>NC_141002.1:62570396-62946848 GCF_052327205.1 Somniosus microcephalus
CATAGAAAACAAACCAAAATAAAAACATGTTGATTACATCAGCTGACAGATTGATGGAGATTCTGTTGTACTTGAAAAGCTACTGGTAAATGTTAATTCAAAAATTCCTGAAGGGATGTAAGTGCAACCCTGGATGGTAAGGGTTTTCACTGGCCATTCTCAGCAGTTGCCTTCCAACTGAACAGTAATTGCAGTGAATTGATTGTACTATAAAAAATGACATATATACCATTAAAAACATTTTTTGTGGTGTTTCTGGTCAGGTTTTTCTCACAGTATACGGTGAGTGTCCAGTTACACAATAAATCAAGTCATCAACCATAACAATTTCATTCTCATCACTCATTCCACTGGTTCAATTTGCTTTCAGTCCCTGAATATGACTAATGTAATTTTTCAGTCTGAGACTTTAGGGTGAATTTCTGTGGAGGTTCTCTCACTTGTCCATTGTTAACTTCAACGGAAGAGCTGCAGAAATCCCAGAAACACATTGTAAGTACCACTTACACTGTTTGTCAGAGATTCCGCAGCTCTTCCGCTGAACTTGTATAAGATTGTAAATCCACCCTTTTACAATTACATTTAAAATCTGCTTAACTTTACGTATTCCCTATATACACACATCTTTTATTTGTACCAGTTACTGATACAAAAGTCTATAGATTTGTGACTAAAGCACCAATAACTTCGCAATTAATGTACTTTTTAAATTATGTTCTTGATCGTATTTGTAGATGGCGTTATATTACTTAATATTATTTAAATATTTCTTTGTCACTCGAATATAACTTTTATTATTATTGTACAGTAAAGCTTCAAAATCCACTATGTTAGATTAAACTTAAAATTTATTGTGGCCAGGGTCCCTTTAAGGATCCCGGCTTAAAACGCGTCATGAATGACATCACCAGACCTGCTCCATCTAATTGGACCGGGTAATGCGCTGAGCGAGCTTAATAGGCCCCATTAAGGTAAGTTCATTTTGTACAGCGGAATGGAGCCAGCAGCCGGGTCGGGACCTGCCACGGACACTGGCCGCACCAGACCTGCCAAGGTAAGGAAAATTCCGGTCTCTGCGTTTCAGAAACGAATTGGATTATATTTGTTATTCAATTGTCAACATTCTAATTAATTGCAATTGCGTTAGTTACAGACTAAGTGCACAGCCAGCAACTAAGGGCTCGATTTTGTCAATGGGTAGCTTTTGGAGGCGGGACTCCCACTTTTTGGGTTGTAGTCCCGCCTCCATCAACTTGTGGCCAACCCACGCTATTTTCCTTTGATTGACCTTGTTAAGCCCGCCCAGCGGTCTCAGCAGGCCAATTAAGGGACACCTGGTTACTGGTGACGTCAGCGATTGACATTTCATCTGTCAAGAGCTTTTGACAGGTGAAAAATCAGCGTTTGACAGCTCTGTGAAACTGTCAAACACTGACAATCTGTCTTCTAACTTGAGTCCTTCTACTCGGACCCTGTTACAGAGCTCTCCAGACCAGAAAGCAGAGGCTGCAGCTTTTGACAGCTCAGCGGTCATTCTGCTTTCTGTGCCGGTGAGCTGAGGGACTCCCGAGAACTGAAGGAAGGAAGCCTGCAGGAGAAAGTAAAGGTAAGTAAAACTTATTAAAACACTTAACACTTACCTCACACACTTGCTTCTGCACACATGCACCCATCACTCACCTTCACAACAGACATCTCGATCCCTCCAACCCCTGCAGACCGACGGTCCGCCTCGCTAACTTGGCGTGGTTCAAAGCCATCAGACAGCCCACACTTCAGGGCTGAAAATAGGGATTAGGCAAAAAACTGCCTGTTAACTACCTGTTAACAGGCAGTTAATTGGTACTAATCCACTTCCCGCCTCGGAGGCGACTCCCAACACTGGTCGGGTACCCGTCTCCTGGAACATTGGCACGGAGCCGGGTTGGGGGCGGGATGGGTTCCTGCCCCCCGCCGATTCTGCAATTTTCCCAACACTCCTGCCTCCAAACCCGCCTCCTCGGGGCTTCGCAAATCGAGCCCTAAGTGTTAAAATGCATTTTGAACTTCAAACCGACTACAGGCTAGTAACCAGCTAAAAACCTGGGAACCTTGTGGTTGGGTCAGCTCAGATTCTGCTATTCTTTCTCCCTCAGTGGTAGAAAACACTAGTCCCTTTTCCTCTCGATGACTCTGCAAACCCTCCATCCAGTGTCCCTGATTCTGAAACACCTTTCAATGTTCCTGCACTCAGGGACCCTACTGCCAGTTTTGCTATGGACCACCAGGCCAAAATAAAAAAGGCAAGTAACTCTGAAGAAATGAGGAAGGTATATGCAAACATAAAGATTATCATAATAATAGGGGATCTTAACCAACCTAATATAAATTAGGAATGTCTAAGTGGCTTAGAAATCTGTCTGGACCTTTGTATCATATCCCCCAGTGCTATCAGTCCTCAAGAAACCTCCCCCCGCCCCCCCACCAATCCCATCTCCTCAGTGCTTCCAGATCATGGCACACTCCCTGTTGCCATGCTGAATCCTCCCCCTAGTCCTGCCAGACATGAACCCTTCCCCAGTGCAGCCATACTCCCACTTTCAGTGCTACCAGACCCTGGGCCTCCCTGTCCCAACCTCTCCTCAGTCCTGAATGCTCCACCCTGGCAATTCCACCCTCCCCCTCAACCCACCAGTTGCCAGTGTTGACAAACCCTAATACCTGATGTGCCATCGATAACTCAAAGACAAGGCGTTTAAAGGATTCAACTAAAGGCTTTTAATCACTAAGAACATTGCAGGTCTTTACACATCGGGTTCGTCTGATAGAATGACTCATACAGCTCTTGAGACCTTTATATGACAAAAGACAGGGGCGTAGCCAATACACACAATAGGAAAAAGGGGGCGGTACACACAATACAAAGCAGGTAAAACACAAGGGCTGATGAAGGCATATATTTCATCACATTCACCCCTTCTACAGATTTAGTCTGTCCGGGGGTGTGATAGTCCTTCCTGAACGTCGCAACAGTACCTCGGGTTCCGACCGGGAGTCCGTGGTGCCCTCCTGGGCATACCCATGTGTTGGGGGTGTTGCGGGTACTTCTGGGGGTGGTGAGCCTGGGGATGGTGGAGGTTCTTCTGGGGGTGGTGGTGATGGGTCGTCGTCGCTTCCTGCCGCGGCGAGGTCCTTTATGGACACGGTGTCCTCACGCCCGTCGGCGTGCTTGACGTACGCGTACTGTGGGTTTGCGTGGAGTAGGTGTACTGCCTCCATGAGTGGATCTGTTTTGTGGACCCTCACATGCTTTCGTAATAGGACTGTCCCTGGGGTGGAGAGCCACGAGGGTAGGGACACTCCTGAGGTTGATTTGCGGGGAAAAACAAACATCTTCTCGTGAGAAGTGGCGTTAGTAGCAGTACACAGTAGCGACCTTATCGAGTGGAGTACGTCTGGGAGGACCTCTTGCCAGCGGGAGGTGGAGAGGCCTTTAGACCTTAGTGCTAAGGTGACCGCCTTCCACACTGTCGCGTTCTCCCTCTCCACTTGCCCATTACCCCGGGGGTTATAACTAGTGGTCCGACTCGTGGCTATCCCCTTCGACAGCAGGTATTGGCGCAGTTCGTCGCTCATGAACGACGCCCCCCTGTCAGTGTGGATGTAGTTAGGCATGCTGAACGTGCAAAACAGGTTGCCGAGGCACTTGATGACCGTGGCACTGGTCATGTCTGGGCAGGGGTAGGTGAATGGGAAGCAGGAGTACTCGTCCACAATGTTGAGAAAGTACACATTGCGGTCGGTGGAGGGGAGTGGTCCCTTGAAATCTAAGCTCAGGCGCTCGAATGGCCATGTAGCTTTGATCAGGTGGGCTCGGTCGGGCCTGAAAAAACGGGGCTTGCATTCCGCACAGGTGCGGCAGTCCCTGGTCATAGACCGGACCTCCTCGATGGAATAGGGCAGGTTACGGGATTTTATAAAGTGGAATAGCCGGGTGACTCCCGGGTGGCAGAGGCCATTGTGGAGGCCCTGTAGCCTGTCCCCCTGGATGGTGGCACACATCCCTCGTGATAGGGCGTCGGGGGATTCGTTGAGGGCCCCCGGCCTATATATTATGTCGTACTCAAACGTGGAGAGTTCGATCCGCCACCTGAGAATTTTGTCGTTCTTGATCTTCCCCCTCTGTTTGTTGTTAAACATGAAGGCTACCGACCGCTGGTCGGTAAGCAGGGTGAAGCGTTTGCCGGCTAGGTAGTGCCTCCAGTGCCGCACTGCCTCCACTATGGCCTGGGCCTCCTTCTCTACCGAGGAGTGCCTGATCTCGGGCCCTTGGAGGGTTCTTGAGAAAAAGGCTACGGGCCGCCCATCCTGGTTGAGGGTGGCTGCTAAAACGAAGTCGGACGCATCGCTTTCGACCTGGAAAGGGATGTTTTCGTCCACTGCCTTCTCAATGTTGTGTTTAATGCTGTTGAAGGCGGCGTGGGCCTCGGCCGTGAGCGGGAAGGACGTTGATTTCAGGAGGGGACGGGCCTTGTCGGAATAATTGGGGACCCATTGGGCGTAATAGGAGAAGAACCCCAGGCACCTTTTCAGGGCCTTGGGAGTGTTTGGTAGGGGTAGCTCCCGTAGGGGGCGCAATCGGTCGGGGTCCGGACCGATTTCCCCATTTTCCACCACGCAGCCCAGGATACAGAGGCGCGTGGTGCTAAAGACACACTTATCCTCGTTGTAGGTGAGATTGAGCCTGAGGGCGGTTTTCAGAAATCTCGCGAGGTTCGAGTCGTAGTCTTGCTGGTCGTGGCCGCAGATGGTGACGTTGTCTAGGTATGGGTAGGTGGCTGTTAACTGGTTCTCATCGACCATGCGGTCCATCTCCCGCTGGAAGACCGAGACCCCGTTTGTTACCCCAAAGGGGACTCTGAGGAAGTGGTAGAGGCGTCCGTTCGCCTCGAAGGCGGTGTATGGACGGTCCTCCGGCCTAATGGGGAGCTGGTGGTATGCCGATTTTAGGTTGATGGTGGAAAACACCCGGTATTGCGCGATTTGGTTAACCATATCCGCTATGCGGGGCAGAGGGTAGGCGTCTAGCTGGGTGTATAGATTAACCGTCTGGCTATAATCTATCACCATCCGCTTCTTTTCGCTCCCCTTAACTACTACTACCTGGGCACATCACGGGCTGGTACTGCATTCGATGATACCCTTCCGCTTGAGTCTTTCTACTTCCGACGCAATGAACCGTCTATCCTCCCAGCTGTACCGCCTACTCTTGGTCGCTATGGGTCGACAGTTGGGTGCGAGGTTGGCGAACAGAGAGGGCGGCTTGACCTTCAGGGTAGCCAGACCACACACTGTGAGGGGCGGCTGGGACTTACGTGGGGCGGGGTTTTGGGCGGGATGGTGTCGGCACCCCCAAATTTGGGATTTTCCCCCCCCCACACGCCTGAAACCCTGCCTGATGGCTCCATGAAAATCTAGCTCATAGACTACTCCACCTCTTTCCCTGTCTCATCTGCCCTTCTGGAACATTATAAACCCTTCTATGATATACTGTCTCCAAAATAGGAGACTAATAATGTTTCTGAAATCCCTATTACATCATAGTTTCCAATTGCCTCAACAACAGCAACTTATATATTTATATAGCGCCTTTAACGTGATAAAATGTCCCAAGGCGCTTCACAGGAGTGTTATCAAAAAACAAAATTTGACACCGACACAACAACCTTGACTTCAGTTTTCTTGTTATGAATGCTTCTATTATTTATATGCATGCACCTTAATAAGTCAAGGCCATCCTTCACAGTATTCATTAAGTAAGAATTTACTGCAATAGAATGATTGAGAATAATTCATGTATGGAAAGAGCATACTTTTAAATCCAATATACAGAATAGCCTTTCAGCTAAAAAGGGTGTCTTATTGAAACTTATGCATAGGATTGCATTTGAAAGACCTAAACTAAATATTAAAATACAATCCTGGTAATTATTTTTTTACAAATATAAGCAGCCGAAGTGAATGATCCTTGGGAAAAGCTTGATTGATCTTATGGGCTTTTCCTCCAATGAGTTTGCAAAGAGTACCTGTCACATCTTTGCCTACAATTCCACAAAACTGGTTGAGCTGTTCTCTCCTTTGCACAATTGCTAAGATTACTTACTTGTAAGGTCATTCATTTTCAAATTTTACTGATTTTTCTTCCTCACATAAATTCCTGCATTTTAAAATAATGTCCAGTTTTTAAAAAAATGTTTACATGCTCTTGCCACGTCTCTCAATCTGTTGAAATCTTTTGATTTTGTTTTGTCTCGACAGATGTATTCCTGTGTACCTGTTTGAGCTGCACTTGGAGATATAGCACCTAGTATCATCTGTGACACTTGCTCTGATTCCTTCTCTAGTCGGCATTCACACAACTGAAAATTAAAGATGTTAATTTTTTTTCCCATTTCGGATTGCCAATTTTCTCCCCTCCCTTCCTCTCCTGTAGATGTTGACTCCTTGCTCAAACATAGTTTCACAGGCAAATGGGCATAATGTGAATGTTGGCAAGGTATTCAACTGTGGAAGGACATCCTAGCTGAGCCAAATCCTGTCCCCACCTGATGTCCACTCCTGACCATTTGCAGTAGGGGTCACCAAATGCCAATATAGAGCAGGAATCCTAGTTAATTTTCTCCTCTCTAACCCAGTGGCATTTTGGCCACTTTTAGTGCTTCTCCCACTTCCTAAGCTGTGATCTGCCTTGTCTGTATGTCACAGCTGCTCATTGGATAAACTGACTGAGCCAGCGGGGATCCCATAAATGTCTTTTTATTAACATCACGCTGCTTCCTTTGTCCTGGCCAGCTGACAGGTTCTCAATTGCTATGCTAGAATTTGCAGATTCTAATTTTTATCCCCAACCTTTTTGTATCTCTGCTCCCTCCCTCCCTTCATTCACTCGTTCTCTTGTCTAGGCAACCTTTGCTACTAGCTTGATCTAATTCAAATCTAATACTCCTGAGGGTTCAACTCCCTAACCTGACATTAGGGGAAATGTGCTTTTTTTATGCTTGTTTATTTAGGTTTAAAATCTTTCTATTTTTTTTTTTAATGTGTATCCACATAGTAGAAGATTGATTGAAAATGCATGCAAGAGATTTTGATGACTTACTCACTTTTTAACCCAGGTAATTCAAGGGGGAGTTATGAAGATGAGCAGCACCACATTTAATGAGTAGCATCATAATAGCCATTATCCGATTAATCACTGCCCACTGACTCTAACCAGTAGAATTACTATTAGCAAATTAAATACAACTGGGGCAAAAAAGAGGCAGCATCTTAAATGATATTCTAAATTAACGATAAGAAAGAAATCTGGTTTATTTACACCTATTTTGTGAATTTTATGATAACAGATGTCTTTAATTACCTAGTGGGATACATTCTGAAAAAGTGATAATGTAATACCTATTCCTATTGTGCTGGACACCAAACTGTTGTTGAATGTTTGTTTCATTTTGTAGTTAAAAATTAATGTGTTTAAAAGTGTGAAATTATGTGGTCATTATTTTTTAAATATATTGCAAATAATTTCTGCTACTATTTTATGTTTATTTTACCTGAGATCTATTTTCAAGTAAACAGATATGCAGAAGTATGGAGAATTGCTGCTTTAGGTTGGAATCTGGGAAACCAGCATCCATTAATTGCTTCCAGTGATTACACTACAGAACCCAACTTCTGACAGCAGAATGGGATAAGGGAGCTAGATTTAGTAGTGTAAATTCTGGAAGCTAGCCCATGGACGCCATTATCTCTGAATCCGAATTAAAACTGTATTAAAACTGCATCAGTGCAAAGGCTACTTTATAGTGTATTCCAACACACTGCACCACAAAGGAAAGAACAAAAAAACTTGCATTTATATAGCATCTTTCACGAACTCGGGACATCCCAAAGCGCTTTACAACCAATGAAGTGCTTTTGAAGTGTAGCCACTGTTGTAATGTAGGAAAACTGGCAGCCAATTTGCGCACAGCAAGCTTCCTCAAACAGCAATGAGGTAATGACCAGATAATCTGTTTTAGATGTTGGTTGAGGAATAAACGTTGGCCAGGACACCAGGGAGAACTCCCCTGCTCTTCTTAGAATAGTGCGATGGGATCGTTTACGTCCACCTGAGGGCCCACGGGGCCTCGGTTTAATGCCTCATCCAAAAGATGGCACCTCTGACACTGCAGCACTCCCTCAGTACTGCTTCTTCTTACTCATGATGTGGAGATGCCGGTGTTGGACTGGGGTGGACAAATGTGAGAAGTCACACAACACCAGGTTATAGTCCAACAGCTTTATTTGAAATCACAAGCTTTCAGAGCACTGCTCCTTCGTCAGGTGAAGTGAAGAGATGCATATAGGCACAGCATACAGGAAAAGTTCTGATATCCGGGACCGAGCTGCTGCCGATCTATCAAAACTTCCGGATAGACCAGCGCTAATGTTGAAGGATAGGAGGTTTTCATCTCTGTATCTGACAACAAACACTGTTGCTTAGCAACAGCTTGTAAACACTCGGCTCGTACCTTGGAAGCGTCTCTGAAGCTGTTGCTAAGCTACAGAGACACTTTTCAGAGCCTGACTGTTTAAAAAAATGCTAGGAGAAGAAAAAAAACCCTAACCAAAACGGCTGCTGATTTCTGCCGTTAGATCGAGGTTTCCGGGCATACAACCTCTGGATAAACCAAAGTTTCCTGTATATAGTCAGAGAACACTGCCAGATGATTACAGGTAATCTTTCTAACTGCCCTTTATCACACCTCAGCAGAGAGATACTGCACTGAATGGTAGGCTATCGATTTTTCAGCTGGGGTTGAGCAATATTGAACTTGCAATCTCATATCACCTAGTGAATGGTTACAACGCACCTTTTATAAATCATTGGTTAGACCTCATCTGGAACATTGTGTTCCATTCTGTGGACCGCACTTCAGGAAAGATGTTGAGGCCTTGGAGAGGGTGCAAAAGAGATTTACTAGTATGCTACCAGGGATGAGGAAATGCAGTTATGTGGAGAGACTAGATCTGTTTTTATTCTAGATAAGCTGGGGTTGTTCTCTTTAGTGCAGAGAAGGTTAAGGGGAGATTTAATAGAGGTATTCAAAATTGTGGAAGGGGTTTGATGGAGTAGTTAGTGAGAAACTGTTTCCATTAGCAGGAGGTTCGTTAACCAGAGGACACAGATTTAAGGTAATTGGCAAAAGAAACTGGGGAGATGAGTTTTTTTATTGATGCAGTGAGTTGTTATGATCTAGAATACATTGCCTGAAAGGGTGATCGCAGTGGATTCAATAATAACTTTCAAAAGGGAATTGGATATATACTGGAAAAGGAAACATTTGCAGGGCTGTAGGAAAAGAACAGGGGACTAATTGGATAGCTCTTTCAAAGAGCCCGCACAGGCACGGTGGGCTGAATGGTCTCCTTCTATGCTGTAAGATTCTATGATAGCTCACCTGTCTGGACCTTTGCTCCAGTAATGGGACATGACATATGGGCACTACAAATTAAGGACAAAATTAATTTTTTAAAACAGTGGCAATATTGATATAAATACCTTTAGGAAAAAATGGATTTTTATGATAAGTTGTGCTATGTTTTGTCCCTTTATAACCTTTATAAGGCAATAATTAGGATTTCAAAAGTGTTGAAGGTTTGTTATTGGGACATATATGTACAGTATTTTGTTTTTGACAACTATTGATTCGGAATCTGAATTAAAACCACTTCTAATTGCACGTAAAATAAGTTGCTAATTTTTTTATCGCTGACCATTAATTTCATCATATCTGAAATTTGGAGAGCTGCTCATAAAGTATCCAGTGACAAATGAGCAAGTTGTTACATGCAGTGATGCTCATCCTACACATACGAAGCTAATAATGAGGAGAAAAACACCTGGTTGAACTACATTTTGCTATCAACACTGTATTCAATTAAACTAAAGATTTTAATCCAGCTGATTTAAATCTTGGCAGGAACATCAAAGACCACCATGAGCACATTTTGCAGCTTCAATTAATTCTTATAAAATATTGTGACCAGGCCAGTTGATACCCACGAGCAAGCTAAACTACGCAAATTAGAGCCTCCGGCATCATGTGGCACATTGCACAAAGAACTGGGTAGGAGTTTATGTTGCAACATAATCTTTTTGGGCTATATTAACCCCTTGATGACTAGAACCTACTGGATTATCCAACAGTTAGGAAAGTTGGGGGGGATTAGGATTTTATCTTCACTGCCTGAAGATTAAACATCACCTGGATGGAACATAGAAAAGAAAATCTGGCAGAAAGAATCATACACCACTTACAGAAAAAGCTGGATTTTTTCCCCTATTTATTAATTTCAATGATAGGATAATTGGGTGGCTACTGTTACTGGCATGTGATCCTTCCCAACAGATTTTCCTTTCTGTGCACTGCCAGTTGATCCTTAACACCCAGGTAGCAAAGTCAAAAATCTGCCCCTAGGAGTCAACAGGATTGCCTCTGAACATGAAAGTTGTGACATAAGAACATGACAATTAGGAGCACGAGTAGGCCATATGGTCCTCGAGCCTGCTCCGCCATTCAGTAAGATCATGGCTGACCTGCGTGGAGAAGATTCCAAAACTTTAATGAAACTGATGATGAAGAACTGTAATGTGTTTATGGTTGCAAAAGGAGGAAACTGATGATATTTCGATTGGGGCCTGGCCTGCTGAGTATTTCCAGCATTTTCTGTTGTTATTGCACAATTACATATACTTCTCGACGGATCAAGCAAGTGTAACCGCGCGTGCGGTTGGCTTTGCAAATATGGCAGGCTTGCCAAGGGTGCAGGGCATTGTAGACTGCACACATGTGGCCCGTAGGGCACCCCATCACAACCCAGCTGTTTTTGTCAACCGCAAGGGCTTCCACTCCCTCAGCGTGCACAGGAAGGACATTTTGCGCGAAGTACCCTGGCAGTTGTCATGATTCATTCATCCTGCGGCAGTCTAGTGTGCTTCCGCTGTTCAATCCGCCAAACCAACTTTCCAGATGGCTACTTGGAGACAAGGGCTATCCCCTGATGACGCTGTTGAGAAGGCCATCGAACGAAGCTGAGGAGCGCTACAGTGCCAGCCACATTTTGACCAGATCCATTATCAAGCAAACCATCGGCTTGCTGAAGGTGCGATTCAGATGCCTTGATAGATCAGGTGGAGCCCTACAGTATTCAGCAGCCAGGGTCTCCAGAATCATTGTGGTCTGCTGTGAACTGCACAACATCGCACAGCGTTGTGGCTTGCAGCTGCCTGAGGAACAAGTGGCTCAGCGCATAGCCTCCTCCTCCTCCTCCTCCTCAGATGCGCCAGTTCCAGCAGCACGCGAGCACATTGCTGCAAGGGATGCACTAATTTTTGTCAGATTCGCTTAAGTAGATGAATCAAACAAATGTGGTTGACACCCTCTTAACACACCATACACAATATACAAGAACCTGTGGGTTCCTATCACTCTCATCACCATCATTACAAATGCAAGTCGCCCTGAGCCCTCCATGTGGAACTTCCATTTCCGAGATCACATAGGCCAGAACTTCAACTGTTTACCATCACTTCTGTTTGTCATCCTTTTGTGAATGGATTAATGTCAAATATTAAAGAAAACAAAAGACAACAGAACAGAACACCCAAGTGACTATCTTGTGACTAATTGTGCTTTATCTTCCTCTTATGCGTGCTTCTACATGGTGCCTCCCCTGTGGCTTCAGCAGATGTGAAGGCACCTTGCTCACTCTCATGCTGCTCCTGCTTCGACACCTTTGGCGGGCGTCTTCTGGGTTTGCGAGCCTGTGAGGGCTCGGCAACAGTCTGTTCCTCCTACGTCCGTGCAGGGGCTGAGAAACCCCTGGGTGAGGACTCTGGTGGGGCTCTGACTGAGGGATACTCAGTGGCATGGGAGTGTGAGCGCTTGGAGAGGAGCCCCCACTTGTTGCCTGCCACCAACATCCCTCTCATGGGTCAGCCCCACTTCAGTGCCACCAAGTGGCTTGACAGCACCTTGCTGCACATCAGGAGGGCCATGAGGACCCGTATCTGCACTGGCAGTCCTACTCAAAAGGACTTCCATGAAGCTCTGGTTTCTCTGCTCAATAGCTGCCCATTGCTCCTCCAGAGATGTCAGTCTATTCTGAACATTCACCATGTTTTCCTGACTCTGGTGACTTATTTCCTCCATGGCCGTAGCCAGCCTTTCCACGGAGGTTGCCATTCTTTCCGTGGTGGTGCGTTCATGCGCCATTGCCTCCACAAAGGCACTGCTCATGTTAGACATGAACTCCTCCATCCTCTCCACGCTCGCCAGTAACCCTGAAGACAAAACCTGCCGGAGACTCCTGCCATTGTTCCTGGAGTTCCAGCACCACTCTCTTTCTGGATGGACCCTGAGGCACAGGGTCCACATGCAGCTGAGCAGAGCTGGGAACGCCCTGCGGCCTCCGAAGAGGGCTCTCCACTGCTGTCCCTGTCTCCACAATCTGCTGATGCTCACTTGTGAACTGTGATACACCAGGTGACAACACTACTCTCTATCTCCCGAAGGTTCCACCAAGGTGTGCGTTTCTGCGCTGGTGCTGGGTGCGCTTAATTCTGCTGACGCTGCACCCTCCGAGGTTGCAGGTTCCTCTGAGGAGTCTTCTGGCTCCGCTTCTTCCTCCTGGACAGTGGGGAGATGGGCTATCGATGGTCCTGTGGGGGAAGTAAAGGCATGAGTTAGACATGTGGTATTAACGTAGCATGCACATGGACTTGTGCATAAGTCAATTTGTATGAGCATCAGAAGCCATATCAGTCACTCATGCAATGTAAATGAGAGAGATGCAAAACTATTCTGTCACTGATGCGCCCGACTGTCCCCCACTTCCAGGCTCCAACGATCTCTAGGGCCGCCTCCTCAGCGCTGGTGAGATGGGCTATTGAGGATGGCCCTCCTCCTGTCTTCGCCCTTTCCCTCTTATTGTGGGCTCTCTTTTCTTGCAATGAGGGACAGAAGTAGAGTTTGAGTGAGAATGATGGAGTGAGTGTAGAGAATCCATAGCATAGATGCTTAGAAGGAGACAAAGATGGAGCGAGGTCCCAATACGAAGGTGTTGTTAGTTGTTGTCATTGCATAACAGTGATAGGGAGTGTGAGGGCAGCAAAGTCGAATAGTGAAGTGATTGTGTACATAGAGAGGGATGGTTAAGGGTGCAAGGGATGTAAGGGTAAAGTGGGATGTGTAGGAGTAGGTTGACACTGCGGAGTGCTGATGCTGAGAGGAGATGGGGAGCAGAATGAGGGTAAAGGTGATGGTATACTCACTTTTCCTGTGCGGACAAGGCCATTGAACCTCTTTCGGCACTGCAGCCAGGCTCTGCTGCACAATGATCTGGAGCTTACCTCCTGTGCCAGATGCAGCACTCAGCTTTGGTCTGCTGGGGAGATTTTTTCCTCCCAGAGGAAGGAAAGAGCACCTCCTTTTGAGCTCTGGCTCCCTCCACCAGAGCATGGAGGGAGTCATCATCGAAGTGAGGTGAGGCCTTGGGCCTTGAGCTAGACATTTCAGAAGTATCAAACAATTAGCAAAGTCTTCACTCTAGAAGTACAAAGGTAGAAAATGAACCAAGGCTGCTTGGAGACTTTAAAAGCAGCTGGATAAATGACGTCAGCAGAAGTGAGTTTCAGACCCACAAGACTAATTGGGCCAGGGGAGCGCACATGCAGGGAATCAATTGCCCAATTAGGGCAAAATTGCAAATTTATCCCGCCTGATAGCGGAGGCGGGAGCGGGACCCGCCGACCACCCAACCCGCACCCAACCCGCCACTAATGGCAAGATCGAGCCTTATATCTTTCATTTGATTTATATACGTTTGCAGTTTCTGTATATGATAACTTATCAGCTGTTACAAGAAATTTTGTATTTAGTGATTCTGTTGTTTAGGTCTTAGGAGATTGATATCTGTATGCTGACTCCCCTTGTTTGCATTTTTAAAAAAGGCCCTCTTTGTCAAATAACAGAAATGTAGACCGACGAAAATGTTGGTCTACAATTTTTCATTGTAGACCTACATTTTGGTGGATGAGGATACTAATTTTAGCAGTTTAAACATAAGGGACCAGTACATAGATGATGCTATTTTGAAACCTAAAGTATGGAAGTGCCAAATATAAAAGTGCCTTTACTGGTCCCTATACTGAAATGTTTCAGCCTCTACGTCTATTAACCTATTCACCTGAAAAAAAACTTGTATTTATCATGTTTTTGAAGCATCTCAAAATGCTTCACTCAATGTATTGCTTTTGGCATGGAGTGACTATTGATGGATGCAAATAAGATCAGTTTATAGCAAACCTTGTTTAGTGATAACTGAAATTAAAGCATTTGGCATAAATGTCTTAAGCTGACTCCAATCTACAAGTCAATTTCATTTTATTCTTTACTGGTCTCCAATCCACCCTCCTGCAAAAACTCCCAACTTTTAAAACTCAGCAACCCTAAATCTTGCACCATAATAAATCTTGCTTGCACGCTATCCCTCTCCTTATTGATGCACACTGGCTCCCTGTCCCCATAAGCATTGAATTTAATAATGTTGTCCTGATTTTCAGGTTCCACCTCAGCCTCATCTCACCCTATGTTTTCAACCTCTTCCAGGCTGGCATCCTCTCCCACACCCTTGAGGCTTCTGACTCTGGCCGTCTGTGCATTCCATCTGCCTTTGACCCACTATTGAAGGCTGAGCTTTCAGCTGCCTTGGCTCCAGTCTCTGGGCTTCCTCCCTTAACCTCTTTTCCTCTCTTTGCTCTTCATCTTTAAAAGTCTTCTTAAAACCCAAATTTTCGACCAACCTTTCTGTCACTGTGGCTCATGCTTTCTAATTTTTCTATGTAGACACTTTCAAGGTTTGATTTAATTAAGAGCACTGTATAAAAGAAAGTTGTCATCACGGTCAGTGTCATGATTCTGACAGAGTGCATTGGAAGAAGTGGATACAAAGTTGGGTAGCAATAATGTTTTTTGAGGATCATGGAAAAGAGAGGGAAGTTGCAGATGGTGTCAATAATTGCAGAGGATGGAGGGGCCAAGGGTGGACTTCAGGGGGAATGCCAGTAAGCATTGGACTGAGGAAGATAGTTGAGTAATCAGTGACTGGGTTCTTTTAAGAACATAAGAACATAAGAAATAGGAACAGGAGTAGGCCAATCGGCCCCTCGAGCCTGCTCCGCCATTCAATAAGATCATGGCTGATCTGATCCTAACCGCCAATCTACTATCACAGAACCATCTCCTGAATCTAACAGAATTAGACACACGAAATAGGAGCAGGATCAGGCTACACGGCCCCTGGGCCCACTCCGCTACCCACAGGGCCATGACCGATCCGAACCTAGACTCATGTCCAAATTCCTGCCCGCTCCCCGTAACCCTTAATTCCCTTTACTTCTAGGAAACTGTCTATTTCTGTTTTAAATTTATGTAATGATGTAGCTTCTGCAGCTTTTTGGGGCAGCATATTCCATGGACCTACCACCCTCTGAGTGAAGTAGTTCCTCCTCATCTCAGTTTTGAAAGAGCAGCCCCTTATTCTAAGACTATGCCCCCTAGTTCTAGTTTCACCCATCATCGGGAACATCCTCCCCGCATCCACCCGATCCAACCCCTTCACAATCTTATATGTTTCAATAAGATCGCCTCTCATTCTTCTGAACTCCAATGAGTAGAGTCCCAATCTACTCAACCTCTCCTCATATGTCCATCCCCTCATCCCCGGGATTAACCGAGTGAACTTTCTTTGTACTGACTCGAGAGCAAGTATGTCCTTTCTTAAGTATGGACACCAAAACTGTACGCAGTATTCCAGGTGCGGTCTCACCAATACCTTGTACAACTGAAGCAATACCTCCCTATTTTTATATTCTAAAGGATTAGATCCCATAGTCATTTGACCAGACTAGTTACAATTAAGCATTTGGAATTTCTTAACAATTGTTCTATAGTCAGCTGGCAATCTAGAGAAAGTTTTCCTAACCTAAAAATGAAAACAAATGAAACCAGATTGCCAACCTCTAAATATCCCCTCCATCCGAGCCTCTGATTCCTATTTTCATGCAATTTGTTTAGAGTGAAATATCTTTAAGACAATTTTGGTTTGTAGCCATTTGAGTGGTGTATTCTACAATAATGGGTCGACAAGTGGGGTGAAATTATAAGAGACACTTAAATACTTAAGTGTTTTTAGCTTTGACTTTTTGCTTCTTCATGGCAGACGTCTAGTGTAACTTAATTTGTTTTGCACTGTCAATAGCACTCTTGGGGGATTACTAAGAGATGCACAAGAGTGCCATATGGAGACCAGTTTTCTCTTTTCTCCACCTACAAGCTTTTATGGTTTATCCACAGCTTTCACTTTATCCCTCATCGCAGCACCACAGCTGAGATCAGGCGCTTGAAGGGTCAACCCACATGCTACCTTGGGGACCAGGTAAAATAGTCAAGAAATCCAACCACCCTTGAAACGCAGCATAAAGGGTAGTTTGGCCAGAAAATGACAGCATAGATTAGAGCATGTTTTGGTGAGCTGGAACGTTACACATTTAAACAGTTACACAAAAAGGCTTCCTCGTTACTGAAAAAGCATTACTAATAACAGAGGGCTTTCAAAAGTCATGGACCAAAATTGCCAAAGTTAAAATAAATGCAAGAATCCCCATGTAATATATGTGGGTAGAACAAATGAAGGACAGAGACACGAGGAGTTGCTAGTCAAGGTGCTTGTTTACTAGGCCAGAGCAAACTGAGCATGCTCATACTAAACCATGTGATAATACATTACACTGCTTTCCCTTTTTTAAAAAAAAGTACATATTCTCCTCTCAAATACAACAAAACCAAGGTCCCACCTTTCCCAGCATTACATGTACCACATAACAACAACTCCTGGCTTTTTTTCTTTTAAATCACCTACAAATGCTGCAAATGAATTACAAATCCAGTTAAATAACAGGTTTGCGGAGCCTTCCTGATCTCCTTACAGAAGGTTTTGGTGTTGAACCAATTTTCGGGCTGTTTTGTTTTGGCTCCGAACTCAAAGAAGTAGGTACTGTTTCCCCAATTGATACAGCCTTGCTCACATGACAACTCAATACGATGGCTATGGAATGGTTTCAACTCTGTGTCCATACACTGATCAGTCCATCCATTCAAGGTGTTTGTACACACTCTTTTCAGTACTGAGTTCTTTTGCTTCTCATTTGCAATCTCAGTTGCATTCATGGGAAAGTCTTTCTCAACTGCACCTAGTGTGAAAATCTCACCTTCACTCCCAACACACGAGTCTTCATGTGGCAACCTGGACAAGGCATCTGCGATTACGGTTTGCTTTGAAGTGTGATATTCAATCGTGTAGTCATATTGTGACAACAACACTGCCCAACATTGCATTCTTGAAGCAGCCACTGCAGGGATGGCAGATTTGGGCCCCAATATTGCTAGGAGCGGTTTGTGATTTCTTGATTCCAAACACTATGGTGAGTGCTTCCTTTTCAATTTGTGTGTAGTTTATTCGCTCTGTGAGGGTTCGCGAACGCGATTGATTTCTCTTGGCCGTCGTCCATTACGTGGCTTATGACAGCTCCCACACCATAGCTAGAAGCATCACACACTAACTTAAGCTCACGCTCTGTCGTAGTGCACAAGTTGCTGGAGAGACTTCTCTTACAAGCGTCAGAAGCTTCCTGTTGCACTTTTGTCCACTTCCGCTGGACATCCTTCTTGAGGAGCTTGTGCAATTGAGCTAACATGGTCGCTAACTCAGGTAAGAAATGTGGAAAGATCTTAACTCCGACACTTCTGTGGCTTTGGAGCTTTGATGACAGCATCAGCCTTTTCCTTAACTGGTTGCAAGCTATTTGCATCAACTTTTAGACCAAGGTACACAGCCTCGGGCTGCACAAAAGCACATTTGCTCCTTTTCAATTTGACATTGTGGGAATTCAACCTTTAAAGCACTAAATCTAACACTTCTAAATTTTCTTCCCCACTGCTTGTTGCGATCAGCACATCATCTTGATTGCATAAGCAATTTGGAATTCCTTGCAAAATCTTCTCCATCGTAGCCTGGAAGATTTTGGGGGAGGACTTTACATCAGACGGCAGCTTGGTGTATGAGTACAGTCCCTTGCATGTGTTAATAGTGAGATACTGTTAACTCTCTTTGTCAACATTCAGCTGAGCGTAAGCGTGCGACAGGTTAAGCTTAGAGAAAACCTTTGACCCAAAGAGTGCTGCATACAAATCTTGCAATGTAGGTAATGGGTACTGTACATCGTCAACTGCTTGGTTGATAGTAACTCTGTAGTCACCACACAAACGTACAGTTTTGTCTGCTTTGGGCACTACCACAATCTGGGTAGCCCATTTACTTTTGTCAGTTTTTACTAGCACTCCGTTTCTCTAGCTCTTCCTCCACCTGACTTTTCAACGCATAGGGGACCTTACAATACAATAGACAGGCTTTGCGTTGGACTTGATGCGTGTCATACCCGGGTTTGGGAGGTGTTGCCGAAGAAGCCATGGCAAGTTGCTGCAGTGCATCTTGTAGATGGTACACACTGCAGCCACGGTACACTGGTGGTGGAGGGAGTGAATGTTTTAAGGTGGTGGATGGGGTGCCAATCAAGCGGGCTGCTTTGTCTTGAATGGTGTTGAGCTTCTTGAGCCACACTTATAGAATCATAGACATTTACAGCACAGAAGGAGGCCATTTGGCCCATCTTGTCCGTGCCAGCCGACAAAGAGCTATCCACCCTAATCCCACTTTCCAGCACTTGGTCCGTAGCCTTGTAGGTTATGGCACTGCAAGTGCATATCCAAGTATTTTTTAAATGTGATGAGGGTTTCTGCCTCTACCACCCTTTCAGGCAGTGAGTTCCAGACCCCCACCACCCTCTGGGTGAAAAATTTCTCCTCAAATCCCCTCTAAACCTCCAACCAATTACTTTAAACCTATGCACCCTGGTTATTGATCCTTCTGCGAAGGGAATTAGGTCCTTCCTATCCACTCTATCTAGGCCCCTCATAATTTTATACACCTCAATTAGGTCTTCCCTCAGCCTCCTCTGTTCCAAAGAAAACAACCCCAGCCTATCAAATCTTTCCTCATAGCTAAAATTCCCCAGCCCAGGCAACATCCTCGTAAACCTCCTCTGCACCTCCTCTAGTGTAATCATATCCTTCCTGTAATGTGGTGACCAGAACTGCACACAATATTCTAGCTGCGGCCTAACTAGTGTTTTATACAGTTCAAGCATAACATCCCTGCTCTTACACTCATACAGCAAGTATCCCATATGCCTTCTTAACCACTTTATCTACCTGCCCTGCTACCTTCAGGGATCTGTGGACATGCACTTCAAGGTCCCTCTGATCATCTGCATTTCTCAGGGTCCTACCATTTATAGTGTATCCCTTGCCTTGTCAACCCTCCCCAAATGCATTACCTCACACTTCTCCAGATTGAATGCCATTTGCCACTGTTCTGCCATTGATATCTCTTGCAGTCTGCAGCTTTCTTGTTCATTATCAACCACACGGCCAATTTTTGTATCATCTGCAAACTTCTAAATCATATGTCCTACATTCAAGTCCAAATCATTGATATATACCACAAAAAGCAAAGGACCCAGTACTGAACCCTGTGGAACCCCACTGGAAACAGTCTTCCAGTCACAAACACCCTTCGACCATTACCCTTTGTTTCCTGCCTCTGAGCCAATTTTGGATCCAACTTGCCACTTTGCCTTGGATCCCATGGGCTTTTACTTTCGTGACCAGTCTGCCATGCGGGACCTTCTCAAAAGCCTTGCTAAAATCCATATAGGCTACATCAAACGCACCAGCCTCATCAACCCTCCTTGTTACCTCCTCAAAAAATTCAATCAAGTTAGTCAGACATGACCTTCCCTTAACAAATCCATGCTGACTGTCCCTGATTAATCAGTGTCTATCTAAATGAAGATTTATCCTGTCCCTCAGAACTTTTTCCAATAATTTTCCCACCACCGAGGCTGACTGGCCTGTAATTACTTGGTCTATCCCTTTCTCCCTTTTTAAACAACGGTACTACATTAGCAGTCCTCTGGCACCATACCTGTAGCCAGTGAGGATTGGAAAATGATGGTCAGAGCCTCTGCTATTTCCTCTCTTACATCTCTTAACATTTCTTCCGGGCCTGGGGATTTATCCACTTTCAAAGAAGCTAAAACCCTTTAATACTTCCTCTTTCACTATGTTTATTTCATCTAATATTTCACGTTCCTCCTCCCTGATTGCAATGTCTGCATCGTTCCTCTCTTTTTGTGAAAACAGATGCAAAGTATTCATTAAGAACCATACCCATGTCTTCTGCTTCCACACACAGGTTACCTTTATGGTCCCTAATAGGCCCTACTCTTACTTTAGTTATTAAACATCTTTGGCTTATTCTTGATTTTACTTGCCAATATTTTTTCATGCCCTCTCTTTGCTTTCCTAATTTGCTTTTTAATTTCACCCCTACACTTCCTATACTCTTCTCGGCTGTCTGCAGTCTTGAGTCCTCGGTATCTGTCATAAGTTTCCCTTTTTTTCTTCATCCTGCCCTTTATTCCCTTTGACATCCAGGGAGCTCTAGATTTGTTAGTCCCACCCTTTTTCTTTAAGGGAAAATACTTGCTCTGAACCCTCACTATCTCCTCCTTGAATGCCTCCCACTGCTCTGACACTGATTTACCTTCAAGTTTCTGTCTCCAGTCCACTTTGGCTAAATCACACCTCAGCTTAGTAAAATTAGCTTTTCCCCAACTGAGAACCTTTTATTCCTGGACTATCCTTGTCCTTTTCCATAACTACCCTAAATCTAACTGAATTATGATCACTACCAGGCAAGTGGAGAGTATTTCATCACACTCTTGACTTGTGCCTTGTAGATGGTGGAAAGGCTTTGGGGAGTCAGGAGGTGAGACATTTGCTGCAGAATACCTAGCCTCAGACCTGCTCTTGTTGCTACAGTATTTATGTGGCTGGTCCAGTTAAGTTTCTGGTCAATGGTGATCCCCAGGATATTGATGGTGGGGGATTCGGCAATGGTAATGCCATTGAATGTCAAGGGGCGGTGGTTAGACGCTCGCTTGTTAGAGATAGTCATTGCCTGGCACTTCTGTGGCACAAATGTGACCTGCCACTTATCAGCCCAAGCCTGAATGTCATCCAGGTCTTGCTGCATGTGGGCATGGACTGCTTCATTATCTGAAGAGCTGCAAATGGCACAGTACACTGTGCAGTCATCAGCGAACATCCTCACTTCAGACCTTATGATGGAGGGAAGGTCATTGATGAAGCAGCTGACGATGGTTGGGCCTAGGACACTGCCCTGAGGAACTCGTGCAGTGATGTCCTGGGGCTGTGATGACTGACCTCCAACCACCACAACCATCTTCCTTTGGGCTAGGTATCCAGTGGGGAGTTTACCCCCCCCCCCCCCCCAATTTCCATTGACTTCAGGTTTAGTAGAGCTCCTTGATGCCACACTCGGTCAAATGCTGCCTTGATGTCAAGGGCAGTCACTCTCACCTCACCTCTGGAATTCAGCTCTTTTGTCCATGTTTGGACCAAGGCTGTAATGAGGTCAGGAGCTGAGTGGTCCTGGTGGAACCCAAACTGGGCATCAGTGAACAGGTTATTGGTAAGTAAGTGCTGCTTGAGAGCACTGTCAACGACAACTTCCATCACTTTGCTGATGATTGAGAGTAGACTGATGGGGCGGTAATTGGATGGATTGGATTTGTCCTGCTTTTTGTGGACAGGACATACCTGGGCAGTTTTCCACATTGTCACATAGATGCCAGTGTTATAGCTGTACTGGAACAGCTTGGCGAGAGGCGCGGCTAGTTCTGGAGCACAAGTCTTCAGCACGATAGCCGGGATGTTGTTGGGGCCCACAGCCTTTGCTGTATCCAGTGCGCTTAGCCGTTTCTTGATATCACATGGAATGAATCGAATTGGCTGAAGACTGGCTTCTGTGGTGGTGGGGATCTCGGGAGTAGGCCGATATGGATCATCCACTCGGCATTTCTGGCTGAAAATGGTTGCAAACGCTTCAGATTTGTCTTTTGCACTCACATGCTGGGCTCCACCATCATTGAGGATGGGCATATTCATGGAGCCTCCTCCTCGTGTTAGTTGTTTAATGGTCCACCACCATTCATGACTGGATGTAGCAGGACTGGAGAGTTTACATTGGATCTGTTGATTGTGGGATCGCTTAATTCTGTCTATAGCATGCTGCTTCTGCTTTTTAGCATGCATGTAGTCCTCCGTTGCAGCTTCCCCAGGTTGGCACTGCATTTTTAGGTACACTTGGTGCTGCTCCTGGTATGCTCTTCTACACTCCTTATTAAAACAGAGTTGGTCCCCTGGCTTGATGGTAATGGTAGAGTGAGGAATATGTCAGGCCATGAAAGGGAAATCATGTTTGACAAATCTGTTGAGAGTTTTTTGAGGTTATAACTAGCAGAAAAGATAAGTGGGAACCAGTGGATGTGGGGTATTTGGATTTGCAGAAGGCATTCGATAAAGTGCCACACGAGATTATTAAACAAAATTAGGGCTCATGGGATTGGGGTAATATACTAGCATGGATTGAGGATTGGTTAACTGACAGAAAACGGAGAGTAGGAATAAACGGGTCATTTTTGGGTTGTCAGGCTGTAACTAGTGGGGCACCGCAAGGATCAGTGCTTGGGCCTCAGCTATTCACAATCTATATCAATGATTTGGTTGTGGGGACCAAATGTAATATATCCAAGTTTGCTGATGATACATAAGAACATAAGAAATAGGAGCAGGAGTAGGCCAATCGGCCCCTCGAGCCTGCTCCGCCATTCAATAAGATCATGGCTGATCTGATCCTAACCGCCAATCTACTATCACAGAACCATCTCCTGAATTAACAGAATTAGACACACGAAATAGGAGCAGGATCAGGCTACACGGCCCCTGGGCCCGCTCCGCTACCCACAGGGCCATGATCGATCCGAACCTAGATTCATGTCCAAATTCCTGCTCGCACCCCGTAACCCTTAATTCCCTTTATTTCTAGGAAACTGTCTATTTCTGTTTTAAATTTATGAAATGATGTCGCTTCTACAGCTTTTTGGGGCAGCATATTCCATGGACCTACCGCCCTCTGAGTGAAGTAATTCCTCCTCATCTCAGTTTTGAAAGAGCAGCCCCTTATTCTAAGACTATGCCCCCTCGTTCTAGTTTCACCCATCATCGGGAACATCCTCCCCGCATCCACCCGATCCAACCCCTTCACAATCTTATATGTTTCAATAAGATCGCCTCTCATTCTTCTGAACTCCAATGAGTAGAGTCCCAATCTACTCAACCTCTCCTCATATGTCCATCCCCTCATCCCCGGGATTAACCGAGTGAACCTTCTTTGTACTGACTCGAGAGCAAGTATGTCTTTTCTTAAGTATGGACACCAAAACTGTATGCAGTATTCCACGTGCGGTCTCACCAATACCTTGTACAACTGAAGCAATACCTCCTGTACTGGCCGTGCTAGACGTGCTCCTATCTAGTTATCCAGCAAGTTAAACACTCATTCAAAATAATTCTTCTGAAGCCGTTTGCTGTTTTGAAGCTTTTACTTGAACACATTTGTGAAACTGTAAACAAAGACAAAGTATGTTTTGTACATAAACTGAGTACTATACATTCGATATTACATAAGATATAAACATATTTACAACAGTAGAATGGACTAATTGTATAACTAACTAACATTTGAACTAACTTCTGTAACTATTAAATATTAACCTTTTATAAACATAGTATTATCAAAATATTACTCTGACAACATTGCTATTATGCTAAGAACCAAAGATACTCACAGATATTACGCTTGGCCTAACATATGAAGTCAGATTACACTGGATTGTAAATGGAACCTCTCATAGCAAATTCTCCATTACTCAAGTCAGGTCCTTCCTGGTAAAACTGCTTCCTGGGGTCAACAGGAAGAAAGGCAGGAAGGTCAAATGACCTCTCACAGGAAGAAAGGAACAAAGGTCAAATGACCTCACACAGGAAGAAAGGAACAAAGGTCAAATGACCTCACACAGGAAGAAAGGAACAAAGGTCAAATGACCTTTCCAGCATACAAACTGTTAACACAATAACCGCCACCAGAGGGTGCTATTGCATGTAAAAATGTCCAGAATGTCACATAATGTCCATCGGTCCAGAACACCTCCCTATTTTTATATTCTATCCCCCTAGCAATGAAAGCCAACATTCCATTGGCCTTCTTAATCACTTGCTGCATCTGCATGCTAACTTTTTGAGTTTCGTGCACCAGGACCCCCAGATCCCTTTGTACTTCAGTACTTTCCACTTTCTTGCCATTAAGATAATAACTTGCTCTATGATTTTTCCTGCCAAAGTGCATAACCTCACACTTTCCAGTATTGTATTCCATCTGCCAGATCTCTGCCCACTTACTTAGCCTGTCTATGTCCCCTTGCAGGTTTTTTATGTCCTCCTCACTCACTACTTTCCCTCCCATCTTAGTATCATCTGCAAACTTTGATATGTTACACTCGGTCCCCTCCTCCAAATCGTTAATATAGATTGTAAAGAGTTGGGGACCCAGCACTGACCCCTGCGGAACACCACTAGTTACTGATTGCCAGTCTGAGAATGAACCATTTATCCCAACTCTCTGCTTTCTGTTAGATAGCCAATCCTCTATCCATGCCAGAATATTACCCCCAATCCTGTGATTTTTTATCTTAAGCAATAATCTTTTGTGTGGCACCTTGTCAAATGCCTTTTGGAAGTCTAAATACACTACATCCACTGGTTCCCCTTTATCCACCCTATATGTTACTTCCTCAAAGAACTCCAGCAAATTTGTCAAACATGACTTCCCCTTCATAAAACCATGCTGACTTTGTCCTATTCAATTATGATTATCCAAATGTCCTGTTACTGTCTCCTTAATAATGGACTCCAAAATTTTACCTACCACAGATGTTAGGCTAACCGGTCTATAGTTTCCAGCCTTCTGTCTACTGCCCTTTTTAAATAAGGGTGTTACATTAGCAGTTTTCCAGTCTGCCAGGACCTTTGCTGAGTCCAGGGAGTTTTGGAAAATTATTACCAATGCATCCACAATCCCTACCGCCACTTCCCTCAAGACCCTAGGATGTAAGCCATCAGGTCCAGGTGATTTATCCGCCTTGAGTCCCATTATTTTACCGAGTACCACTTCCTTAGTGATTTTGATCGTGTTTAGCTCCTCCCCCCCCCTATAGACCCCTGTTTGTCCAGTGTTGGGATATTCTTAGTGTCCTCTACTGTAAAGACTGATATAAAATATTCATTCAGTGTTTTTGCCATCTCCATATTTCCCACCATTAATTTCCCGGTCTCATCCTCTAAGGGACCAACATTTACTTTAGCCACCCTTTTTCTTTTTATATAACTATAAAAACTCTTACTACCTGTTTTTATACTTTTTGCTAATTTACTTTCATAATCTATCTTCCCTTTCTTAATCAATCTTTTTGTTATTTTTTGCTGTCTTTTAAAGTTTTCCCAATCCTCTATCCTCCCACTAGATTTGGCTACCTTATATGCCCTTGTTTTTGGTCGAATACTATCCTTAATTTCTTTACTTAGCCACGGATGGCTGTCTTTTCTTTTACACCCTTTTCTTCTCAGTGGAATATATATTTTTTGGAAGTTGTAAAATAACTCCTTAAATGTACACCATTGATCATGTATCGTCTTACCCTTTAACCTATTTTCCCAATCCACTCTACTCAATTCCGCTCTCATACCTTCATAGTCTCCTTTATTCAAGCTTGGCATGCTTGTTTGAGATCCAACCTTCTCACCCTCTAATTGATTATGGAATTCAACCATGTTACGGTCACTCATTCCAAGGAGATCCTTTACTAGGACATTTTTAATTAATCCTGTCTCATTACACAGGACCAGATCTAAGGTTGCTTGCCCCCTGGTCGGTTCAGTTACATACTGCTCAAGAAACCCATCCCTAATACACTCAATGAACTCATCCTCAAGGCAGCCCTGCCCAATTTGATTTGTCCAATTAATACGATAGTTAAAATCCCCCATAATTATAGATGTTCCCTTATTACAAGCCTCAACTATTTCCTGATTGATACTCCGTCCAACAGAGTTGCAACTGTTTGGAGGCCTATAGACTACGCCCACTAGTGTTTTTTCCCTATATTATTCCTTATCTCCACCCAAACTGTTTCATTATCCTGATCTTTTGACCCAATATCATTTCTCTGTATTACAGTGATTCCTTCCTTTATTAACATAGCCACCCCGCCTCCCCTTCCTTCCTGCCTGTCCTTCCTGATCGTTAAATAACCTGGTATGTTTAATTCCCAGGCATTGTCACCCTGCAGCCATGTTTCTGTAATGGCCACAAGATCATACCCATATGTAGTTATTTGTGCCATTAACTCGTCTATTTTGTTACGAATGCTACGTGCATTCAGATAGAGAACTTTCAAATATGTTTTGTGACACTTAGTTCCTGCTTTTGCCCTTTTTATTACTTTTACTCCATACCTTCTGCCCCTTCCTGACACGCTCTGGTTTTTAATTTCCCCACTGCTACCTAAGTCTATGACCTTCTCTGTTGTCATTTTTATTATTTGCTCTCTAGGAACCTCCCCCCGACTAGTTAGTTTAAAGCCCTCTCTACAGCCCTAGTTATATGATCCGCCAGGACTCTAGTCCCAGCACTGGCCAAGTGAAGCCCGTCCCAACGGAACAGCTCCCTCCTGCCCCAGTACTGGTGCCAGTGTCCCAGGAAGCAAAACCCATTTCTCCCACACCAGTCTTTGAGCCATGCATTTAACTCTCTAATTTTATTTGTCCTAGCCAAATACAAAGCTAGGTAGGAATGTAAGCTGTGAGGAGGATGCAAAGAGGCTTCAAGGGGACATAGACATGCTAAGTGAGTGGGCAAGAACATGGCAAATGGAATATAATGTGGAGAAGTGTAAAGATATCCATTTTGGTAGGAGAAATAGAAAAGCAGAATATTTTTTAAATGGTGAGAGATTGGGAAATGTTGGTGTTCAGAGGGACCTGGGTGTCCTCGTACACGAATCACTGAAAGTTAACATGCACGTACAGCAAGCAATTAGAAAAGCAAATGGTATGTTGGCCTTTATTGCAAGAGGATTTGAGTATAACAGTAAATTAAGTCTTACTGCAATTATACAGGGCCCTGGTGAGACCACACCTGGTGTATTGTGTACAGTTTTGGCCTCCTTACCTAAGGAAGGATATACTTGCCATAGGGGGAGTGCAACAAAGGTACACCAGACTGATTCCTGGGATGGGGGAATTGTCCTATGAGGAGATATTGAGTAGACTAGGCCTATATTCCCTAGAGTTTAGAAGAATGAGAGGTGATCTCATTGAAACATACATAGTTCTTACAGGGCTTGACAGGGTAGATGCAGGGAGGATGTTTCCTCTGGCTGGGCAGTCTAGAACCAGGGGTCACAGTCTCAGAATAAGGGGTTGGCCAATCAGGACTGAGATGAGGAGAAATTTCTTCACTCAGAGGGTGGTGAATCTTTGGAATTCTCTACACCAGAGAGCTGTGGAGGCTCAGTCATTGAGTATGTTCAGGACAGAGATTGATAGATTTTTGATTATTAAGGGAATCAAGGGATATGGGGATAGCGCAAGAAAGTGGAGTTGAGGTAGAAAATCAGCCATGATCTTATGGAATGGCAGAGCAAGCTCGAGGGGCCGAATGGCCGACTCCTGCTCCTATTTCTTATGTACTTATGTTATTGTTCCGTAAGCATGTGGCCTGATCTCCGTTAGAAAAATTGCTTTTTTACGTTCACGAATTACTTTATTTTGAGCTTGAACATTCTCATCTGCACCTTCGGTCTCAATAATGTAATTGGCCTTAAAAAAAATCTCCGTCCGCTCAATGTAAGAACTGAAGGGTTCGTGAGCTCGGTCATACATGCCGAGGCTTCCAATCAATCCCGTAGGCGAGGCCATGATTGTTCTGATCCTGTTGAATTAGTAACTCCGCATGCTACCTGTGTACCTGTGAGAATCACCTGAAGGCGAAGCACAGACTATTCTGCATCAGCATTAACAGTAAAACATTACAAAAAAATTCAGTTTAGGTGTCACAAATTCACCGTAAACTTTTCCATTCGAAGGTTGAACACTGTGTCCTTCCATGATCCCTAAAAATGGCTTTGGGATCCCATTCTCGTCGCCAAAAATATTATATATGTGGGTAGAACAAATGAAGGACAGAGACACGATGAATTGCTAGTCAAGGTGCTTGTTTACTTGGCCAGAGTGAACTGAGCATGCTCATACTAAACCATTTGACAAGCCATGTGATAATACATTACACCCCAGAATTGGTCTAAGATGATACAACTGTTCAGCTTCAAGGTGAGAATAACAAGTCAACATCAGAATCTGCTGGTGATTCTGGTAAGTGATGTAAAAACAGAGGGCTGGATTTTGATTGAGGAGGCGTGTAGGAGGCGGGACTACAACTTTCGGGGTTGTAGTCCCACCTCCATCGAGTTGCGGCCAACCCACGCGATTTTGACTTGATTGACCTTGTTGAGCCCGCCCAGCGGGCTCAGCAGGAAAATTAAGGGCCACCCGGCAACAGGTGATGTCACAGATTGACATTTCATCTGTCAAAAGCTTTTGACAGATGAAATATTAGCATTTGACAGCCCTTTGAAGTTGTTAAACACTGACAATCTGTACTCTAAGTTAATTTCTTCCTCTCAGGCTGATTTAGAGATCTCTCCAGAACAGAAAGCTGAATGCTGCAACTTTTGACAGCTCGCAGCCATTCTGCTTTCTGTGCCGGTGAGATGAGGAACTCCCGAGACCTGAAGGAAGGGAGGCTGTAAAGGTAAGTAAATGTAAGTAAAACGTCTTTAAACACTTTACACACACCAAACACACTTACCTCTGAACCCATGCACCCATCACTCACCTGAACACCGGACATCTCGAACCCTTCAGCCCGACAGCCCGCCTCGCTAACTTGGTGTGGGTTGGAGCCGTCGGGAATCCCACACTTCAGCAATAAAAATAGGAATTAGGCTATAAACTGCCTGTTAACTACCTGTTAACAGGCAGTTAATTGGCACTAATCCCCTTCCTGCCTCGGGGAGGCGGGTCCCAGCACAGGCGGGTATCCACCTCCTTTGAAACTGGCATGGAGGCGAGTTGGGGGCGGGATGGGTTTGTGCTCCCCGATTTCGAGATTTTAACCCCCCACACGCCTCCAGTCCCGCCTCCACGGCCAATGAAAATCCTACCCAATGTCTTCTGTCTGTTTGAGTTAAAGATAAGTAATATCAGGAAAGCAGTGTTCTTAATAATCTTTTCTATTATGCATGCCAGCAGCATTTAGTAGTCTTGTAAGTTCTCATTTATAATGTCTACAATTTGTTGCTGTGTCTGCATTAAATTAGTCACTTCTGTCATCCGTAAAAGGTTATATAGACATCTATAGTTCATGTATGGTCCAAAATTTGACATTAAATACTGTTTTTTGTGTCTCTATAGATAAGTCATCCTGAGCTTCTGATTGTTTTAAGGACCTTGTCAGTATTATAAAAGTAGAGGGACCATTTAATGAAGACAACAATACATATGACCAGGGAGAAACAGCACAATTTCACAGACACAATTTGGGGTCTGCATTGTTGGATTGCTGTTAACAGATATTTGGTCCTCCCAGTATTTATCAGATCTTCTATAGGGACATCTGTAATTTTCATCTTGCAAGCTGCGAGGTGGGGGGGTGTGGTCTATATCAGAAGACGATGGGCTAATGTAGCCATGGCTGATTAGTGCTAGTCCTTCAGTACTCTCACTACATACTGGAAGCAGTCATTCACTTGAATCCTTAGGGAATACAAAATATTCATGCAGCTATGCGATCTAGATATAGAGTTACACACATTCCATACTATTATACAAGTTAGCTGAGCATAGGTGGCATATTGAGTTTGCTGTTTAGTCAATTTGATGTCCATACTGGTGCAAAACCAGAAACCCTCCTTCCTGCAGCTCTCGGGTGTTTCACCGTTCCTTTGAGTTATTGATGTGCAGTTTGTGGGGGTTATGGGTCCAGCATCTAGTTCTTCTGTTGCTAATGCATCACCCTTTGTGTAGAATTCTATTCATATGCTCCTTTTTCTTGATTGACCCATTTTTATACAAGTCGACAAAACTAGTACCAGTTTAAAATATTCTCTATTTTTGGATTACCTGCAAATGTAACGGTCAACTAAGCTGTTATTTATATATGTAAGGAAGAACCAAACACAAATTAACTGTAATACTTGAATTATTTGCTGGGCCATTTTACTTTTTGCACTTTTTGTCTCATGTTGTCTTAATTCCTGCAGCACATCTGCCCTTCATTTCCATTCTGTATACAGATTAAAAAACCACATGGTAATTTTTTGTATTTCGCACCCCCAGTGCACTGCTTTGTGTGCTGAGAGCATGCATCAGAAAATCATCCATTAAAATGAATGGATGGTAAATAGAGAGAAGCGCACGTTTGGTTTTTTGATATGCATCCTTAGGAACATAGGAACAGGAATAGGCCATTCAGCCCCTCGTGCTTGTTCCACCATTCAGTGAGATCATGGCTGATTTGCGACCTAACTCCCTGTACCTGCCTTTGACCCATAGCCCTTAATACCTTTGGTTAACAGAAAGCTATCAATCTCTGATTTAAAATTTACAATTGATCTAACATCAATTGCTGTTTGCAGTTCCAAACAACTACTACTACCACCCACGAGGACGTCGTGGCTATCCCATTTAATCAGTTGGTCACACCACAGGTAAAGGCTGCACAGGCAGGAAGGGAATGGGTGACCACCAGGCAGAGTAGTAGGCGCAGACAGGTAGTGCAGGGGTCCCCTGTGGCCATCCCCCTCTCAAACAGATATACCGTTTTGGATATTGTTGAGGGAGATGGCTTATCAGGGGAAGGCAGCAGCAGCCAACTTCCTGGCACCATGGGTGGTTCTGCTGCAAAGGATGGGAGGAAAAAGAGCAGGAGAGCTATAGTGATAGGGGGTTCTATTGTAAGGGGAATAGATAGGCGTTTCTGCGGCCGCAAGCGAGACTCCAGGATGGTATGTTGCCTCCCTGGTGCAAGGGTCAAGGATGTCTCAGAGCAGCTGCAGGGCATTCTGGCGGGGGAGGGTGAACAGCCATTTGTCGTGGTGCATATAGGTACCAACGATATAGGTAAAAACCGGGATGAGGTCCTAAAAGCTGAATATAGGGAGTTAGGAGATAAATTTAAAAATAGGACCTCAAAGGTAGTAATCTCAGGATTGCTACCAGTGCCACGTGCTAGTCAGAGTAGAAATAGAAGGATATTTCAGATGAATATGTGGCTAGAAGAATGGTGCAAGGGAGAGGGATTCAAATTCCTGGGACATTGGAACTGGTTCTGGGGGAGGTCGGACCAGTACAAACTGGATGGTTTGCACCTGGGCAACACTGGGACTGATGTCCTAGGGGGAGTGTTTGCTAGTGCTGTTGGGGAGGGTTTAAACTAAAATGGCAGTGGGTTGGGAACCTGTGCAGGGAGACAGGAAAGGGAAGCAAGGATAGAAGCAATTGACAGGAAGGAGAAAAGCAAAAGTGGCAGTCAGAGAAATCAAGGGTGTAAACCAAACATGGCCACAGTAAATAATAATTCTAAAAGGACTAAGAGTGTTAAAAAAACAAGCCTGAAGGCTTTGTGTCGTAATGCGAGTAGCATTCATAATAAGGTGGATGAATTAGCTGCGCAAATAGATGTAAACGAATCTATATATATATATATATATATATATATAAAAGGATACATCTGTCTGTCTGTCATTCCGTCTGTCTGTCTGTATTGAATTAACTCGAAAGTTATAGAGCGTACCTACACGTGCGTTACGTCGAAAGAAAGCTGATGATTCCAGAACCGTCCTAAGTGTATTTACGTTTCGACCGGACAAAAATTGCGCCCGCGGTATCCAAAAAACGTTCAACATTCCGCTCATTATCCGCTCATTAGCATCGAGTGACGTCGAGGTTGACCAATCGTACGGCGGGTTCCTGGCGTGTGCGGCCGGGCCCTCCTACGGTTGAGTGACGGGACGATTGACCAATCCTACGCTTCGGTGACCTGACGGTCCACCAATCGGTGCCTGTGTGGGCGGGCCTTATCGTTCTGAACCGAGGTGAGTCGCCGCCATCTTGATTCCAAACTTTTCATTTTTTCCCGCTTTCTGCATGTTTCTTTTCAAATCTACATTTCCAGCAAAAAAAAAGTTGCTTTTAAAAGACAAATTGTTTTTTAAAAAAGTTAATTAATTTGTAAATCTTTTGTCTAACCTCTATAATTTTCCTACCTTTCACCGTTTTTCCAGGCCTCCAAGCCTGGGCGTCTGTTGACCAGCCACGCCCGAGCTAGGCGCCTCCCGTCGCGATCTTTGTGAAGGCTGGAGGGGGCGGGCCTGAGCCGAGCGTCGCCACCGCCACCATCTTAGTAAAGGCGGGCGGGGCGGGAGTCAGCGTCCGCGTCATCTTCTGCCCAGAGCGCGACTTGAGTCCGGCCGGGCCTCACGCGGTAGGTTGCGCGGCGGCGTCTCTCTGGTCTTGAAGCCAGCTCGGGCGGGGACATCGGGAGATCGCGGGGGCAGGACATCGGCAGATCCGGGGGCGGGAGATCGGGGGGCGGGACATCGGGAGATCGGGGGCAGGGAGATCGGGGGGTGGGAGATCGCGGGGCGGCACATTGGGAGATCGCGGGGCGGCACATTGGGAGATCGCGGGGCGGCACATTGGGAGATCGCGGGGCGGCACATCGGGAGATCGCGGGGCGGCACATCGGGAGATCGCAGGCGGGACATCGGGAGATCGGGGGACGGGGCTCGGGGACTCCCCCCCTCCTCTCCCTTCCTCCCCCTCCCCTTCCCTCCCCCCCTGAGGATTGGGAGCAGTTTAGGATTGAGCAAAGGAAGACAGAGATTAATTAAGAGGGGGAAAATAGAGTATGAGAGTAAGCTTGCAGGGGACATAAAAACTGACTGTAAAAGCTTCTATAGATATGTGAAGAGAAAAAGATTGGTGAAGTCAAGCGTAGATCCCTTGCAGTCAGAATCAGGGGAATTTATAATGGGGGACAAAGAAATGGCAGACCAATTAAATACGTGCTTTGGTTCTGTCTTCACAAAGGAGGACACAAATAACCTCCCAGAGAGGTGGGGAACGTAGCGTCTAATGAGAGTGAGGAACTGAATGAAATCAGTATTTGTAGGGAAATGGTGTTAGGGAAATTGACAGGATTGAAGGCTGATAAATCCCCAGGGCCTGATAATCTACATCCTAGGGTACTTAAGGAAGTGGCCCTAGAAATAGTAGATGCATTGCTGGTCATCTTCCAAAATTCTATGGACTCTGGAACAGTTCCCATGGATTGGAGGGTAGCTAATGTAACCCCACTATTCAGAAATGGTGGTAGAGAGAAAATGGGGAATTATAGACCGGTAAGCCTGATATCGGTAGTGGGGAAAATGCTAGAGTCCATTATAAAAGATGTAATAGCAGAGCACTTGGAAAACAGTGACCGGATCTGTCAAAGTCAGCATGGATTTACAAAAGGTAAATCGTGCTTGACTAATCTACTGGAATTTTTTGAGGATGTAACTGGTAGAATAGATAAGGGAGAACCAGTGGAGGTTTTGTATTTGGACTTTCAGAAGACTTTCGATAAGGTCCCGCATAAGAGATTAGCATGCAAAGTTAAAGCACATGGGATTGAGGGTAAGGTACTGACTTGGATAGAGAACTGGTTGGCAGACAGGAAGCAAAGAGTTGGAATAAATGGGTCTTTTTCCGCGTGGCAGGCAGTGATTAGTGGGGTACCGCAGGGATCGGTGCTAGGACCCCAGTTATTCACAATATATATTAATGATCTAGACGAGGGAATTAGATGTAATATCTCCAAGTTTGCAGACGACACAAAGCTGGGTGGGTGTGTGTGCTGTGAGGAGGATGCAGAGAAACTCCAGGATGATTTGGACAGGTTGGGTGATTGGGCAGATGCATGGCAAATGCAGTATAATGTGGATAAATGCGAGGTTACCCACTTCGGTGGCAAAAACAGGAAGACAGATTATTATCTGAACGGCAATAGATTGGGAAAAGGGGAAATGCAACAAGACCTGGGTGTCCTTGTGCACCAGTCGCTGAAGGTAAGCATGCAGGTACAGCAGGCGGTTAAGAAGGCAAATGGTATGTTGGCCTTCAGAGAGAGAGGATTCGAGTACAGGAGCAAGGATGTCTTGCTGCAGTTGTACAGGGCCTTGGTGAGACCACACCTTGAGTGTTGTGTGCAGTTTTGGTCACCTTATCTGAGGAAGGATGTTCTTGCCATGGAGGGAGTGCAGCGAAGATTCACCAGACTGATACCTGGGATGGCAGGAATGACATATATGAGGAGAGATTGGGCCGATTGGGATTGTATTCGCTAGAGTTTAGAAGAATGAGAGGGGATCTCATTGAAACTTATAAAATTCTAACAGGACTAGACAGACTAGATGCAGGAAGGATGTTCCCGATGGCGGGGTATCCAGAACCAGGGGTCACAGTCTAAGGATAAGGGGTAAGCCATTTAGGACTGAGATGAGGAGGAATTTCTTCACCCAGAGAATGGTGAACCTGTGGAATTCTCTACCACAGAAGGCCGTTGAGGTCAATTCATTAAATATATTCAAGAAGGAGTTAGATATATGTCTTAAGGCTAAAGGGATCAAAGGATATGGGAAGAAGGCAGAGACAGGGTACTGAATTTGGATGATCAGCCATGATCTCATTAAATGGCAGAACAGGTTCGAGGAGCCAAATGGCCTACTCCTGCTCCTATCTTCTATGTTTCTATGTATGTTTGTGTGCAGAAGTGTTTCCTAATTTCACTCCTGAAAGCTCTGGCTCTAATTTTTAGACTATGCCCCCTAGTCCTAGAATCCCCAACCAGTGGAAATAGTTTCTCTCTATCTACCCTATCTGTTCCCATTAATATCTTGACAACTTTGATCAGATCACCCCTTATCCTTCTAAATTCTAGGGAATACAACCCTAATTTGTCTAATCTCTCCTCGTAACTTAACCCTTGAAGTCTGGGTATCATTCTGGTAAACCTACGCTGCACTCAGTCCAAGGCCAATATATCCTTCCTAAGGTGTGGTGCCCAGAACTGCTCACAGTGCTCCAGGTGTGATCTAACCAGGGTTTTGTATAGCTGCAGCATAACTTCTACCCCCTTGTATTCTAGTCCTCTACATATAAAGGCCAGAATCCCATTAGCCTTTTTGAATATTTTCTGTACCTGTTCATGACATTTTAATGAACTATGTATCTGAACCCCCAAGTCTCTTTGAACCTCCACTGTTTTTAGCCTTTCATCATTTAGAAAGTACCCTGTTATATCCTTTTTAGTTCCAAAGTGGATGACCTCACATTTGCCTACATTGAAATCCATTTGCCAGTTTTGTCCATTCACTTAATCTGTCAATATCCCTTCATAATTTTATGCTTCATCTACATTGCCTACAATTCCACCTATCTTTGTGTCATTGGCAAATTTGGATATATTACTTTCTATGCTATCATTTAAGTTGTTAATAAATACTGTGATAGTTGAGGCCCCAACACAGATCTCTGCAGGACACCACTCATCACCTCCTGCCAATTTGAGTACCTGCCCATTATCCCTACTGCCTGTCTCCTGCCGCTCAGCCAATTTCCTAACCAGGTCAATAGTTTGCCCTCAATTCCATGGGCTTCTACCTTAGTTAACAGTCTCTTATGTGGGACTTTATCAAATGCCTTCTGGAAGTCCATATAAATAACATCCATAGACATTTCCCTGTCCACTACAGGAAACTTTGTGTTATCCGGAGGCTAAATGTCCGGCAAGCTCGAGCCACCGGAAGAAATCAGGAGCCGTTTTGTTAGGTTTTTTTTCTTCTCGTGGCTTTTTTTTCCAACAGTCAGCTCTGCAAAGTCCCTGTAGCTTAGCAACAGCTTCAGAGAGACGCTTCCAAGGTACGGGCCGACTGTTTAGAAGCTGTTGCTAAACAACAGTGTTTGTTGTCAGATACGGAGATGAAAAGCTCCGTATGCTTCAACATTAACGCTGGTGTGTCCGGCAGTTTTGAGGGAACGGCAACAGTTCGGTCCCGTCGGTGCCGGATAGCACAAAGTTTCCTATACTTTAGTCACCTCTTCAAAAAATTCAATTGGGTTTGTCAGGCATGACCTGTTTTCACAGATCCATGCTTGGCATATGAAGCTCTGCTCCAGGAGCACTAAAGATGAAAATTTACCACTATATGTTGCTCTGCATGTTCTAAGGTACTGTTTGTCAGTTTACAGATTATTCTTTCACACATTTTCTTTTTTTCTGGATGCTGCTGTCATTAAAATATTTATGCCATCAGTCGTTTCAAAAATTACATTTATTTATTGTGCAACAATGTTGAAAATGCAAACGATGTCCAATTTCATTCAGAACATTACAAAACTGAAATATAATGGAACTTCTGAATTTGTCATTATTTCTCCATGTTTCATCATACAATAGGTTTCAGCACTCATTAATATTGGAAGTTCTGTACAGTATACAAAAACACTAACCATATTGATTTAAGTGTATTTGTGTTAATAAAGCTTGGTCCACATATTGTAGCAATAATAACATCAGGCATAGAAATATTAGAAAATGACCAATTTGAAATAGTCCACTAATAATTGGCTTAGTTGGTGTTGAATTAAACCTCATCACAAATGGAATATGGCATGAATACCAACAAAATTAGTTTTTAACGCAGACTGCTGCTTTCCACTGTCTTAAAAATGATTGAGACTCTGAAAACAAGGCTGTTTAGGTTAAGAAAATCCTTATGAGCTATTAGTTTGATGCATAGGAAGTGCAGTCTCTAATTTGTTCCACTATCTAATTTACACACCAGTAATTTCACTGGCTAAAAGTAGATGGAGCTGGAATTCATTATTTTAAAGACAGATAATTGTCATTGCTGGTGATATGGCTAATATCATGATTTTACTTATTTATCATGTATTTATTTTTAATTATAAGCAGAGTAGTACTCCAGGTACCCTGGCAGGACTGTCATTTTCAACATGGGTAAGCCGAGCAAACTATGCTGCCACCCACCTTCAGCCTGATCCCCTTTTATAGGCTGACTACTGGACAGTGACAGATGCAATAAGCTCACTTTCTGCTTTTCACTCAGCTGATCTTGAGAGGCACAAAACAAAATGGTTGAGAGAGGCGCTGGAGCAAGCAGTTCTAACAAAAATATATTTAAAGTTTTTGTTTTTAAAAACAAAAGAATTCTCTAGCGTGTTGAGGGTGCAATATATGTTTTATATAAATAAATGTATACCGCTGCTTTAAACACAGGTACCAGTCTCCAGGCAGAGAAGGAGATCCTGTAACAGGATCATATTTACTGTAAAACAGGCAGATGAGATGATTAGGCTTACACTCGTCTGTTCTGAGCCAGTTAGGCTTTGCCTGTGGGGGTGGATGTCAGCAGAATGGAAATATAAAATCAGTAGTTTAGAATTGAGGGGAAGTAATTTTCTGGATTGAAGAGGTGAAGAACTGCCACACTTCTGCCAAGTTGTAACCAGTTCAATTATAAGCCTGGCGATGAACACTCTCTCTGTAGGGGTGGAGAGGGGGAGTAATAGAGGAGGAGGATCACAGCTGATAACTTTCATGCTAGAGAAAGAGTTATTTACTCTCTGCTATGAGGTTGACATGCAGTATACAATTGTCTTTTTCTTCTCTGTTTTTCCCCCATGTCCATTTTCACAACTTTTAACATCCAAATTCATAATGCAAGGGTCAGGTAAACTCATTCTTCCTTTCCATTCTTCACATTAAAATATGTATATAATATTTATGTAGTTATAGTCACAAAATATTTGGAAAAAAATAAGTGATTTCTGCAGACAGCTCATTTAAAAATGGTACAGCAGTTCCAGTGTTTCCAATATTGCAATGCATTGTATGATTAAACAGTGCGTTTCTTAGCCTAATAGCAATTAAGTTAGAAGTATTTATCAAAAGAAAGCTTCACAGAAGTGTTTCCATGACAACCTCCATGTTAGTTAAGGCCATGACAGGTGATCAACAGTTTATATTTTTTCTTTTGTGAAGATTAGATTTGTGCTGACAGTTTTGGCTTTAATAGCACTTTTATACTATGTGAAAGTATTTGTTTACTAGATCATATGCTGTTAGCTGTCAACTGCAGATAGATTAGCTGCTTTGATAAAAGAATGGATTGAGGCGCTGTGTTCATCATTAACACTACAGTGAAATAAAATTGCTAAAAATACACCTGACTTTAAGAAGCCGATTTACTTAAACAGAAGCTGAAATCGCCTTATTTAAATAATATTTTCTAATTTCTATATATTTGCAGGTTAAAGAGTATCTACAGAAATGGACATCTATATTTTTAATTTTTATTAGTGACTAGAATCATGGGCTTTGTTTTTTTTTTAATCAAATATTTCTGCAGTGCAGAATGCACTTTGGCCTTTTAAAAAAAAATGACAGGCAAACTGATGTTGAATTGAGTTATTTATTGAAGATGTATCTTCGTTTATTTGCTTTGCAGCAGAATTGAGAATGTACAGATTCTATCCCTAACAATCTACTATGTTCTTTTAAAAACAAATGTACTTCTTCGAAAAGTGATAGAACTGCTTTAGCTCCTGTCAGGCTCCTCCCTTTCAGTAGTGTCCACCTGGGACCTACAAGTAGCACATACTCCCCCTCCCCATGGTTAGATTCTGTTTCCATGACGATATGTAGTATGGAGACCGATTCAACAGGCTCATTACCGTGTTATCATCTTGACCTCAAATCACAGGAAAGTAGGTAAATTGAAGGAGCACTGTTCACTTTTTGTTTATAATAAATGAAGCAAATAAAAAAATCACATGGGATGGGGGTGTTGCTATTGTTAAGCAAAATGGTTAATTTCTTTTTAGAACTGCAAAGGAATCCTATACTTAGTCTTTTAGAAATGAGTATTGGAATAGTGATTTAAAATCTTGCATGAAGCTCGTTGCTTTAGTTTAAAAAAAAGGTGTAAATTTCAAACATAAACGAACATAACTCATATTGTTTGCACTACAAACATAAATTGTTATATTTCAGATACCACTGGTAAATAAAGTGAACAGATAGAAATGTAACATAATTTGAAAAGTAGTCTTCAACATCCTGCATTAATTCTTGTATATTCTACTGACGCAGCATCATATTAAATGTAAACATATTAAAATAGCACATACTTTGAACATGGATGATTGGCACCAGTTGCTCAGTTTTGGAGATGACCATTTAAAATGACATTACTATACCACTTTTAATAATTTGTTATAGTTCTATTCACCATGTGGGATTTATTTGAAATAATTTGTCTGTCAATTGACTATATGCTTTTGAATTTCCATCTGCAGTGGTGATATTGCTGGTTTTGGGGATTGTGTGCTTTTAAGGAGATGATACGACAATGTGGACAACAGAACATCTCCTTCCTGGCTACAAGTACATAGGTTTGAATCCCAAGGTTGTCTATCACTGAACTCACTTGCCACCTGCTAAATTGTTCATTTTTGCACAGACAAGTTTTTTGCTGGCTGAGCGGTCCCAGAATAATCCTTTGGTCCAGCTAGAGAAATTATCCAAAAACTTTGGTCCAAAAATACAGCATAGTTTTGAGAACTTGCACTTGTGGACCCAATAAAAATAAATATCAACACTCCTCAATCAAATTATAAAGGGAGAAGTCAAGTACTGCTTTTGTGTTGATACACAGGAGCTCTGGCAAAAGTGTCAACTTAATACTGCAGACGGGTTACAATATGGCTGTGGTATGTACTGAAGCCAAGAAATATGAGTCCTCTGAAAGGCTGTTTTGCACCAATTGACCGTAGCGCTATATATGGAATATTGTTCCAGTATAGTTTAAGACCAAGTTCATACTGCAGTCTTTAAAAAAAAAAAAATGTTTTAAGAAAGCAAACGCAATCCACCCATGTACGTGTAACATTAAAATATTACTGCTAGGGAGTAGAGCTCTACAATATAATTACAGCAATAATTATTTTGAATCATAATTTAGAAAAATATACAGATGCTGCAGGTAGAGTTTATTTTGCAATTTGCATTACCAATCACATTCATCTTTGTAGTTTGACCAATGTTTCTGACTGTCGTGAACTGAATTGTTGCGATTGGCTCCTGATTGGAGAAAGGACAGCATCATGAAGGCATATTCTAGCCATGCCCTATGTGCTGGGTCCTGGATCTGAATACCCACTAATCGGGGGGATGATATCTGATAGATCCTACAGACCCTGAAAGATATAACCCAAAAGTTTTTAAAAGCCACTTTCCATCATCTTCTCCAGATTGTTCCCTAAGGCCTGAAGACCAGTGGTTAAGATAGCCACATTGGATGTGTGACTGGTTTGGAGCCCTCTCTGTCAGGGGAATGGAAGCGGTACCACCACCCACTGCACGTGTCAAACCCTTCTCTGAAATTGGCACAGAGGATGGCATTGGACTCCATTGTAACCCTTGCCATCTGCCTCATTTCCTCGGAGATGGTGGTCATCCAGCATTTTCTTTCAGAGCAGTATTCCAGAGATCTGAGTCCACAGGCTCAGAAGCCAGGGGCGTATGTCTGCAGTGACGCCACACAGGTCCCACTTTCACCTCTGACTCCTCCGGTACCGTGAGGATAATGAATGAAGGAGCGCCACACATAAACCGACTGTAAGGAAGGGTTGGGGCAGCAAGCTAGTTCACCCTGGCAGCGGTGGAGGTCATTGAACCTTTTGCTGAACTGCAGAGGAGTCCTGATGTTCAAGGAAGTGGCACTTGCTGTCATAGCCACCTCCCCCCACAAAATCCATACCACGCTATTGGCTGGTTTCCAGCCCCCAACCCCAAACAGTCTTGCCTTCTGTTGCCTAGGCGCTAAGCTCTGGAATTCCCTGCTTAAACCTCTCCGCCTCGCTACCTCTCTTTCCTCCTTTAAGGCGCTCCTTAAAACCTACCTGTTTGACCAAGCTTTTGGTCACCTGTCCTAATTTCCCCTTATGTGGCTCGGTGTCAATTTTTTTTGTCTTTTAATACTCCTGTGAAGTGCCTTGGGACGTTTTACTACATTAAAGGTGCTATATAAATACAAGTTGTTGTTCATGTTCCATATCTCCATTAGGAAGGCATGCAGGTCCAGCTTCTTGAAGTTCAATGCTTATTTCTTTGATGTGGCTATTGCAATCAAGATTTCATGCTTTTTCCAGTGCTTCATTTTCCTTTATAAGTAGTAGCAGGTTTCCTGTCCTGCTGCTGCACCAGGTCTCTGCTTCTCCACCAGCCAATTTATTGCAGAGTCAACAACACAACCTGAAGGTGTGACATTTCTTTTCCTACATGAGCCTCTTTCTAACTGTTCTTTCATGGGCAGTTTAGTGCTCCAGATTGTCTGTCGGAACTTGGATAAAACAACATGACCTGGACTTGCTTGTAGAGTAAAATTAACCTAAGGGCCAAAGGAGTAACTGAGGGGGTGATTTTGCCAATGGGAAGCTTTTGGAGGCGGGACTCCCACTTGTCGGTTTTCAGTCCCGCCTCCATCAACTTCTGGCCAGCCCACGCTATTTTCCCTTGATTTACCTTGTTAAGCCTGCCCAGTGGGTTTAGCAGGCCAATTAATGGAAAGCCGGTTGTAGCGAACGTCAACGTATGATGTTTCATCTGTCAAATTGTCATCGTTTGAGAGCTCTGTGAAGCTGTCAAACAGTGACATTCTCTGTAGCAGAGGTCTTGAATTCCAGACCTCATCAAACCTCTTTCTTTTGCAGAAATGAGATGGTTGTTGCATTGGAGAATGCAACGGCCATCTGTCATCTCTACTGCGGAGGTGCGAGACTCTCCGCATACCCACCGACTGAAGCCTGCAGGAAAAAACAAAGGTAAGTACACTTTTTCTAACACTTTCCACTTACCTCAGATACTCACCTCTCCACACTTGCACCCATCACTTACCTTCACAGCACACTTTTGCACCCCTCTGACCCCCCGCAGACCCACTACGCACCTCGGTGACCCTGGCGGGGTCTGGAGCCTTCGGGAAGCCCGCACTTGTGTGGGCAAAATGGTGATAAGCCTATTCTCTGCCTGTTAACAGGCAGTTAAGTGGCTGTAATCCTTTCCTGCCTCCAAGGAGACTGGACCCGGCGCGGGACAGCTACCCGCCTCCTGGCAAGATGGCATGGAGGCAGGTTGGGCACCCGCCCCCAAATTCTGCCATTTTCCCGGCAGTCCCACCTCCATACCCGCCTCCCCAGGGCTGGCAAGATCGTGCCTTAAGAGTCTATGGCCTAGAAATTCAATGGATAGCGCCAGCCATTAACGCCATAAGAGGGGTCTACTTCCAGCGCTAGGCACTTTGCGCCCGGGCGCAGCGCGATCCGCGCCGACGCCCAAATTCAGTTGACATTTAGCGCCGGCGCAAAGTGTTTGCGCCCGCTCAGGTGCGCGCGCAGCTTATGACGTCATATCGTCGCGCAACGCTGTTTGTGCGCCCCAAACCGGAAATTCAGTGGCGCCCGCCCAATGTGGGCGTGGCGCTGCTAAGAACTGTGAAGTGGAACGCAACAGAGGCCCTGTGGGCCTCGGGGAGCGCTAATTAAAGGGCACTTACACTGACCTATAAAGCCCAGCCATTTTGCTGCAATGACTTTACTGCTTTGGATTTCTGGACAGAGACCAAGGGACAGAGCTAACTGATTTGGGACAACATAGGAGAGGTATTTTTGGCTTCTGGCCAGTGCTTTGACATTTGACTCATTGTGATTTCACTGTTTTCAACTTCATTATGGGGGCTGTATGGGGGTGCAACCCTGAGTTGCAGCATTATGTGCGAAAGGCTCGCAGACGCTGTGAGAGAGGGCCAGCCATGCCTAGACGCAGAGGGGCCATCAGGCGTCGGCAACGTAGGCCTTACACACTCAGGCAATACCGGCAGCAGGTGTCCTATCTCACCATGACTGCGGCGCATTGTGTTAAGAGGCTGCGCTTCAGAAGGGAGGTGGTTGCAGAGATCTGCCAGCTGCTTCACAGAGATCTGCGTCCACAGCTGATGTGCAGGACGTCTCTCTCGGTGGAAGTGAAGGTCACGGTGGCTCTGAGCTTTTACGCAAGCGGCTCCTTCCAAGCCGCTGCTGGGGACATAGCGAACATCTCCCAGTTTGCCGCACATCGCTGCATCCGGCAGGTCACCGATGCACTTTTCGCGAGGAGACACCAATTCATCTCCTTCCCCATGACCCGACAGAGGCAGGAGCAGCGTGCAGTCGGATTTGGCAGGTTCACGGGCCTGCCCATGGTGCAGGGCGCCATTTACTGCACGCATGTGGCTATGCGGACACCTATCCACAATGCCGAGGATTACCGCAACCGGAAGGGCTACCATTCCCTCAATGTACAGCTGGTGTGTGACCACAGGCAGCGCATCCTAGCTGTCAATGCCCGCTTCCCAGGAAGCAGCCACGATGCATTCATCCTGCGCCAGACTACTGTGGCTGACATGTTCGAGGCACAGCCTCCACCAAGGGGATGGCTTATTGGGGACAAGGGCTACCCTTTGTGTACATGGCTCATGACCCCGCTCCGCGCGCCCAGGACCCCAGCGGAGGAGGCATACAACGAAAGCCATCAAGCCACAAGGAACATCATAGAGCAAACGATAGGCGTCCTCAAGCAACGGTTCCGCTGCCTGGATCGTTCCGGCGGCTCTCTACAGTACTCGCCGGATAGAGTCTCCCAGTTCGTCGTCGGGTGCTGCATGCTGCACAACCTGGCTATCCGCAGGACTCAGGCACTGCCACCTGACATTGCACCACCACCTCAGGAGGACGAGCAGGAGGACCATGAGGAGGAGGAGGAGTACCAGCCCAGGAGGGAGCCACAAGGTCCAAGGGCCGTCCGCCGGGGGCTTATTGCTCGACACTTCTAGGCCCCCTGTCAGGGAATGGGCTGTGGAAATGTACGCACCTGAAGGCAGCCGCTCCGCAAGCCCTCAGCCGGTTAACGCAACAACCACTTGAAACATGACACCTGGACATGCTGAATAAATAAAACGCTTTATTTCACAAACTCAGGGCCCTTCCCACATGAAACAGAAAAACAGACAAGAGCCCCAAAAAACAGTCAAAAACATCTGTTGCTCCCAAAACCTGGGGAGGACTTACAAAACTTGGCCATCCAAATGGCCTTCAACATCGGCCTTACAAAAATAAGGGCCCCCCTCCACAACACAAACACCCCCATAAAAACAAACAAGGCCTTGATCTTCAGCCTTCCCAAAATAATCCCCCCCAAAACACAAGCCCCCCCATATATAAAAAACCACTCTCACCACACTCTAGTGGGTGTGCCGAGAGGGCGAGTCCTTAGACAGCCTTCCCCGGCCCCTGCCCGACCTGCTGCTCCGCCTCAACCTGGGCCCTGTGGCTGGGACAAGGCTGGGGGAAGGCTCATGAGGGCCCCGAGGCGTGTCGGCAGATGCCCTTGGGGGTCGGCCTAGACGACGCACGTCCCGGGAGGGGCCGGCTGCTGACTGCTGCAGCTGTCGCTGGCCAGCATCAGTGCCAGCAGCAGCTCGTCGCACCTTGGCTGGGGCAGTGGCAGTGTCGGCTGCACCAAGGGGGGCAAGCTGGCTGATGGCAGGCGCGCGATGTTCGCCAGAGACACTGGCACTCGGCCGGCCTGGCAGTGCAGCAGGCGCAGCTATCTGGTGGAGGCCAGACCGCTGTGCTGCAGCAGGGCGGCGGGTGCCGTGGCGAAGCCTCTGCGCCACAGCGAGTGTGGCAGAAGTGAGTGCCCGAACTGCCCTGGTATGTGGCCGCATCAGCTGTGCTAGTGTCTGGACGGCACCACTCATCTCGCGAGTCGCGTCCTGCACTGCCACGAGATGCTGGACACCCCTGTCATGGGCTGCCGCGAGTTGTTCCACCCCCCTGGCCTGTGATTCCCCGAATGCGACCACACTCTGAGCCAGGGACTGAATGGCCTGAGGCATCTGGTCCACAACCCCCATGAACTCCTGGTGGCACCGCTCAGAGGCCGCCGAGATCTCTTCGAGGAGGCGCACCTCCTGGGCGAGGACCCTCTCCGGACTGGAGGGAGGACTCTCCCTCTGGGGAGAAGGCAGCCGAGCTGGCCGAACCCTCCCGCCCGCCTCAACCCCACTGGGCCCAGGATCTGCCCTCCCCTGCAACACCTCCCCCCTCTGGGGAGCAGGCCGGCGTGCTGCCGGACCCTTCCCGCGTGCCTCAACCCCACTGCGCCCAGGATCTGCCCTCCCCTGCACACACCTCCCCCCTCTGGGGAGCAGGCCGGCGTGCTGCCGGACCTTTCCCGCGTGCCTCAACCCCACTGGCCACAGGATCTGCCCCTCCTCTGCAACACTTCCCCCTGGCTCTCCTGCAGGCCAGACGTCCCCCCTCCATTGCCATCCCCTGGCGCGGCTGAGGGTTCCCCCGATGTGCCGCCTTCCTCCTGGTCCTCGTCGTCCTCCTCCTCCAAGGGCCTGGCACTCGGAGCTTCAGGGACCACCTCCTCCTCAGCAGCTGAAAGCAGGAAGGCATAAGAGTAGCTTTAGAGTGAGGACACGGCGTCAGCGAGGGAGGCCTGAGTGGTGGCATTATGCGCATTTGTCGGTCAGTGGGAAAGGATCTAGATCTGAAGCGCTAGGGCAACGAGAGAGGTCCAACCGGTCATGTCCTTACCAGTGGGTTCCAGTACAGGGTCCGCATCTCCGATCGCAACAGGGCCAGTCACCCGGGAACGCATGAGTCCAGCCACGCTCTCCTCCAGATCAGTGAGCGCCTGGTACTGGGGACGGCCTCCACCGGTGACAGTCTGGCTCCTCAAATTCCTTGCCAGCTTGGCCTGCAAGAGAAAGGACGGACTCTAAGTACAGTGTGGTGCCCTGTTGCTGTGTGCACTGCCTCCCATGGTGGAATAGCTTGGCCAGTGTGGTGCCCTGTTGCTGTGTGCACTGCCTCCCATGGTGGAATAGCTTGGCCAGTGTGGTGCCCTGTTGCTGTGTGCACTGCCTCCCATGGTGGAATAGCTTGGCCAGTGTGGTAAGTGCAGAAAGTGCTATTGATGATCATGCCAGTGCCATTGCTGCGGGAGGAGGGCTGCCCATTAGGCCTTTGAGGTCCCTTTGCCCATAATGTGAGGTTCACATGCAAGGATGAGGAGGACACTGGAAAGGGTACTCACCTTCACCAACCGAGTGAGGTCGTTGAACTTCTTGCGGCATTGGTCCGCACTCCTGGGGACATCGCAGGTGGATGACACCCTGCGGGCGATTCTCCTCCAGGCTTTCCTGTACTCGCTCCTGGGAGCCTTGTTGCCACTGTCCGGGCACAAGATCTGTCTTTTGTCCTCCACACCATTAATGAGCATCCTCAGAGCATGCTCGGAGAAGCGCTGCGCTCGTTCACGGGCCCTCTCCATGTCTCCTGGCGCTATTTTGGCCCACCAGCAGTGTTGAGGCCTAGCTGCAGGGCTCCAGTATGCAGGGCGTGGCAGCAGTCAAAGTCGACCCTTCCCCCTTTAAGAGCAGGCCGGCGTCAGGGTGTCTGCTGTCAATCAAAACATGACCGCACCTGCGCTGCACCCGGCCTCGGCATTATCAGGCCGCATCGCCGGATTAGCGCCTGAACAGAGCATTGCAACGCCAGTTTCAGCGCTCGGCCAAACTCTTGGCGAACTCTACTGAATTTCGGCGAGGTGGCCTGCACTTTCCGGCGGGCGCTAACTTTAGCGAGCGCCCGACTTTAGCGCCCCAAAAGTGTCCAGGCTGAATTTCTAGGCCTGTTTGTTGTATTTGTAAACCAAACGATAATAGTTTGTTAAATGTGAAAATATTAGTAAGTAGTTGTTTCATTGTACTGTTTATCTGCTGCTTTTTGTTTGTCTATGAAAATATAAAACCATTTCACTAATTCACTAGTTTATAGCCTTGCTTTTTGACGCCAGTTACTAATGTTGTTTATTCTGTTGCTTGTTCATGACAAAACTCTAAAATACTATTACTTACTGTAAATTAACAAACAGTGATGAAGATTTTTTTTGTGAGATTGGCCTTCAGCCATTTGAACTTGGAATTTCAGACTGAGGGTAGAGTAAATGCATAACCAACTAAATCATTAAACTCTAGCCAGACATTCAATGATGAAGGAATTACAAATATTTTTCTGGTGCATAGCCCTAAGCATTCACGAATGTAATTGTTGTTGCAGTTGAACAGTTTTCCATACCTTGCAGGAGTACCTTTTGATATTGGGGTTAAATACCATTTTATGTTATATTTACAAGATCAAGATTATCACAGAGTTTATGTTCGAGTTTTTTTTCCCAAAGTATTTTTATATTTTGGACTTTGATTAGTCTTAATAAGTAGAACAACTACTATGTAATATTATGTAATGTAATACATTTATGTAGCAATAGTTAACATCCTGATTAGGTACCGTTTCAGATCAAAATTGCATAATGGAGATACCTGGGAATGAGTTTTAAAAAGCTGAAATGCATTTGGTTAGATTTTGTTAATAAACTTCATTCTAACCTAGAGTCATTCCCTTGACTTGTCTCCCAGGTTCAGTCTACTCCACTTAATTGTATGCTTGTTAAGTGTATAATGATATGGAAATTTATGCATTATAATTTTGCAGTCAGTATCCCCATTCTCTGGATGGTAAATACAAACCTATTAATTTCTGTGTCATCATGCTCGTGCTACAATACACTTTAGCAATCCTGAATTTTGTTGTAAACAAAATTCAAAGAAAACTAGATGCATTTAAGGTACTTGTACATTTTTTTTCAGTTCGTTTTCTGTTTATCTTGAGCTCCTGTAGACAGAAATTATTCCCCATTTATCGAACCTCCAAATAGAAAAGAATAAGTTGATATCCAAACCTGGGATGGGGAAGAAAAAGAATTTTAGCTACTGATTTCTTGGTAGCTTCAACAAGTTGCATTTATATAGTACATTTAAAATACTTAAACATTCCAAGGCACTTTGCTGAGGAGCAGCGAGTGCCAATCAATAGGAGAACCAGTTCGGGTTGATGACCAAAGGTATGGTTGAAAATACAGGTTTTGAAGTTGGAGAGAAAGGTAGAAAGGCAGAAGGTTTAAGAGGGAGAATTCCAGAGAGTCAGGCCAAGACAACTGAAGGGTCTCCAACTGTAATGGAGTGGGGGGAAGGGGAAATACACAAAAAGCCAGAGTTGGAAGAACAGCGAGTACAAGCTGAAACATAGGGTTGAAGGAGATTGCAGAGCGGGTAGCATGAGATGAAACTGGTAGGATTTGTAAACAAGGGGAGGACTTTTAGATTAGTGCATTGGGTTATGGGGAGGCAGTGGTGGTTGGTGAGGACGGGGATAATGGGCATGCAGGATAATGTGTAAATGGTGGAATTTTGGGAGAGTTGGAATCTTGATTTTTGGAGGCTGGTGGTGAGGTCTTTGGAGATTTTGAGTCTGGAGGAAATAAAAACATTAATGGAAGTGGGGTAAGAGGAAAAATGGAGGAAAGTGGCTTAAAGAAGGAAAGGACGAACTTGCATTTATATAGCACCTTTCATGTAGGACGTCCCAAAGTGCTTTACAGCCAATTAAGTACTTTTTTGTAATGTGCACAGCAAGCTCCCACAAACAGCAATGAAATAAATAACCAGATCATCTGTTTTAGGTGTTGGTTGAGGGATAAATGTTGGCCATGACTGTGGGAGAGTTTCCCTGCTCTTCGAATAGTGCCATGGGATCTGTTATGCCCAACTGAGAGGGTAGTCTTTGCCTTGTTAGTGTCTCACCTGAAGGATGGCCCGTCCAACATAGCAACCCTCCTGCAGTACTGCACTGAAGTGCCAGCCTAGATTATGTGTTCAAGCATCTGGAGTGGGGCTTGACCTCACAACCCTCTGACTCGGAGGCCAGAGTGCTACCACTGAGCCAAGGCTGACACCTAGTGGGTAAAGTTAATGTGTAATGCAGTGTTGAGCAGTACATGCCAGGAAATCCCAGGTTCAATCCATGGTTGGTGTTGAGTTAGGTAATCCCAATTGGCCTAAGGATCTTTGGGCTAAGCAGGGGAAATATCTGCCAAGATTCAGAGTACATGTTATATAGTGACCTCTGTTGGAAGGTGTGCATGAGTGGATGTAAGGTGAGGACGTGATCAGTTCCAGTGTGTTGCCCACTTGCAAATATATCTGCTGATATTTTACAGCTTTTACAACAGTCTAATGTCCTTTGTGTGTGGCTGGGTGGGAGGAAGTTACAGCCTGCTTCATAGGAACATTTTAGGTTTGAATCATAGGTCTACTTTTGATGTACAGTATAAGTGAATTATTAGAAATTCCTTTTCCTGGAAAATACTTTTTTGGGTAGCCTGCATGCAATGCTACAGAGAACAATCTCCAAGCAATCATTAGCGTGGCTTCTAAGATAGATTGCCTTGTCCATCTTATTTGTCCATTCTTTTGAGCAAGGCAGCATTCTTTCTTGTTAATAATATAGCATCATTCACACCTGTGCTGAAAAGAGCTATAAAAAGATGGCAGCTAGGATATTTTTCAGATGCCCGTGTGAAAGACATTGTTCAGAAAGGCAGCTTGCTGTATTTTACTGGAGTTACCCTGATATTCACAGGAGTGGCATTTATGGGAAAGTTAGTGTTCACACCAAGAAACTACTGACTATGAATATGCAGAAACTTCTATCACAGGCCATAATATATTAACCATCATTTTAATACTGTATATGAATCCAGTGGAATTTTCAAGACAGTAGATAACATTCTATTAAGACCTGGAAATGTCTTCTCGTGAATTAAGTACTTTTAGTCTCTAAGTGGGTTGTTGCATCATATGTTCTTGAAATGAAAATCTGGCTTTTAGTTCCAATTTACTGCCCTAGCTAAAATAAAATTAATACAGTAATTATATTCTCATATTTTATACAACAACTATATTATTAGAATGCTGAATGGTATTGCATACTTATCCCACTTATAAGCAGGATGTACATAATTCCCTTGTGACTGAAGCACTCCTGAATTATTGGTTTCCTTACTTGGGTAAATTGAGCATTTAATAGATTTTTAGCTCTGTACACAATGCTAGGAAGTAAATTGAAGGTGGTAACCAAATCTCAGGCGTTAACCATAAACTCAGGCTTTTGGTTGGGTCGCATTTAATTTATCTGAACTTTTTAATTAAATTACCATGTTGTAATTCACTTCCGAAGCATCTGTTACCGCAGTAATGTGTATTGATTTAAAACTGATTTCAGTTCACATTACAAGGAATCTGATTGACAAATTGGAGCTAAAGATGTATCATAACTAAAAACATAATTGTTTGAAAAAGAGAAGTTGCTAATTTTTGTTTGAAACAAAAAGTCAGTGCAGCATAATATAATTTTGTTACTGGTTTTAGAATTTAGATTTGATTTAATTTAATAAACTTCAGCTTATTATTGTATTTCACCTTCATCCCTTCTAGTTGGCTGTTAATCTAACTTGTTGAGTTCATGTTTTTGAATTTGTAAAATCAAGGGCACCAGACGAATCCTTAATCTCTTCACCTTAACTCTTCATCATGGAACAAACTGGAATTTACCACCTAGTCTGTGCCTAGGAATGGATGATGCCTACATTTGACTTGCCGGACTGTCTTGTATCAACCAGCTTGGATTATATTAGCATTAACACTGCCAACCTCCCATCAGGATCTGTAGAAGGGTGTACAAGCTACTGAGTGAATTAATTATGCATTTCTAATTATGATTCAAAGAAGCAGTCAGACAACAAAGTCATGAACTAATAACAGTTTATTAACCTTAGAATCATAGTTGGCAACACTTAAACTTATACATTGAGCATGCAAATAATTAGTAGGTAGGTTTAATTGACAAAATAAATAAGAGGTTTCAAAGACAATTCACTTATGCCACAGTAATTCAGTATTGGCTGCTTGTTAAATTTAGTTAGATCAGTGTCTGAGAGAGTCATATCCAGCGAGTCACCTGTAATGGTTTCTTTCCCACCCCTGCACTGTTACCTCTGGAAACCAGCTGATCCATCAAGCCTGCCCCACACCATGTTGGCCAGGCCATCATGACTAAACACTTGTTACCTCCCCACTCCTACCCATCCCCGCAGCTGTGTAACCTCCTGAGAGAGGCAAAAACTCGGGCCAATAAAGGAAAAAATACGCTGAAAAATTCCTCTCCGACCCCCTCAGACGATCAAAACCAGTCCAGGAGATCACATAGACCAAGTGTTATCTGTAAAGACACTTGCCTTGTGACCCCTGCCCCATTCAAGAACCAGTCCAGCTCCGTCTTGAAGGCATACAGAGAGTCAGCACCCACCACACTAGCCGGCAATATATTCCAGTGGCTCACCACTCTCTGGGAAAAGAAGATCTGTGCAACATCCAGTCTATTCCTACTCCTACATAGATTAAACTTGCATCCCCTGTCCTCCCCAATCTGTTAAACTGGAATAATCTATCAATAGGGATATAGATTCCTATACATATTCCACATGTACGTTGACGATACCTCTACCTTGCCACCATTCTCTTAACCCTTTCACTGCCTCTGTGTTGTCAGATTGGATGTCTGACATCAAACATTGGGAAGACTGAAGCCATGGCCGTGATTTTGCTGACCTCGGTGGGTCCCGATCCCGCTGCTGTCTCCATCCTGGCCTCTGAAATGAATTTCCCTTGATTGGGCTTGTTAAGTCCACCCAGCGCGGTTGCCGGCCAATTAAAGGAAGCGGGTCTGGTGACGACGCGTCATAGCCGATTTCCTTAAAGGGACCATGGCCAACTTTATTTTGACATTTGTGCTGTCAGTGTTCCACAGCATTGAGGTGCTGCAAACTCTGACGAGCACTGCATAGAGGCGCAGGGCTGCACCCAGTCATTCCCATGACTCCCTCCATATGCTTATGGAGGGAGTCACAGCACGCAGGGAGGTCCTCTTCCCTTCCCATGGGCGGAAGAGACCTCCCCAGGAGACCAATGCAGCCTAGTTGCACATTGCAGAGGAGGGCACAAGCAGGGATGTGGTCAGGAGCACCTGGGTGCAGTGCCGCAAACGTTTCAATGATCTCAGTAGATCAGGAAACATTAGTACAAAGCCACACTTAACCTCATCCTACTGTGCCTCTCATCACATCCCCATCACTCTGCCTTCCCTACCCTACTCCTGCACATTATTACTCACAGCAACTTACCTTGGATCTCCACCCATCCCTCTCTATTTACATTATCACATCCTCATCTCACCAGCCACCCCTCACACTCACCCTCATCCTAGTGCAATCATACCAACTAACAACACACAAGCGTAGGCACTTGGGTGTTTTATGTATAGTTTCTGTTAATTTGGTGTCAAACATTGAAACCTTTATTTTCAACACTTTGCGTTCTTGGACAGATTTGTGTGCACCTTTGGAAGTGGCTTAGTGAGTTGTAGTGAATGGTGAAACATAATGCTACCCCTCGCAATAGTGATGAGTGTGAAAGGAATGGCTTGGGCATTGTAGGGATGCTTTATGGTATTGGTGTGGGGTGGTGCCTACCTGGCGCATCATGTGGCAGCCAGGGTATACAGTTTCAAGTGAAGTAAATCTGGCCATGGTGAGGCCATCCTTGCCCTCTTGGGCAGCAATGTGGCTGGGTGCTGATGCCCTGTGTCCTGTGCAGCATCAGGTAATTGTGTAGAAGGTTGGTGGTATTGTTGTTGGTGCTGCCTGTGTGCTTAGTGCTGCTGGTGTTGGGGCTGATTGTGGTGGGATTCTGAGGACCAAGGTGAGAGAGTATAGAGGGCACCCAAGCTGATGGAATAGATGGCAGGTGAAGTAGAGATGATAGAAGCAATCTGTCAATGGTGAGAGAGGTACAGAAAACTTTGGTTTATCCGGAGGTTAACTGTCCGGAATGCTCGAGCCACCGGCAAAAATCGGGAGCCGTTTCGTTAGGTTTTTTTTCTTTTCGTTGCTTTTTTTTCACCAGTCAGGCTCTGCAAGGTCTCGCTGAAGCTGTTGCTAAGCTACAGAGACGCTTGCAAGGTACGGCCGACTGTTTAGAAGCTGTTGCTAAGCAACAGGGTTTGTTGCCAGATATGGAGCTCAAAATCTCCGTATGTTTCAACATTAGCGCTGGTTTGTCCGGCAGTTTTGATGGGACGGCAACAGCTCGGTCCCGTTGGTGCCAGATAGCACAAAGTTTCCTGTAATGAGGTCAGACTGGACGGAGACTTGTGTTAAAGACTTGCAGCATGGTGAATCTGTTGTGGAAGTGCAGTGAGGAAGAGTTTTTGGCTGAGGGAAGATATCTCTAAGATGGGAGCTTTTACTGTACATTTGAAGCTATCAACTCAACAGCTGATTCAATGGCCACTGAACTTCTGCCTCAGCTTGACAGACGTGGTCCACGACTAGCGTGGACCCCGTGGCGAGCTGCCAAATGCAGAAGGTGAACTGAAATTCATTCTTAAGTGGCTCTAAGCAAACTACTAATTACCTGAATTGGGTCCCCCGCTGTGAACCAGCCGCTGCGTGTCGGGTCGGGTCTGCTCAGCACTGACCGATCTGACATCGGTGAAGGGCGTGTGGTGGAGGGTTCACAGCGGGGTCCTGACCCGCTGGGGAAATAAAACAATTTCCCACCCAACCCACCACCAATCGCGCCCACTGACCCCCTGGAAAATCCAGCCCCATGTCTTCAGCTCTCACCACAAACCCTGTTCTGTAACCATCGATTCTATCTCCCTCCCTGGCCACTGTCTCAGATAGAACCAAACTGTTCGCAACCTCTGTGTCCTATTCGCCATGGAGCTGAGCTTCCGACCCCATATCCACTTCCTCACAAAGACCACCTACTTCCACATCTGTAATATCGCCTGTCTCCACCCATGCCTCAGCCCCTCTGCTGCTGAAACCCTCCTCCATGCTTTTCTTTGCTCCAGACTTTGCTATTCAATGCTTTCCTAGCCGGCCTTCCATCTTCCACCTCCCCCCGCCCCCTGTAAACTTGAGCTCATCCTAAACTCTGCTGTCCATATTCTAACTCACACCAAGTCTTGTTCATCCATCACCCCTGTGCACGCTGACCTACAGTGGCTTCCGGACCACCAATGTCTCAAATAATTTTTTTAAATTCTCATCCTCGTGTTCAAATCCCTCCATGGTCTCCCCCCTCCCTATCTCTGTAAACTCCTCCAAGAATGCTATGTTCCTCAAATTCTAGCCTCTTGTGCATCCCCCACTTCCTTCCCATCACTATTGGCAGCTTTCGATCATCTAGGCCCTCAGCTCTGGAATACCCTCCCCAAACTCCTTTGCCTCTCCACCTCTCCTCATTTAAGACACTCCTTAAAACCTACCTCTTTGACCAAGCATTTAGTCACCTGTTCTAATGTCTGTTTCTTTGGCTAGGTGTCGGTTTTTGTCTGATTACTTTCCTGTTAAGTGCCTTGGATGTTTCACTGCATTAAAGACACTATATGGAGCTGCTGGGCACACACACACACCACTACACGTGCATCTTGATCATCCATCTGCTTCATGCAGCTGGAAAATCTGGTGCCTAGCCTCCCTGAACCCATGGTGCCACCCTATTCTCCCAATTCCTTTTTTAAATGTCCAATTTTTGGGGGTCCAGGCTGTTGTGCTGCTTTGAACCCTCCGCCCCCGTTGGGGCCCAGTTACACCCATCTGGAGATTGGTGTGTATTATTAAGGGCAAGAGGATTGTAGTGAAATGGTAAGTTAATTTTATTTTTTTGAAGGCTTCCATGTTGGCCAGGAGAAGCAGGGAGTGCTCCTCTGGCGCCACAAGGAATCCTTGGGCCTCCCCATTCTTGGGCTTCTCACGAATGCCTTGGACCTCCTTACCTTTGCCTGGGACAGTTCCTGTGGGTCCCCGGCGGCAGCTTCCTGTCACGCTCACCCGCTGACGCCACGTCCTGATGGGAGTCTGGCCTATCATTTAATTGAGACCTGGGAGCTAAAATAGCCCGGTCTCGCGACCACGTGCTCACCCCACACTCTGGGTTAAAATTGGGGCTGTAGAATTTTGCAGCACAGAAGGAGGCCATTTGCTTCTCACACCTGTGCTGGCTCTCTGAAGGACTATCCACTTAGTCCCATCCCCTCCTTTCCTCGTACCCTTTAAAATTGATTATTTTTAAAATATTTATCCACTTTTCTTTTAAAAGCTGTTATGGATTCTGCTTCCACTATTTTTGATAGGGAATTCCGGGGGAAAAATTCAGTATCATCCCGTTTGGGGCGCCATTATCGGCCGTGCACAAAGTTTAGTGCCTGGCGCTAATTATCGCCTCCAACAGCAAATTTGGCTTTTATCGCCCCTAGAGGTGATTGGAGCACTAAATCAGGCGCTTTACACCTGCCTTAAGGCGCAAAGGTCGAGGAGCGAAGCGCTGGCGAAGCAAGGAAGGGCAAATCAAAATAAACCTGCAAAGTGCTGCTCAGTACTCAAAACTCCTTCACACAGCGTTGAATCTCTCCAGAAGTCTCTCTCTCTCAGAATGCGTGGTGCAAAAATGTCACCGACAAAAAAAGGCAGGAAGCGGTCGCCTTTAAATAGTGCTCCCCCAGTCCCTTTCTGACTGCAAAATGCTCCCCATAACCTGTCGTTGCTAGCGGCAGGCGGTAAGGCAGGGGGCACCACTCAATATCTGGTACGGGGCGCTAACGGGGCGTTGCGCACTCGACTGACGTCGCAATCTGCCAGCGCAGGAGATCGTGGTGGCAGTGTTTAGCGCCGCCGCAAAATGTCTAGTTAATTTCATGAGCGGCGCAAACATCACCGCGCCCGGGCGCTAGTTGCTTTGTGCCCCATTAGCGCCCTCTTAAGGCACTAACAGGAGGCGCAAACAACTGAATTTTTTCCCCTCCGTGTCCTAACAATCCCCTGCATAAAAAATTCCCTCAACTTTTCTCTTTGTTCTTCAAGTGATATTAAATTTATGCCCTCCAGTTGCTGACTAACAAAGTGGTGGAAATAGTTTTTCCTGATTTAATAAATCAAAACCTGCCATAATTTTGAACACTGCTACCAATTCCCCTCTTAACTTTCTTTGTTCTAATGAAAAGAGCTCCTTCTCTTTCCTCTTGGATACAAAGGGAATCGAGGGATATGGGGATAGTACGGGAAGGTGGAGTTGAGGTAGAAGATCAGCCATTGAATGGCGGAGCAGGCTCAAGGGGCTGAATGGCCTACTCCAGCTCCTATTTCTTATGTTCCTCATAACTGAAGCCTCTCCTCTTGTATTATCTCAGTGAGTCTGTTTTGCACCCTCTCCATGGCCGTGACATCTTTCTAAAGTAAGCTGCCCGAACCTGGACTTGCTCCTGTGAGGTAACTGCAACCTTCCAGTCAGTGCTTTCCACAACGATGTGACTGAGATTAGAAATTTAATGGTGTGGACAATTGTAAATGTGAATCCACATCCCATCATTCTGCCTCTGCACACTAGGCTCACAAGTTTGCCAGTTCTTGGTGCACTCATCTTGTGGACAGCCTTCTCGTCCGTAATCATTCGGAGATTGCTTGTGTAAACAGGAGGGCTTGCTGCTGAATCAGCCCACACATTGCACGTGACTTGATGGCATTGTTGCATCTAATGTACTGACATCAGTACGTGTTTAAGCATATAAGAAAAATGTAAACAATTTGTCTTGTAGGTGACTTACTCCATGGAAACTGTATAAATTGACCAAATCGGCTGCATCTGACTACACAGATTTGAGCACTGAGCCTTGATTACTGCACAGGAGTACACACAGGCAAAATAGACATTTTATAGAAATGGGATTTGGTGACGCAGAGCATTGTTTCACAAAGTCATTCCTCCTCTTGGGAATTGTCTCTTAAATATTAAAAATATTAATATCTTAGCCTAAGATTTTAAATGAAATAATCTTTGACAATAACTTAAGAGGGAATGTCTGAGGTGCTAAATTTTGATTGCATTGCATTACATTACATCATTAAAACTAAGTGGAAGACTTGTTTGGCAATTTGAAACTTTAAAAAAAATTCAAAGAATGTGATGGATCAAACAATTGAAAAGATTGCATTTTACATTGTACATAAATATTGAGTATATTGCAGCCATACCAAATCTCTCAAAAGCTTGTAATACTGTAGTAGTAAAATATCCCACTGATGATTTTTAGCACTTTATGTTAAATTTAATTTCGTGATGTCATAATTGTACAGTATGCATATTATACAATGGTGTTTTGTGTATAATAGTGCATTATGAAAGTTTTTAGAATTTGAAAGACCAAAATCATAGATGTAAACTATTCATGGCCTTCAACATGAATGGAACATGCATGCCCTGTAATGCTCAGATACAGTTTCTGTTTATTGGTGTAATTTTTAGACAGATACTACAGTAAGGAAAGTTTATATTTCTAGAATATATTATGTGATGAAGTTATAAATAACATTTAGTTTTTAATTATAATACTGAGGTAGGCCAAAACAAGTTGAGCATTGGGACTTGGGCAGGTGTGACTGACACTGGCTTCAGCCAATCTAGAGTAATCTCTGTTGCAGCGGGCCTTTCTGTGACTTCTTAATAAAAATAGTAAAATCATAAGATCCATGATGCTTGTAACGAAGACAGTCTTCATTGATTGTACCATGTCATCATCCCAAGAATACAACTTTTGTGTATTGTAAAAATAAGTTGCTCTATTTGGATGAACCTTTTTATAGTTTACAGTATATATTTCATATACATGCCATTCTATTATTCTGTAAACAGTACTTCTTGATAGTATTCTCTTAAAAATAAAGGGGGATAGTTGCAACTTTTGATCGATCTTTGCCAAATTTATTTTTAATATCATTAGTTCAATTGGTTGCAAATTTCCAGCTAATGATATTTATGAGGAACAGTAATATTGCTACTTTGGCTATTTAGATTAAAATGTAGCTATCTTAAGTAGCCAATTTGACAGTTCTTAAATATCATACTGAAAGTAGTTTTAAGAGCAATTTAAAAAAAGTGTAATGGCATGTCATAAAAAATTATTTTGTTCAGCATATTACAAATGTGTTCCAGATATGGAATTTGTATTTTACCATAATAAAATTGGTATCATGTCTAATAATTATTACTACTGTATCTGTATTTTATTACTTGTGGTATTGTTCAGTTTTACTTTATGATAAACTTACAAAATCTATTTGAGAAAAACAGATTTGTGACTTTAACATCTTATGACAAGCACATTATTCTGTAGAAAGAGCATCCAGCTTGGGGCTTGGGGCATATGGTGCTACCTTCTGCTAGCATAGCTCCAGAACAAGTCACAACACTCATCTAGGGTCATGTACAGGCTCAGGTTTGTTCCTGAAGTCTGATTTTTATGTGTGTGTGTATATACATATATCTATCTACCTCTGTCTATCTATCTCACACAAAAGACAAATTTAGACAATTACTAAAGCAGTAACAGTCTGCTTTTCAACAGATTTTAATTAATGTTAGTCTATAAATGGTAAATTCCTGTAAAACCTTCTTCACTATAGTATCTATAAAATATATTATTCATAAAAAGGATCCGTTGTATTGGTTAGGAGTCAGTGAAGTATATTTTTCTTTTCTGGTTTTCGATCTAATCTGTCAATTTTCAGCAAACAGTGGCACAGATGGTAGAGTTTTGAGAGCTCATCAGAGCCCAGACACCTCGGGGACAGCTGTTGCTGATAGACTTCTCCTACATGAGTTAGGTCAAGAGGAGTCAAACCTGTTACAACACCTGTTTTTTACATATGCAAATCTGTTGTTTTGTCATTTCATTAAACAAGGGAAGACGGCAGTCTCTTGTGGTTGCAAATGAGCCTGGAACGCAGCCCATTTGGAAGGAAATCTAGCAAAAAAAGACAACTGTGATTTTAGTACTATGGTTATGAGATGTTGCTTCTGTTCTGGGGATTGTTTCCGCAAGATTGCCTGCAATGTTTTATGAGTGAGTGGGGGCAGGGGGGAGGGGGTGGTGGCGGGAGGCAGAGTTTGTATTGGAGGCAAGGAAAAAGGAAGGTGTTTGCTGTCATTGACTGTAGGGTAATTCTGACATGCCTAGAAGCTAATGGTTGCCATGTGGGGCTGCCACACACTGTATACCTCGGTTTCATCATCTGCTGAGCCTGCAGCATGATTTCCAGGCACTCAAGCCTGCAACATGTCTACTTAGGTTTGGAGCTGATTGATCCACATTACATGCTCAAGGGATGTTACACAGTAAGACATGAGTGATTTAAAACATTTTAAAAGAATTGTATTGGTATATTTAAAGCAGTTGATACATTGAACAGGATAATTTTTTTTAACTGTCTATTTTGGTGGTTCGCCTTGGATATTTTGGAGAACATGTTTAACCTTAAAAAAACAAAATGTATTGACAAGCAAAATCTCTGTTGTTAAATATATTGAAGCAGATGTTTTGTCACAAATTTGGAGCAAATGAGTTAACAGTATATAAAAATATTTAAGAAATTCTTTTTAAAAACACAAAGTGTGGGTGTTTACCCAGCAGCATAAAAAACTCAATTACTCAGGTCTCCGTTTTACTTCAAGGGGTCACTTCAAATAAAGGAGGTGGCACAGTGGGATTGTTTTTAGCAGACTGACTGGAGGTGTTATCTTATAAAGCCGTAGATTGCTCCTGGAAGAACCAAAATGTGAAATAAAGAAACAAATGTTGCAAGCTGTCATCGTAAATTAAGTTATGCACCATGAAATTGCTGCTAATTTTTTTTCGTTCACTTGCGATGGTAAGACCAGAAATACTGTGTTTATAAAGAGGAAAATAATTTCAGCCAAGCTGTTGATTGTGATAATGATTGCGATCTATAGGTTGCTAACAGGCTTGCCTTGTTTGATCAAGTGTCCACTTAGCTGTGACCAGCAGCTAAAGTTCCTTGGAGGCCTTTTGAAGCAACTTGTTGAACCCTTTTCTGACCTTCTGACCTTGTCAAACGACTTGCTGTGCTTTGACAGCTTGGATTATCTGAAGGGAAGCCTTTTTCTTTTGTCTGAAGGAGGCACATTAACTCTAGATGCACTGAGTCCCACTCGCCCCCCCCCCCCCAACCTTTTTTTACTCCTTCCTGGTTGGCACATGGACCCTGCTGCGTGTCTGCAATGCGTTAAGCTCATCGGGACTTGTAGGCATTTCCTTTTCTAGGCAATTTTGATTTGTAGACATTTTTTTTCATAGCAGTATTAAATACCACACTCCTCGATAGGGAAGTTCATTAGAGATATGTCTTTGATTGCAGTGCTTTCAGTGCTTTGGTTTCAAATACCTTGATGCGAATCTTAAGAAGTCATTGTACTGTAAGCCCTTCTTGATGTGCCTTATTTTAGATCTGCATAGTAAATCAAGGAAGGTAAATAACAAGGCAGCAGATGGAAGCAAAGAGATAAGGAAGAATTGTATTTGTATTTTGTTATGATGTTGACAGCTGCTAAAATTCACTAATCTAGTTCAACTGATATGCATTTCAAAGAAATCTAATTTAGCCTCAACTTGAAGGTATTGAGGATAAAGTTCTTTTATTACTCTTATTATGTTCTTTGCTAATTTATCTAGTCCAGATTTAACCTCGCTTGCTTAAAGCAGTATGCTTGTTGCAAGGGCCTTAAAATGGTCTGAAACAGTTATGTCTAGACTATGAATTGAGGATAATTGCATATCCTGCAGTGAATAGGGTAAGTTTAAAGAATATCTTTGTTCAACAGAATTGCAAAATTGATACAGATAAGGCACTTTCCCCCTTTTTAAAAAGTAGTTGCCTATTTCCCACCACATCAGCTCTGTGCAAAAGGACTATTATTTAAGAGATAACAAAATTATTGGATAAAATAATCAGACCTGGTAGCATTGTATTTCCTTTTATCCACAAGACCTCTTGGTTTGGTATTCTGTTGAATCTTTTTTGTGAATAGAAAGCCAATGAGCGGTTCTTTCAGTGTTCTTATTCAAAGAGACAGTGTTCAGACAGCCTTATGGCTTGCCAGCTGCCATCACTTGACATCCTTTAAAAATGAGATGGTTCTGTATCAAGGTTGATAAAACATATTGTTATGGTACTCTTTGATAGAGTTTTGGATGAATGCCGTTTTCATTTTTAATTTAACACAATTTTAAATAACCCAGCTTTTGCAGGAGTTTCATGTTTTCTCAATAATAAATCCTATTTTTGTTGCTTTTATTTAAGTTTAAAATTATTTAACTTACCAGATTTGGGTTTCAATACAGCAATAATTGTCTATTATGCCAATTTAAAAAAAAATGTAACATACAGTGGACACTTTTTTTACTTTAAGAAAACACAGGGAAATTCAAGTTGTGTACATCAAAGAAATCTCCCATGGGAATATATATGTAGTATAGTTGAGATTATCATGCAGTGGAGTAGAGCTATGTATTAGGGATTTAAAAAAATATTTTAAGGTATATTATACAGTGTGGTATTAAGCAGTACAGTAATACAGCATTTGACTGCCAATTGTATAATCAAAAATATGCTATTATGACATTTTTGAGTAGAGAAATCCACAATTATTACTGTTAAAACCCAAATACAACAGTTTAAAATGTTTAAAGTTCAATAACTGCAACAAAAATAAGATTTATGATTAAGAAAACACAAAACTCCTGGAAAAGTTGGGTTGTAGTAAATGACTACAATATTTGACTGCATTTACATTTTTTAAAGATGCATGGAAAAAAAGGTATTTCATTTTTCTATTTTCCCCTTTTTTAGCCACTGTACACCACATACCTGTTTTGATTAAGGGTTCACACCTGAAATGGTACCTCATATGTTCTGTCCACAAATTCTGACTGGTATCCTACATTTTCTGTTTTTATAACATACCATTCTCTGGTTGGCAAGGCCAGCAGGTGAACTGGTCCTTTGGCTTCTGGTGGTACATTTTTTGAGGTGGCAACCAGAAGTTATGAGTGTGGTTAGAGTGAGTTATCTCCACCTGAAGAACTGTGGCCAAGAATATACATCCTGTCACTTTGTGCATTAGTGGTGCAGAGAAGAGAAATTCTTCCTCATTTGTTCAACTTCCATATGCAGGCAGGAATTGCTGTCCCCCTTCAAAAATATTCAAAGTACAGCCCACTCTGGACATCTGGAGATTATTGACACTCATTGATATGGAAAGTTATGTGGGTCAAAGGTGCAGAGCTCAAGTATTTACACTCACAGCTTTTAGTGACAAAAAACTTGGTACGGCAGCATTATAAGATGAACCCTTGTTGAGTTCATCAGGAAGTTTACATCAGAATGTCCACTCAGTCCTCGTGACTAAAAAAAAGATACCAGCTAAGTCAGTCAGCAAGGTAATCCCGTAGTATTTTGGTATAGTGGTGATTTTCTAGGAAGGGAAGAACATAGATTATTGTAGTCTTATCCTGGGTAATGATTATCCAATTTAAGAAAAGGTAAGGGATCTGTATTACAATGGAAAAGAATCATAGAATGGTTACAGCATGGAAGAAGGCCATTCGGCCCGTCGAGCCCGTGCCCCTGCAAGAGCACCTCAGCTAGTCCCACTCCCCTGCCCTTTCCCCGTAGCCCTGCAAATTTCTTTCCTTCAGATACTTATCCAACTCCCATTTGAAAGCCATGATTGAATCTGCCCCCACCACCCTTTCAGGCTGTACATTCCAGATCTTAACCACTCACCACGTAAAAAAGTTTTTTTTCGTACGTCGCCTTTGGTTCTTTTGCCAGTCACCTTAAATCTGTATCCTCTGGCTCTCAACCCCTCTGCCAATGGGAACAGTTTCCCTCTATCTACTCTGTCCAGACCTCTTATGATTTTGAACACCTCTATCAAATCTCCTCTTAATCTTCTCTGCTCCAAGGAGAACAACCCCAGCTTCTCCAGTCTATCAATGTAACTGAAGTCCCTCATTCCTGGAATCATTCTCATAAATCTTTTCTGCATTTTCTCTAAGGCCTTCACATCCTTCCTAAAGTGTGGTGCCCAGAATTGGACACAGTACTCCAGTTGGGGCTGAAATACAGGTTGTTGTGTATGTACCTTTAAGAGAGAACTGATTTTATACTGTAGTACCGGCAGTGACCACACCTGTATATAAAGCCATAGCAGGCTTCTGTACTTTCAGTTTAAGCTTACCCTCTGTTCAGTAAATACCTGTTGTTATTGTTCTCCTGCAGTCCGTGTATTATTGATACGCGGACACTACACTGGCGACGAGCAGGTTCGAACTCACCTGCAGTACTGCATCACCTCACGGGGATTTTCCCTGAAAAGAAGCTTCTTGGAGGTCGAAGTCAGAGCAACGGGCGTCGACCGCGAGCAACCGCCCAGTGATCCATCGGAGTTCAAGGAATTGCAGGGGAGGCTGTGGAGAGTTGGGCTTGGCTCCCCAGTCAAGGTGTTCCAGCAAATCGTGCTGGTAGCAGGTAGTGCGCTGACCCTTCCAGACTGCGGCGGGCTCGAGCTCGATCGAGCGGCTCTGCAAAAGGGCCGTGCAGCGTCGTTGGGAGGAAAAGAGAGAGAGAGAGAGAGGGTGGAGCGCACAGGGCGCGGTCAGTGCTCAAGAACCGGGCAGCGTAGAGAAATAAACGAGGGGAAGGAAAAGTGAGACGCGCCGAAGCTGCGGGTCGCCGCCATTACCCTGTAGAACGCTAGGAGCAGCGTGGCAGCAAGGGGAAGAAGGAAAAGCGCGGGAGGCGCCATTTTATTCCATTGGGGAAGAAGGAAAAGCGCAGGAGGCGCCATTTTAATCCATTGGGGAAGAAGAAAAAGCGCGGGAGGCGCCATTTTAAACCACCCAAGATGCCGAAGAGTGGCAGTATCACTGCTTTTGACAACGAGGTAGAAGACTGGACTACGTATGTGGAAAGAATTGAAGTGTACTGCAAGGCAAATGAGGTGGCCGATGGAAAGAAGGCGTCGGTATTATTAAATTTGATGGGCACAAGAACGTACGGCCTATTACGGAATTTAATTACCCCAGCTAAACCAATGGAGAAAAGTTTTGAAGAGATTGTTAATATCTTACAGGAACACCTAAACCCTACACCGCTGCTGATAGCAGAAAGATTCAAGTTCCATAAAAGAAACCAGCACAAAGATGAGAGCAATGCTGACTATCTTACGGAACTACGCAAGTTATCGAAGCACTGCCAGTTCGGAGCAGGACTGGCAGACACCTTACGGGATAAGTTTGTCTGCGGGCTCCAGAGTGAAGGAACCCAGAAACGACTACTTTCGGAAAAGGACCTGATGCTAGAACAGGCTTTCAGCGTGGCAGTATCCTACGAAGCAGCAGCACGGGGAGCTGTGGAAATACAACAGAAACCACAAGAATACAGTGCTAACGAAATGGCATATGGAGCAGAAAAGTGCTATCGCTGCGGCAGAACAACCCATGATCAGAAGGACTGCTGGTTTAAGGACAAAGTATGCAGGCAATGTGGGAAAATGGGACAAATAGCAAGAGTCTGCAGGTCGGGAAAGAAAACCAACACTAAAAGAACTACTAAGGAAAAGTACAAGAAAGTAAAAAAAATGACATTAGTTCAGAAGATCAGGAGAGTGATAATGACTCCGGGAGCAGGAGACTAAGTTGTCTAAAGTTACACAACGTGATCGCAAAGGAGGATCACCGAACCATTTGGGTCACCCTCATGATAGCAGGGTCCCAAGTAAAGATGGAATTGGACACAGGATCAGCCCTAACTGTCATGAATTGACGAGACTATGAGCAGCTATTCTCACACATACCCTTGAAGGACACGTCCATTGTATTGAAGACATACACGGGGCAAAAAGTCTACCCCAGAGGAAAAATAAGGGTGCCAGTTAAATACAATGGCAAGGAAACACAGAAACTGTATATATACTACAAGATGGAGGACCACCATTATTGGGCCGTGAATGGATCCGAAAAATACAATTGGATTGGCATTCCATTCAGGCGCTAACTGTGACTGACAAAAAGGATGACGACGTCACACCTGGACGACTGTCAAAAATTCTAACTGACGCGAAAGAGGTGTTCCAACAAAGACTTGGGACTCTAAAAGGAGTAACGGCAACGATAAAAATCGAAGATAACGCAAACCAAAAAATTTTTAAGCCCAGACCGGTACCGTACGCGATCTGCCCAGCCGTTGAAGCAGAGCTGGAGAGTCTGGAGCGTTCGGGTGTGCTGTCCAAGGTGGACTGGAGCGAGTGGGCCACACCCATCATTCCTGTAATGAAGAAATCATTGAGCAGCATGCCTGGGGAGCCGAAGAAGGTTCGCATCTGTGGGGACTTCAAGGTAACTGTGAACCCAGTCCTGCACACAGTACAATATCCACTGCCACGGATAGAAGATATTTTCGCCTCACTATCTGGAGGGAAACGCTTTACGAAGATTGATCTGGCCCAAGCGTATCTACAAATGGAGGTGGAAGAAGCATCTAGGAAATACCTCATGATAAAACACTCACAAAGGTCTTTACCAGTATAATCGACTGGTATTCGGGGTAGCATCAGCCCCGGCTATTTGGCAGAGGGTGATGGAACAAGTCCTGCAAGGGATCCCGGGGACCCAGTGTTATTTGGACGACATCCTGGTTGTGGGCGAAAATGACAGTGAACACCTTGCCAACCTGGAGCAGGTGCTCACTAGATTACAAGAATATGGGCTACGAGCCAACCGCCCCAAATGCGAGTTCTTCAGGAGACAAATCTCGTATTGTGGCCACATGATTGATGAGGAAGGGTTGCATAAGTCCCCAGACAAAATTGAGGCAGTAGTCAAGGCTCCAGCACCGGAAAATGTGTCGCAACCGAGGTCGTTCCTCGGGTTGGTGAACTACTACCATAAGTTCTTGTCGAATTTATCTACAATTCTGCACCCACTGAACGCCCTGCTGCAAACTGGAGTAACATGGAAATGGAGTGATGAGTGTAAGCGTGCCTTTCAGAAATGTAAATGTCTAATCACTTCAAAAGAAGTATTGGCCCACTACAATCCAACACTACCGATTCGGTTAGCATGTGATGCGTCTCCCTACGGCATCGGAGCGGTGCTGTCACACAAATTCCTTGACGGTTCAGAGAGGCCAATAGCCTTTGCGTCGCGCTCGTTAACCTCAGCCGAGCGTAAGTACACCCAGGTTGACAGGGAGGCCCTCAGCCTGGTGTGGGGGGGGGGCGGTGAAGAAATTTAATCACTATCTGCACGGGCAGAAATTCACCCTACTGACTGATCATCTGCCTCTGGTCTCCATTTTTAACCCAAAGAAGGGCGTTCCGGTGATGACGTCGCAACGGCTGCAAAGATGGTCACTTTTTCTAGGGGCACATCAGGACGACATAGAGTACAAGGGTACGAAACAGCATGGAAACGCTGATGGGCTGTCGCGCCTACCGTTGCCTACGGTGGAGGAAGCACCTGCAGTGGACCCTGTTGAGATATTCCATTCGACCATAGTCGAATGTCTACCTGTTACAAACTCAAGTATAGAGAAGGAAACCTGAAATGACCCGTCACACTCTCGGGTCTATGATTTGACGGTGAAGGGATGGCCAGCACATGGCGACTCACTGTTGCTAGCATTCTCGCCAAGCAGAGAACAGCTGTCAGTGTGCTGGGGGACCTTGATGTGTGGATCCCGAGTGGTAATTCCACCCAAGTTGAGAGATAGAGTGCTCAATGAGCTTCATGAGGGTCATCTGGGAGGGGTCATCTGGGAGGGGTAAAAATGAAGAGCCTAGCCAGGGCGTTTGTGTGGTGGCTGGGAATCGATAAAGAAATCGAGGATATGACCAAGAGATGCACAGGATGCCAGAAGGTCCAAAACGCTCCACCACAGGCCCCGCTACACCCATGGGAGTGGCCCTCATCTCCATGGCAACGGGTACACATTGATTTTGCTGGTCCATTTATGGACTCAATGTTTTTAATCGCCGTGGATGCACATTCGAAATGGCCAGAGGTCATCAAAATGTCCTCCACCACCACGGAGAAAACTATTGCAGTCCTACGGACCATCTTCACCAGGAATGGCTTGCCAGAACAGATTTGCTCCGACAATGGACCACAGTTTGTGTCCGAGGATTTCTGGAGGTTTCTGAGGAATAATGGGGTGAAACATTACACATCTGCCCCATATCATCCAGCCACAAATGGATTGGCTGAGAGGTTTGTTCAGACCTTTAAAAAGGCCATAAAGGCGATGTATAACGACGACATACCACTGCAACACAAGGTGGATAATTTTTTGTTTGCTTACCGGAATGCGACACATGCAGTCAACAACCAAGCTCCAGCCATAATGTTCTTCAACCGAAGGCTAAGATGTCGCCTGGATTTGCTCAAACCAAACATAAGACGAGATGTTGAGGATAAGCAATTGCAGCACATCAATGAGAAGCCTACCAGGAGCTTCAAGATAGGGCAACCAGTCTTGGCCCGCGACTACCGAACAGAAAAATGGCAGCCAGGAACGATATGCACACAGCAGGGACCACTAATGTACACAGTGGACGTTGGAGAGAGCATCGTGAGACGCCATGCTGACCAGATTCTAGAGTCACAGGAACAAGCCAAACCCATACCACGAGCATGTGCACCTGGTAATGAACCCGAAGTACAGATTGCGTCTACCTCAGAATCAGTGGTATTGGAAGCTGACGAACCAACCAATGACAATGAGCCAGAATCGACTCCGCCGCAAGAACAGGATACTCGAGAAAGGCGCTATCCAGTCAGGATCAGGAAGTCTCCTCAAAGACTGAACTTATAAATGATTATTTCAGTTGATGTATATCGTACAGAGAAAATTGTAATTGTAATTAGTTATTATTTATTTGTTAAATGAATGTTATGTACTGTTTATCTAAAAGGGGAGGAATTGTTGTGTATGTACCTTTTTAAGAGAAGAACTGATTCTATACTGCAGTACCGGCAGTGACCACCCCTGTATATAAAGCCATAGCAGGCTTCTGTACTTTCAGTTTAAGCTTACCCTCTGTTCAGTAAATAACTTATTATTGTTCTCCTGCAGTCCGTGTATTATTGATACGTGGACACTACACAGGTTTATCATCATTTCCACACTTTTGTACTCTATACCTCTATTTATGAAGCCCAGGATCCCGTAAGCCTTTTTAACCGCTTTCTTGACCTGCCCTGCCACCTTCAACAATTTGTGCACATATATATACCCCCAGGTCTCTGTTCGTGCACCCACTTCAGGATTGTATCATTTAGTTTATATGTCTGCTCCTCATTCTTTCTACCAAAATGTATCACTTCACACTTTTCTGCATTAAATTTCATCTGCCGCGTGTCTGCCCATTTCACCAGCCTATCTGTCTTCCTGAAGTCTATCACCCTCCTCCTCACAGTTCACTATACTTCCAAGTTTTGTGCCATCTGCAAATTTTTAAATTGTGCCCTGTATACCCACGTCCAAGTCATTAATATATATCAAGAAAAGCAGTGGTCCTAGAACCAACCCCTAGGGAACACCACTGTATTCCTTCCTCCAGTCCGAAACACAACCATTCACCTCTACTCTGTTTCCCAACACATAGCCAATTCTGTATCCAGGATGCCACTGTCCCTTTTATTCCATGGGCTTCAACTTTGCTGGCGAGCCTATTATGTGGCTCTTTGTTGCACGCCTTTTGGAAATCCATGTACACCATGTCAACTGCATTACCCTCATCAACCCTCTCTGTTGCCTCATCAAAGAACTCGATCAAGTTAGTTAAACACGATTTGCCTTTAACAAATCCGTGCTGGTTTTCCTTAATTAATTTACACTTGTCCAACTGACTGTTAATTTTGTCCCTGGTTACTGTTTTTAAAAGCTTCCCCACTACCGTGGTCAAACTGACTGGCCTGTAGTTGTTGAGTTTATCTTTACACCCTTTTTTGAACAATGGTGTAATGTTTGCAATTCTCCAGTCTTCTGGCACCACCCCCCTTATCTAAGGAGGATTAGAATATTATGGCCAGTACCTCTGCAATTTTCTCCCTCAATTCCCTCAGCATCCTAGGATACATCCCATCTGTTCCTGGTTATTTATCTACTTTAAGTACAGCCAGCCTTTCTAATACCTCTTTATCAATCTTTATCAATTTTTATCCTATCAAGTATCTCCACTACCTCCTCCTTTACTATGTCTATGGCAGCATCATCTTCCTTGGTGAAGACATGCATAGGTCTCCTTTTTGGTCCCTAATCGGCTCCAACCCTCCTCTTACTACCCTTTTACTATTTATATGCCTATCGAAGACTTTTGGATTACCTCTTATGTTGGCTGCCATTCTATTCTCATACCCTCTCTTTGCCCCTCGTATTTTCTTTTTCACTTCTCCTCTGACCTTTCTATATATAGCCTGATTCTCAGATGTATTTGCAACCTGACATCTGTCATACGCGCTCTTTTTCTGCTTCATCATATTCTCTATCTGTTTCGTCATCCAGGGAGCCCTGACTTTAGTTACCCTGCCTTTCCCCCTAGTGGGAATGTACCTCAACTGTACCTGAACTATTTCCTCTTTAAAGGCAGCCCATTGTTCCATAGCAGATTTGCCTGCCAATCTTTGATTCCAGTTTACCCAGGCCAGATCCATTCTCATCCCACTGAAATTGGCCTTCCCCCCCAGTTAAACATTTTTACACTAGATTGCTCCCTGTCCTTTTCAATAGCGAATCTAAACCTTATGATACTATGATCACTGTTCCCTAAATGTTCACCTACTGACACTTGCTCTACTTGACCTATTTCATTCCCAACAACCAGATCGAGCAATGCCTCCTCCCTTGTCGGGCCGGAAACATACTGATGAAGAAAGTTCTCCTGAACACACTTAAGAAATTCTTCCCCTTCTCTGCCCTTAACACTATTATGATCCCAGTTTATATTAGGATATATAGTTGAAGTCCCCCATTATTACTCTATAGTTCTTGCACATCTCTGTAATTGCTTTGCAAATTTGCTCCTCCATATCTTTCCCACTATTTGGTGGTCTATAGAATACACCTAGTAGTGTAATGGCACCTCTATTATCTCCTAACTCTAGCCATAAAGATTCTGTCCTTGACCCCTCCAGGACATCCTCACTCTCCAGCACTGTAACATTCTCCTTGACCAATACTGCCACACCACCTCCTATCTTTCCTTCCCTATCTTTCCTGAACACTTTATAACCAGGAATATTTAATACCCAATCCTGCCCTTTTTTGAGCCAGGTCTCAGTTATTGACACAACATCATATTTCCATGTGGCTATTTGTGCCTGCAGCTCACTTACCTTGTTTACTATGCTTTGTGCGTTCACATACATACACAGTAAACCCATCTTAGACCATCCTTTACTCTCTTAGTTTGACCCCTTACTATTTCTTACTTTAGTGCTCTCTGCCTCTCCCAATCCTTTGAGTACTTTATTTCCCCTTTCTAGTGTTACATCCAGGTGCCCATCCCCCTGCCAAATTAGTTTTAGAATAATGTTTTTTGGTCCCCAAAATGTAAAGGCCTTAAATCCTGTTATAGATCAGAGAACTCTGAAAGATTCTCAAAACAACCACTGCAGCTGGATTTCCTAGCACAATGATCGTTCAGATCATTTTACACAACTGGTTGGTAAACTGGGTCCCATTTCATGGAAAGTTTACAGTTACAACAACAGCTGTGTTCTCTATCATGTACTACGAGCCGTTCACTGACTGGATGCAGATCTGGTTATCCAAGAGGCCAAGTAGGTTAACGTCAAAGCTACAGCTGAAGAGCTAGATCTGGCACAGGCAAGATGGGCTGAATGGCTGCCTTGTGTGCTGTAATTTCAATGAAATTCTAACTCCCAATATTGGTTGGCTCTAAAAATGCTCAGCTTTTGCTAAGGGCAAGCTTAGTCCCAATTAGAGACCTTCATAATGCAATTCAGCAATGAAAAGTAGCTTGCAAATTCCTTTTTCTTTTGCAAAATTGCACTGGAAGTCTGGCATTGATGGAAGACTAGCCAATGTTCTGTTAAAGAGAAAGCAATAGCGAATCTTGTCTGCAAGTACATCATTTAGTCATGTAAGTGGAACTGAAGGTCAAGGATCTGATATTCCAAGGGCATAATCAAGTGAAGATCTTAGTTTTCTGTTCTCTGTTGTAGCTATGAAATTTCTATTCCATTCGTAGAGAGAATAAGATGACAGCTTTCAATGGTATACCATCTCTAGCAGAGGAAAGGCTATTTGCCCCTCACTGGCTGTACTGGCCACACTAGACGCGCTCCTATCTAGTTATCCAGCAAGTTAAACACTTATTCAAAATAATTCTTCGTGAAGCCGTTTGCTGTTTGAAGCTTTACTTGAACAAATTTGTGAAACTGTAAACAAAGACAAAGTATGTTTTGTACATAAACTGAGTATTATACATTCGATATTACATAAGATATAAACATATTTACAACAGTAGAATAGACTAATTGTATAACTAACTAACATTTGGACTAACTTCTGTAACTATTAAATATTAACCTTTTATAAACATATTATTGTCAAAATACTACTCTGACAACATTGCTATTATGCTAACAAACAAAGATACTCACAGATATTGCGCTTGGCCTAACATATGAAATCAGATTACATTGGATTGTGAATGGAACCCCTCATGGCAGATTCTCCATCACTCAAGTCAGGTTCTTCCTGGAATTCTACTTCCTGGGATTCTGCTTCCTGAGTCACACAGGAAGAAAGGTAGAGTGGTCAAATGACCTCTCACAGGAAGAAAGGTAGAAAGGTCAAATGACCTCTGCTTCATACAAACTGCTAACACGATAACCACCAACAGAGGGTGCTATCTGCATATAAAATGGTTCGTCAGCCCAGAACATCATTGCTATACAATAGCTACCACCAGAGGGTGCTATCTGCATGTAAAATGTCCAGAACACTGGCAATGCACAGCACAGTTCTTAAACATCTCTTTTCTGCTGAAGACTACCATTGGATCCAAAATCAGGTCCTAATTGTCCTGTGGATTGAAATTTGGTTTAATTTGAAAAAAGTTGTTTTTCTTTACTGTTCCATTTTGCTGTATCTACCATCTGCAATTGTGATTTTGATTGGCCAATCTGCCCCATCCCTTTGCCAATAGTGCTGTAAAATCAGTCAACAGGAGGTGTAGAGTTCTGAATTTTTCCACCCTTTATAATGCAGTGGGTGAGAGTGAGAACTCAACAGCTGAATGAGTTTAGACATAATATTCAGTGACACTACTCATTCAGGTTTAAAATAACCTTGTTGCCAACTTGAGACAAATTCTGAAATAGAATGATTGCCAGCGATCTATTTCCTTGACTAAATGTTTGAAAGTATTGCATTGTGAACTGATTAGGGGGAAAAATCAACTCTCCGCCACATGTTTTGCACCTAAAATGCAAGTGGCCCTGTAACTCGGTGAGCAGCTTACCCACTTTAAATAGGTTCCGAGACCTCTGTGCTTCACCAATTCTGGCCTCTTGTGCATCCCCGATTTTCATCGCTCTGCCATTGGCAGACGTGCCTTCAGCTACCTCGGCCCTAAGCTCTGGAATTCCCTCCCTAAAATTCTCTGCCTCTCCACCTCTCCTTTTTAAGATGTTCCTTAAAACCTATCTCTTTGACCAAGCTTTTGGTCACCTGTCCTAATATCTCCTTGCATGGCTCGGTGCCAAATGTTGTTTGATAACGCTCTTGTGAAGTGCTTTGGGATGTTTTCAGGTGCTATATAAATGCAAGTTGTTGTCAGGCAGCCCTAGTTTGTAGCTTTCTAAGAAATATCTGCAAATAGTAAATTAGCATTATGATTTGGTCCCTGGAAGTATATCGCTGTATTTGTGTCTCTGCCCCTCACTGCTGCCAACCAGCAGAGTCCACCAGTGAGCCAAACCCAATATTCCACCCCACTGTTCTGCCAAATCCCAGGTTCTCCTTCCACAGTGCCACACCAAAGGATCCCCCATGTTGCAAAACCCTAGCAGCCTCACCGCAACACTGACGCATTCCATGAGCCCCAACCCAATGTTACCAAAGCCCATGACCATTCCCCCAGTGCTATCAAAGTGTAGGAATGCCCCAAGAACAGTTAAACCCCACTCCCCTATATACTAGGTTATTATTAGCTAACTACCCAATATCATGCATACCATCTTGTTGTATATTCTCAGCTTTAAAACCGTTGAGGAATAAAAATTATATGCATAGGTAAAGATGTATCAAATAATGGGTACAGTACTCATTTAGACTTCGCAAAATAAATCATTAAAAGTCATTAAAAAAAAAAATCACAGATTACTGCTGTCTTTGCACCCACTGCAATTTTAGAGGGAGCCCTGAAATAGGCAGCCAGGGCTCCTGCTGGAAACAGGTGACCGCTTCATCAATATATTTAAATGGGGGGTCCCACGATGTACATATGTCCCTGATGCAATTTTGACGGCCAAATAGTGCCCAAGCTATGTAAGCGCCATCCACTCACATCGAATAGAACGCAGCTAAACCAGCGACCCTTCACGGAATTGCTGGAGACTTCCCGGGCAAGGCCCAAAACACAGGTTTATGGTGGACTTTCTTGCACCTCCACAAAAATCCTACCAACTATTGTCTGACCTTCTGCTGCCACCCCTCGCTGATCGTCCTGGCCCTTCGCTTTGAGGGTAAACTGCTGGCATGACTGCCCGGAGGGGCCATGGATTTCTCTTTCCCCCATCTCAACCGGCAAGCCGACTATCAGTGCTGCTTTAGTGCGGGCAGCTCGCCAATTCTATTTAAATGAGGCCCAAACATGAAAATGGTTTGGGCTGCCTGCAAGCTTCATTAGGTGGGTGGTGGGCTTGCTCCACCCACTCAATGAATGGGGCTAGGTGAAAATTATTCCCAAAAGCTTTGTCAACAGTATCGCACAAGCAATTGCACTCCCGAATCTCAATTAATTTACCTGGATTATCGGGCACCAGGGCTATATAATCCAAACTGTTTTAAATTAATGGATATAATTAACTGATTTACTTTTCTTTTAACATTGAATTTTATGTTCATGAAGTCATGGGATGTCTTTCCTGGGGAATAGAACCTTTTTGGACCAAACATTCACAGGCCAGCTCTGGCATGGGTTCAGTGCACGATGACGTACTAGGTATACTCTGTTTCAGCAATGTGCTCTGTAGACAAATATTCTTAGATGATCAGCATGATATTTCTGTGTTCCACATAATCCACCCTTGTGGCCTCTGTTGTTTTAATGTCAAATTATGTACAAGATTTGTACTGTGGACTTTTGGCCCACTAGGAAATAAGTTAGGACTGCCCAAACGAGTTCCAGTAAGACCCTTTAAAGCTGCCAGTTTATACCAGAACAGTTATTTTCCTACATCTGTACTGAATACACCCATTACATAACTTGTTATAATATGTAAATATCTAAGAATTATGTGTGTATATATTTACAAATATCCTTTACTTAGAAAATTGTTTTTTATGTTACTTTTGTGCAGCATGTTCTGTTTGCAGTACTGGGCAGCACTATAGAAGTTTTAGTAAATAGCAACAGACAAGATGAGCAGCAAAACCATGCATGTAAATCAATAAGTGGCAGAGAAAACAGACTCCTGTAACAACTATCTTAATTGGGATAGGGTAAAATACTTGTATAATTGTGAACAAATGTCACAACTGTTGATATTGTGGGGGTATCACTACTAAATTGAAACAGAGCTCCCAAATAAATTGTTTCCTGTGACCTTTGTTCTTCAATGCTATTGGAGAGAACACGACAACTGGCTGAAAGGCTATGAGGCTGATTTTCACCTGCTACGCCTAGCGTTACCAGGGTGCCAACAACCTCAAAATGGGCTTGGTAGTCTACTGCCCCGTTAACACAGACGAAGAGGCCGGCACTAAATTGAAAGAGGCCTACTACTGGGCACCCAAAGCACCTACTTGTTTCAGGCAGTAAGCCCCTTTTACTATCTGCCTGTTGGTTCCCAAGAGTCAAAATTGACCTGTATGTATTTAGTACCACATCTTCATTCTCTTAATCACTCAAGTTCACCTGCTACTATAAAGGAAGTCCAATTCTTGGAAGATTTCTCTGAAGAAGGAGGGGAATAAGTTAGGTATTTCTGAACAAGATGTGTTGGAGATCTGGCATATGCGTAACTCGCAGAAAGTCTCGCAAGGACTGCTTGTTGCACCAGATACCATAAAATTGTCTCCTCTGGTTTAAGATTTAGGGGTAGGAAAAACAAGGCTATGAATGGCTTGACCAATTTGTAAAGTGTAGAAGATGTTTTAGGGTAGAACATCTCTCCCAGATGATCAAATGGGAGTGAACTAGAATCATACTGATGGCAATTTGTGTGTTGGTTCTTGGATATGCTATCTCTCCAGGAAATGCTGACCTGCACCTTCTCATACAGGGAAGACCTTCAGTTTCAGATGCAGTGGAAATTCTGGCGATGTGCACTGTTCATTCTGCAGTTGACTGCTAGGCAATGTTCCCCTTAAGGCGTGCGGTCGTGCAGTAATCCCAAGGATCCCGCTCACCGGCTTTTACATTGTAAATACCACGGATGCACAGAAATTTAAAGGGATTGCGCATTAAAAGAAACAGGCCGCACAGAACAAAGCACAGCGTAGAGGAGACATTGCTGCTCAGTGATGTTACAAAAATAAAGATAACTCTATGCAATAAATGGAAAAACCTGAAACACTAAATCTTTAAGAAATTTCTATCTTTATCATTATATTGAGATCCCAGCTGAAGGTTTCATCAAACAAAACAATAACAATTGTAGCTTATTTGTGTCTGTGCTATTTTAGAAGAAATGGTGAGTACGTTGTCTTTTTCTGTCTTTTTTTTCTTATCCTTACGGGCATATTGCCTTGGGCATCACTCCTCTAGTTAAAAAGAACTAACATGATATTATTTAGAGTGAGGGAAAGGGAAGTCAGCGGCAGAAATAAAAAATATCACTCTGGGATTTAGGGTGGGATTTAGGATGAAATAGGGTGTCGAAGAGAGGTACATAGAATAGAATCATAGAATGGTTACAGCACAGAAGGAGGCCATTTGGCCCTTTGAGCCCATGCCAGCTCTCTGCAAGAGCACTTCAGCTAGTCCCACTCCCCTGCCTTTTCCCTGTAGCCCTGCAATTTTTTTTCCCTTCAGGTACTTATCCAATTCCCATTTTTAAAAATAAAGACAACTACATTTAAGGCAAGTAATTTACTCTACATCATATCACCCATCACCTCTGTCCTTGCTAATTTCCATTGACTCCCAATCTCTAAATGCCCCAAATTTAAGATTGTCATTGTCATGTTTAAAGCCCCTTCATGGCCTTGCCCTTCTGTATCTCTTTAACCTCCTCCAGCCCAAACCACTCCATCTTGAACTCTCCGTTTCAGTGATTCTGCCATTGTGGTTCCTCCCAGGTGAAGGGGGTTAGTATCTGAGTTCAGGGAACCATTTACAGTGTCAGCTAGCATGTGGACCAAGAAGGGAAATTGGTCAGTGGTTTAATGGGATTGGGGTCAAAGGAGCAGAAGGTGGATCTCGTGGACAAGATGAATTTGGAGAGAAAGTCGAGAAAGATGCTGATTTAGGGCTAGGGCAGGGTATAGAGGGCGGTTTGGCTTGGTAGGTGAATGGAAGGCGAGGTAAGCAGCAGACGAAGCTGAGTGTACTTACAAAAATTTAAATATTCATGTTTTGGAAGATGTCACCATAAAGCCGGTTCAGGGAATCCCAGCAAAAATGCAAGTAGAATTGCTGCACTTCCACAATTGGTCACACAAGTAGAGAGGAATGCTGATCTCAAGGCTAGCTTATTAGAATAATTTGAACATGTTCTCTGTAACTAATGGAAAGGGACAGTGGATTATTGGAGCAAATGGAAGGGGGCAGAAAATTATTGGAGCAGAAGCTCTTAAAGTTCCATTTTAACACAGCTGTCTGTTTTGGTTGGAAGGCTATGGAAGGCCAACAAAAGCATATGGGCAGAACCGCCCCTTCAATAATTACATTCCACTGGAACAGGTGCAACAAAGGAGGTTTGACATACTTTGGGCTGCGGACTCCCTCCTCTGCCTCACAATGTACAGCAGATATAGGAGGAGTTGGCTGATCAAGTGAGTGTGCCCCCCATGTCTATCGGTCATGGATGCAGATGAGAGAGAGACATTTTCAGGCCTGAGGAAGATTGTCATGACAAGCTTGTTTGCCGTTTGACACTCAAATTAAGTTTATTTTTATAGTATGCATGCCACTAACCACTGTGCTCCAAACATGGTGCAGCATCAAGAGGGGAGCAATGGTATCACTGGCAAAACCTCTGCATCTTTCACATTTGCACTTCCATATCAATAATGTTCAAGCTTGAACTTGAGTGGCACATAAAAATACTTTTAATGTCACACATAACTGTTCAATGTTGTGCCACCTAAAATGACTGTTTCCTCATCCATTCACACAAAGTGGGATGTGGGGTGCAACAGTATTTAGGCTACATACAACCAGAGAGATGCATACCGGACTGGCGGCAGGCTCTAAATTATGAATCGACATGAGTTAACCCTTCAAATTGTAGGGATCAAGGCAATAGAGGGTGTAGGCCAGGGAGAACTTGGCTGCTTGGTGGAAGTCCCACAAGGCAAGTGTCCTATTTAAATTCTTTATGCTCCCTCTTCAAACTCACTCATGCAGATGCATTAGGCCAACATCAGCACGGCACTCAATGTATTGCCATCAGGACTGTATGTGCAACCATTTAATGCAGGCACCATGGTAACACATATTCCTTTTCTTTTTGTGTAGGGACCTCCCAAGATGATGTCCCTGCCACCAGACACTAGCAGGAAGCTGCGCCATCTCTTGACCATGGGTCATATACTTCTGAGCATGCAGGTACCAGCTCAGATACATGCACCTCAGGGAATCAGATAGAGAGAATCAGGAGCACAAATAAGGAGGAGCATGTAGAGGTGGCTGCTTAGGAGCAGAACAACCTGGAAGGCCAGGTTGAGCTGTTCCTCTACTGCAGACCCACAAATTCTTACCTTATGAAGGGGTTACCTATAGAGTGGAGCTCATTAAAAAGCAGAGGTCCTTCATGCAGTCCTTTGAGAATGTTCAGAACTACCTGCAAGGTATGTCAGAGACTCTACAGAGATGCTATTTTGAATATGTGAAAGGGGTGTGGAAACCTGCAGGCCACCACAGAGTCAGTGGCAACTCCACAGGCATCTGCAGGTGAATCTCTGAGGATAGAGGTCCAAAGCACACCTGCACTTTCCCTCACAAACACGGTGACTGAAGCTATTGAGATTTGAGCCTCCAAATTAAAGGAGGCTCTCGCTTCTGGCTTGGAGAGGGTGGGATTGGCTCGAGAGAAGTTTCGGCTTTAAACTCCTAAGAGGCAGTTAAGGGTCCATACCCAAACAAGGGACCTGACAACTGATGCACGATGGGGAGACATGGATAAGATGCTACATGCACCCAATTCAGCCAAGCCCTTAGAGAACTGAAGAGGTGTTATGTAGTGGACAGGAGAGGCCAGTTGTCATAAAATCTGAAGTGCTGGCAGTAGTGCAGGACCATCTCATGACACAGCACAAAGATGTAGTGCATCACAGTGTGCCAAGAGCCTCCCATTGAGGCTGCCACCACACTTACTCTTCCGACTGAAATAGCATTTACAAGGAGCACAAGATTAGGTAGGATGTTCTGCACACCTTACACCTGCAGAGTAGTAGGGAAATAAACTGGTTGCACATTCTTTAGATTGTAGTGTGGTGATTTATTTACAGAAGGGACATATTAATGTAGTAGGCGATGGGTTGATAGGCATGTGTAGTAGTACAGATATTGTTAATTGGGCAGTGTCTGTTGTTCATGGGGCTAGTAGATTGTGCTCAATACAGTAGGGCTGTTCATGAAAGGACACATTTACAAGAGTTAAGTAAAAGCCTTGTTAAACAATGATTGATACGTCAGTCTGTCTGGCTGCACACCACTATCAAATATTTCTTCTTTCTTCCTCCTCTTGTTGCTGCACCTCCTCCTATACCAAGACTTCAGACTGTGCCTTTAGGTTTAATCTTTCTGGATTGTGACATTATGCAATATACATTGAGTGCAGATAATTTTGGACACCTTGTTTAGACAATCGAGTAGAACCTCCCCCAAATCTTTTGCAACATTAGAATGTTCTAGTTGAGTATCTAGGGATGGTAGGTTATGGTACTGGACTGGCAACCATGAGAGGTCATGAATTTAAATTCAACCATAACACATTGTGAAATTGAATTTAATAAATCTGGTTTTGTGGGTTGGCACCAGATATAATGATCATGAAAGCTGCTGTCCCTGTGGAAGTTCGTGCATAGAGGTTCGACTAGATGGCATAAATCTAATAGCCTCTTTTGTGCAGCAAGCCAGATCTACTCAGGCATCTCCATTTAAGTGTGCCTAGGTCTGCGGTTGGTATGAGGCTGAATGGGTGCCAGATACCCGAGGTGCAGTTCAAACTGCCTTGTTTCCCTTTGTATGAACACCTCTTTGTCTTCCAAATCCTTTACTGCCATTGGGATGCTCAATGGAATTCCCAAGCTGAATACAGGAAACTCTCTTTTTACCGGCACCTAAATAACTGGAAGTCTCTCTTAACCGGCAAAATTCAGGAGTAGGTTCAGGTAAGTTTTACTTCATATTAGTGGCCGTGTAACCGAGATTCCTGGATCTGTGGCCGTGTAACCGGGGTTCCTGCACCTGTTGCCATGCAACAGGGACGCCTGGATCTGTGGCCGTGTAACCGGGGTTCCTGCACCTGTTGCCATGCAACAGGGACGCCTGGATCTGTGGCCGTGTACGGGGCTCTCGTACCTTAGTAAGTATACCTCTCTGTAATCCGGACTTTTTGATCAACCGGCACCACGCCGGTCCCGTCGGTGGCGGATAAAAAGAGTTTCCTGTAATGTGTTTAGTGCTAAAGTAGTAGCTGCTGTATGCAATAGTGCCTGGGAAAAGGTATCTGTAAAAGTAACTTTGCAAAGTAACAACAAATACTAGCAGCATGTAATGCACCAAAGATAATGTTGATGCATCTATGTGACGAGCACAAAAAACTTAAAATGCTGCAACTGTCAATCACATCTTCAAGAATCAAATGTCTAAAGGCCAGAGCAGGAAATCCCAACAGCACCTGTTTTAAGTGGTTGAGCAGCATGAAAGAGGGAACATGTTTTAAAAAAATGTTGATGTTGGCATGGGACCAATTTAAATACAGTTGACTAATATCAAGATGTATAATTAGGCTCACACATGCTTTGCTGCGGCCTACAAAAAAAGAAATGATATCATTTTTCACCTATTAAATTTGGCACCTTATGAATTGGGTGCTGAAACCTACTTGCTTAATTTAGTGATGCGTGCTCCTGGAATGTGAGTGTACTCTGTCAATGCACCATTGCTGAATCAGCCATCATATGCACTAAGCATGCCTTCAATGTAAAATTCATGCAAAAATCATAGGGGATGAAATTATTTACTTTTTAATAGCACTTTTGGGGTACTGTTTCAGTGCAACACCATGTTCAGAGCTAGATCCTGGGGTACGATCCATTTATGCTGGGTTTCCAACCTGTAATGACAGCAGTGACAATTCATGATTGGGCCTGAGGCCTCTCTGCAATCCACCTGCCGATTCTTGAGGCAGCTGCTTTATATATATGTTATATATATAATAATGACGTGGTCTGCGACATACAAAAATCCCAGAAGCTGTACTCACAATACACAAGGGTTAATTTGGAACAATTTAGATGAGGTATACCTGTTGCCAGCATCAACTGAGACTGGCAGAGTGCTTTACTTTGGAGTCTGCAGCCTAAGGAAACATTCAAGGGATTGCTAGACTTACAAAACTGCATTTAAAACATTTTTCTTGCACCTGGATAGAGCTGGACTTGCCTCTGACAGCCTATAAAACCGCCAGGATATTTTTGCCCCCAGAGGTTCTGAATACCAGGCATGGGATTCCCAATGGGCAAATCCTTCTCTGTAGTTTTAATGGAGGAGGAGAAGCAGGAGTACTGGATGCAGGAAACAATAGTGAGATGGCCTATAAAGAATTTACAATCCATGCCGATCTCAGTGAGGGGCTCTGTGTGAGAAAAGTACACTTAACCAAAGAAGCAGTAAGAGAGCTATGCTAGCTACTACAAGAAAACCAATGGCCTGGACATCTCTGCCTTTGGCTGTCAAAAGTGATGACTGCACTCTTTTTATGCCAGCTGCTCATTTCAAGCAACCATGGGGGATGTGTAAAATGCTCAGAGACTAGTCCAGGCATGTATTCATTAAGAAAATTGATACACTTCCAGTTAAGCATGGCAGCAAGGGAGCAGTGCCAATGAGTCACCCAGTTTTATAAATTTTCTTAGTTCCTCAAGATGCAGGATGCAAAAGATGGCACTCACATAGCATTGTGAGCTCCTACAGTTAAGGACTTAACTTTCTTAATAGAAAAGGATACCACTCGTTAAATGTCCAGATTATGTGTGACCAGATGCAAAGAATCCAGCCATGTTGGTGGATTTGTTAATAATTGCCATGATGCCCACATCCTCAGGAATTCTGTCCTTCTGATTTTTCAAGGAGTACAGTCAAGTGAATGGACGGCTTGTGGATGACACAATGGATAATGACTCCTTGAAGAGCTGAATGTAGTGCTCTACAGCTGCTGTTCTATGAGGCTAATGCCTTGACCAGATTTGTCAGTGAGAGAACTACAAGAATCCTAAAGGAGTAATTTTGCTGCCTTGATAGACCAGGAGGGGCTCTGCAATATGCTCCAGAGTGTGCATCCATCATAATTGTAGCTTGCTATGATCTGGAATATTTTTCCATCAAAAAAGGCCTGAACATAAGGACATGCCTGCATGAATCTCAATCTGCTTTGGAGGCAGAAAAACATGGAGTGAAGCATCTGGAGAACTGTCACTAGGAGGACTCCTCAGCATTGCTACAAGAGGCATCAGAACTCAGCTTATCAATGAATGGGTTCTCATCCGTGTAGCAGTTTCCCTTTGTTACCACTGCCATACCCCTAATCTTTTACCTTTACATAAATTATAAATTCCATAATTCAGTACCCATCCTAGAACATTACATTACACCAGAGCACTTTAGCCTTCATAACCATGCAATCAGTTATAAGTTCAACTGTAGGAAGAATACTGGTATGCTAAACAACACATACGGTTTTAAAAAAACTATGCAGTTATTAACTAGGGGAAATAAATTCAACTTTTTATATCCAGAGAGATTCTTTGATTTTTTTTACAATTTATAATTAAGTTCTCTACCTCTTCCAAAAAGCCGAGCTCGAAGGTACAAGTGCGTCAGTTGTGACCAGGAGAATTTCATCACACATAATTGGCAATAGCAAAGAACTTTACATATATAATAATAGCATGTAAATGTAAATAACTGCTATTTGTGCACATTTCTCACTAATGCTCAGTGCCATTTGTATTTGCACATGATAATTTACCACCATCAATAATTTAAGACATTTAATTGTCATTTACCAATTTACCACTATGTTAATTTAGCACAATCACAACAACTTGAAATTAACCACTTGCTTTCGTTAACATGTGAAATGGTTTCCATCGGCAGCAAATGATGCACAATGGAAGAGCATAATTAAAGGGAGCCATACTTCAGGGAAAGAGAAATGAAAATTTTGGTGAAGAAGTTTGTCAAAAGATAGGAGAACATTGTAAGATTCCGAAGTAAGCACCACCGCCCCCCCCCCCCACCCCGCCAACATCATATTAAAACGCCTGCGCTAAAACAGCCAAAAAAAGTTGAAAACATTGATAGTTATGAGGGTTTACCTGAAAAAAGTAGCAACAACAACAGACGGAACAGGAAACAGCAAACTGGAACTGTACTTTAACAAAAGAAAGAAAACTCCATAAAGTAGCATAATAAAAGTAGGTCATTTTCCACATTTTAAGGGAATAGGCCAAATAAACTGACTTATCTGATTAGGCTAATTAGATTAACTATGGACCCAGTTTGTTGCACACTTGGGAGAAAATAAATAATGTAACTTTGCAGCTGGTGTAAAGCAAACTGCACAGCAACATTCACTTTACTAGTGACCTGAATCCACAGTTGTCTGTGGGTGGTTTGAGGGTCCACCTCCAGATGTGTCCCTTCATCTCTTGCAGATGAATCCTTGCTTCAACTGTACATTTTCAGAGGTGGCCCTAGATGTGTCCTCATTCTTGGCATGTCAGGTCTGTTCTTGGAATGGTGGTTGTAGAAAGCATTTAGATCTCTTCAATTTTCCTTCAGATTCCTTCTCCTCCTCACATAAAAATCACAAGAGTTGTTTTATCCATTTGAAGAGGTATTCCTGTCTTAGGATATGAAAATATGAACATTGAAATTATATTTGACTTTCAGTTGATTATCTGTGAAGTTATAGTTCTGAAACTTTATTTATATTCAGATTTATGAAATGCAGAATCAGCAAGATAATGTGGATTAAAGTATTTCTTTATAAAAATGCAATATTGTCACCAAAGTTAAGCTGACCTTCATTGCACATCTTCAGTATCTGTAACTAGTGAATAACAGGTATGATAAGTACATTAGCCTAATCAGAGAAGTCAGTTTATTTGGCCTATTCCCTTAAAATGTGGAAAATTACCTTTTATTATGCTACTTTATGGAGTTTTCTTTCTTTTGTTAAAGTACAGTTCCAGTTTGCTGTTTTCTGTTCCGTCTGTTGTTGTTGCTACTTTTTTCAGGTAAACCCTCATAACTATCAATGTTTTCAACTTTTTTTGGCTGTTTTAGCGCAGGCGTTTTAATATGATCGGGGAGGCGGGGGGGGTGCTTACTTCAGAATCTTACAATGTTCTCCTATCTTTTGACAAACTTCTTCACCAAAATTTTCATTTCTCTTTCCCTGAAGTATGGCTCCCTTTAATTATGCTCTTCCATTGTGCATCATTTGCTGCTGGTGGAAACCAATTTCACATGTTAAAGAAAGCAAGTGGTTAATTTCAAGTTGTTGCTATTGTGCTAAATTAACATAGTGTAAATTGGTAAATGATAATTAAATGTCTTAAATTATTGATGGTGGTAAATTACCATGTGCAAATACAAATGACACTGAGCATTAGTGAGAAATGTGCACAATTAACACTTATTTACATGCTATTATATATTAACAGTTCTTTGCTATTGCCAATTATGTGTGATGAAATTCTCCTGGTCACAACTGACGCACTTGTTCCTTCGAGCTCGGCTTTTTGGAAGGGGGAGAAGAGAACTTAATTATAAATTGTAAAAAAAATCAAAGAATCTCTCTGGATATAAAAAGTTGAATTTATTTCCCCTAGTGAATAACTCCATACAGATTTTTTTTTAACAGTATGTTGTTTAGCATACCAGGGCCTAGAAATTCAGTATAGCCACTTTTGGGGCGGTAAAGTCGGGCGGGCGCTAAAGTTTGCGCCCGCCGGAAAGTGGAGGCCACTTCGCCGATATTCAGTAGCTTTGGCCAAGGAGTTTGGGCGAGCGCTAAAACTGGCGTTGCACCCCTCTCTTTAGGCGCTAAGCCGGCGGTGCAGAGTGATACCCCCGAGGCCGGGCGCAGCGCAGGTGCGGTCATGTTTTGATTGACAGCAGACACCCTGACGCCGGCCAGCTCTTAAAGGGGGAAGGGTCGACTTGGTCTGCTGCCACGCCCTGGATACTGCAGCCCTCCAGCTAGGCCTAAACACTGCTGCTGGAGAGAAATAGCGCCAGCAACGATGCAGAGGGCCCGTGAGCGAGCGCAGCGCTTCTCTGCCCATGATTTGAAGGTGATGCTTAGGGGTTTGGAGAAGAGAAGAGATATCTTGTGCCCGGACAGTGGCAAGAAGGCTCCCAAGAGGCTGTACAGGAGAGCCTGGAGGGAAATCGCCCAGAGGGTCACAGCCAACAGCGATGTCCCCAGGACTGCTGACCAATGCCGGAAGAAGTTTAACGACCTCACTCGGTTGGTCAGGGTGAGTACCCTTTCCAGTGTCCTCCTCATCCTTGCATGTGCACCTCACATTATGGGCAAAGGGACCTCAAAGGCCTAATGGCCAGCCCTCCTCCAGCAGCTATGGCACTGGCATGCTCATCAATAGCACTTTCTGCACTTTACACACTGGCCAAGCTATTCGACCATGGGAGGCAGTGCACACACCAATAGGGCACCACACTGGCCAAGCTATTCGACCATGGGAGGCAGTGCACACACCAACAGGGCACCACACTGGCCAAGCTATTCGACCATGGGAGGCAGTGCACACACCAACAGGGCACCACACTGTACTTAGAGGCCGTCCTTTCTCTTGCAGGCCAAGCTGGCGCAGAATCTGAAGAGCCGGACTGTCACCGGGGGAGGCCGTTCCCAGTTCCAGGAGCTCAGTGACCTGGAGGAGCGCGTGGCTCGACTCATGCGTGCCCGGGTGATTGGCCCCGTTGCTATTGGAGATGCCGACCCTGTGCTGGGCCCCAATGGTAAGGACATGACCGTTTGGACCTCTCTCGGTCCCCTTGCGCTTCAGATCTACATCCTTTGCCACTGTCCCACCAATGCGCATAATGCCACCACTCATGCCTCCCTCGCTGACGCCCTGTCCTCACTCTAAAGCTACTCTTGTGCCTTCCTGCTTTCAGCTGGTGAGGAGGAGGTCCCTGAAGCTGCGAGTGTCAGTCCCTCGGAAGAGGAGGACGACGAGGAGCAAGAGGAAGGCGGCACATCGGGGGAACCCTCATCTGCGCCAGGGGATGGCAATGGAGGGGACACGTCTTGCCTGGAGGAGAGCCAGGGGGAAGTGTTGCAGGGGGGTGTAGCTCCTGTGCCCAGTGGCGTCCAGCCACGCGGGTAGGGTCGGCCAGCACGGCTGCCTTCTCCCCAGAGGGGGGAAGTGTTGCAGGGGAGGGCAGTTGCTGGGCCCAGTGGCGTCCAGCCACGCGGGAAGGGTCGGCCAGCTCGGCGGCCTTCTCCCCAGAGGGAGAGTCCGGCCTCCAGTCCGGAGACGGTCCTCGTCCAGGAGGTGCGCCTCCTTGATCAAATGTCCGCGGACTCGGAGCGTCGCCACACCGAGTTCATGGGGGTTGTGGCACAGTTGCCTCAGGCCATTGAGTCCCTGGCTCATAGTGTGGCCAATTTCGGGGACTCACAGGCCAGGGGTTTCGAATAACTCGCGGCAGCACAGGCCAGGGGTGTTGAACAATTCGGGGCATCACAGGACGTGAGTCGGGCAGAATTCAAGGCATCACAGGACGCGAGTCGAGAGTTCATGAGTGGTGCCGTGCAGACACTGGCTGGTCTGACGCAGGCACAGACCAGGGCAGTACGGGCACTCACTTCTGCCATACTCGCTGTGTCACGGACGCATCGCCAGGGCACCCGCCGCGCTGCTGCAGCACAGCGGTCTGTCCTTCACCAGATTGCTGCACTTGCTGCAGTGCCAGCCCGGCCGACTGCCAGTGTCTCTGGCGACCAGTGAGCGCCTGGCATTAGCCAGCTTGCCCCCATTGCTCCAGCCGCCACTGCCACTCCCCCAGCAAAGCTGCGACGAGCTGCTGGAAAGACTGATGCTGGCCAGCCACAGCTGCAGCAGTCAGCAGCCGGCCCCTCCAGGGCCGGACCTCGTCTAGGCCGACCCCCAAGGGCATCTGCCGTCACGCATTGTGCCCCTCAGGAGCCTTCCCCCAGCCTTGCAACACCCACAGGGCCCAGGTTGAGGCGGAGCAGCAGGTCGGCCAGGGGCCGGAGAAGCCTACACAAGGACTCGCCCTCTCGGCACACAAAGTAGAGTGTGTTGCCAAATGTTTTTTTATATGGGGGTGTTTGTGTTCTCTATGGGGGGGGTTTATTTTGGGAAGGCCGAAGATGAAGGCCAATTGGATGGACAAGTTTTGTTATTCCTCCCCAGGTTGTGGGAGTGAGATATGTTTTTGACTGTTTTTTGGGGGTCTTGTCTGTTTTTGTGTTTCATGTGGGAAGGGCCCTGAATTTGTTAAAGCTTTTTATTTATTCAGCTTGTCCATGTGTGATGTTTCAAGTGGTTGTTGCGTTAACCGGCTGAGGGCTTGCGGAGCGGCTGCATTCAGGTGCGTTCATTGCCACAAGCCATTCCCTGACAGGGGGCCTAGAAGTGTCGTTCAATAAGCTGCCGACGGACGGCCCTTGGACCTTGTGGCTCCCTCCTGGGCTGGTACTCCTCCTCCTCCTCCTCCTCATGGTCCTCCTGCTCGTCCTCCTGAGGTGGTGGTCCAGCGTGAGGTGGCAGTGCCTGAGTCCTGCGGATAGCCAGGTTGTGCAGCATGCAGCAAACGACGACGAACTGGGAGACTCTATCCGGCAAATACTGTAGAGAGCTGCCGGAACGATCCAGGCAGGGGAACCGTTGCTTGAGGACGCCAATCGTTTGCTCTATGATGTTCCTTGTGGCTTGATGGCTTTCGTTGTATGCCTCCTCAGCAGGGGTCCTGGGCGCGCGGAGCGGGGTCATGAGCCATGTACACAAAGGGTAGCCCTTGTCCCCGATAAGCCATCCTCTTGGGGGAGGCTGTGCCTGGAACATGTCAGCCACAGTAGTCTGGCGCAGGATAAATGCATCGTGGCTGCTTCCTGGAAAGCGGGCATTGACAGCTAGGATGCGCTGCCTGTGGTCACACACCAGCTGTACATTGAGGGAATGGTAGCCCTTCCGGTTGCGGTAATCCTCGGCATTGTCGATAGGTGCCCGCATAGCCACATGCGTGCAGTCAATGGCGCCCTGCACCATGGGGAAGTCGGCGATCCTCGCAAATCCGACTGCACGCTGCTCCTGCCTCTCTAGGGTCATGGGGAAGGAGATGAATTGGTGTCTCCTTGCGAAAAGGGCATCGGTGACCTGCCGGATGCAGCGATGCACGGCGAACTGGGAGATGTTCGCTATGTCCCCAGCAGCGGCTTGGAAGGAGCCGCTTGCATAAAAGTTCAGAGCCACCGTGACCTTCACTTCCACCAACAGAGACGTCCTGCACATCAGCTGTGGACGCAGATCTCTGTGAAGCAGCTGGCAGATCTCTGCAACCACCTCCCTCCTGAAGCGCAGCCTCTTAACACAATGCGCGGCAGTCATGGTGAGATAGGACACCTGCTGCCGGTATTCCCTGAGTGGGTAAGGCCTACGTTGCCGACGCCTGATGGCCCCTCTGCGTCTAGGCATGGCTGCCCCTCTCACACAGCGTCTGCGAGCTCTTCGCACATAATGCTGGAACTGAGGGTTGCAACCCCATGCAGCCCCCATAATATACTTGCAAACAGTGAAATCACAATGAGTCAAATTTCCAAGCTCTGGCCGGAAGCCAAAAATACCTCCTATGTTGTCCCAAATCAGTAAGGTCTGTTCCTTGGTCTCTGTCCAGAAATCCAAAGCACTAAAGTCATTGCAGCAAAATGGCTGGCCTTTATAGTTCAGTGTAAGTGCCCTTTAATTAGCGCTCCCCGAGGCCCGCAGGGCCTCTGCTGCGTTCCACTTCACAGTTCTTAACAGCGCCACGCCCACATTGGGCGGGCGCCACTGACGTTCCGGTTTGGGGCGCACAAACAGCGTTGCACGACGAAATGACGTCATAAGCTGCGCGCGCAGCTGAGCGCGCGCAAACACTTTGCGCCGGCGCTAACTGTCAACTGAAGTTGGGCATAGGCGCAGATCGGTCTGCGCCCGGGCGCTAAGTGCCTAGCGCTCGAAATCTACCCCTCTTATGGCGCTAACGGCTGGCTAACGCAACTGAATTTCTAGGCCCAGTTTTCTTCCTACAGTTGAATTTATAGCTGATTGCCTTCCTTTTTTGGCAGTAATTTGAAATACTGTTAGTAATTTTTCAAAAATTTTCTTTCCCCTTCTCTTCGCTACCTTCCAGTCTCCTTATTGATACTTCCTCTCTCTGCATAACCAAACATAGGGACGTCACATTTCTTCTCTAAACTGCAATAGAGGTGGGGCAGCAGCGTTGGTGAGAAGCAGAAAAGTAACATTACAGTTTTGTTTGCCTTAGTTTCAATGCAAGAAGTGATGCTAACAAACTTCCAAAGCAAATTCAGAATCCTGCAAATTTTACCTAATAGTCAACAGAACCATGGTTGCAGTAAAGGAGATTCCTCCAAAGATTCTGCAACAGACTAGCTTCACAATTGTGTCACTGATTCAGCTGTAGAACTTAAGGATTTGAGATTTGTTGGTTAACTATGCCATTGTTCATATAACTTTTGTTACAGCTTGAGGTTCACCAGATACAGAGAAAAAAACTTGGGGCAAATCCATCTGCCTGCTTTGGATCCATACAGCCAGTATACCTTTTTTTACTGACTTGGTGTTAATTCTATAGTCCTGTTTAACTTCTGTTATTTTCATTAGTATGTTAACTTGCATTTACTGCAACTGCACATTTACTTTGTTAGCATATCCACAACTATTTAGAATAAAAGTATTCTTTTCCAGAAGTAGTAAATCTGTGACATTCAGTTCCAGCCTTACCATTAATATAAATGCTTCACACTCATCTGTTTGCAAGACTGTTGATTTGAAAAACATCTTCTTGAAGTTGCAGTGGCGCTCGTTTCCATCGGCACAATGCAGTCCTCTAGATTTGCTATATGCTGTGTAACTGCATGATTGCAAAAATATAGAGTGTGCACTAGAGACGCTTGTCAGGATCATTTTAATCTATTTCACTGCTGTCATTGACTGAGGCTGAGCAACAGTACCATTGACTGACTCACATCATGGGGAACTAAAGGTGAGATGATTTCAGCCAGGATCCTTGTATTTTAGTTGCTCATGATTTGTAGTGCAAATAGCCCATCAGGCTATACAGTATTTAAGTATATGGATTGTCGGTCAATAGGTCCACCATGTGGATGGGGAAGGCCAGATGATTGCTTTCTTAACTGTCATGAAATATCATCCCATTTTTTAACTTAAGTATTTTTAAAGTATTCTTTTCTTGTGTGTGAAGAACAATGAATGATACACTATTTCATTTAGTGAAGACCTTAGACTCGCACCTAGGAACAAAATTATTTTTTTATGTAGCCCTGTTGGCATGTTTCTTGTAATTTACAATCAAAGTAAGTGCCTTGAATGTAAGAATATCCTGCATACACTCTGTTGTTGAAAAGATCTCCATTTTTCTGGTGCTAATATTATTTATGTCCAGTTACTGGTGGTCAGTCCTTTGGTGCCCAAATTTTAATTTTCTTTGGCATAGCACACATACAAATAATTATATACCGATTTTTTAAAAATCATAATGAATTTTACCTAACTTTGTAGTTATTTTCTATCATTGAGCAAGTTTGAGGTAGCCACTTAGGCGGTTGAGGAGAAAAGTAAAAATAACAACAGAAAATACTGGAAAAACTCAGCAGGTCAGGCAACATCCGTGGAGAGAAATTTGAGTTAACGTTTCGGGTCGAACCCTTCTTCAAAACTGGAAAGAAAAGTTTTGAAGAAGGGTTCGACCCGAAACGTCAACTCAAATTTCTCTCCACGGATGTTGCCTGACCTGCTGAGTTTTTCCAGCATTTTCTGTTGTTATTTCGGATTTCCAACATCTGCAGTATTTTGCTATCGTACTGAGGAAAAAAGTAAGCGTGCCTTTATTAAATTAGTTAGAGGGTAGGGAGAAGATCAAGGTTATTTTTTAAAGAAATGACTCAATCGTGTATAGTAAATCATGCAGAAAGAAAAATACATTGTTGTACTTAAAAATGTTGCCTAAATTTATCGAAATATTCTTTAGATTGGAGAGAAATACAGGGCTAGATTTTCCTCATTGCCAGATTACTTCTGGAAGTGCACTGGAATAATTCTTAAACCCCTGGTGTTTCACTGCTGAGAACCTACCCAATTTTCCTCATTGCACCTTCATTACATATTCATAGAGTACATTAATAGTGCCTGCAGTCCTCTATCAGCAGCCTGCCTCAGGATGTGGAAGAAAAATCCAGTGCTGCTCTAGCAGCTAAATGGAAAAGGCAGCTATTTTGTGTCTGTAGCCATGTAGTTCAATGCAGTGTCCGAAGCTGAAGCTTCATCAAGGCACCAAGGCCACAATTTTAAAGAATTCTCCAGTTGACGTGTTACTGTCTGTAATCTGGAAGATTCCCCATGGGAAGGAGGCCCATGATATTCATGATCCGGGCCTGTGAAAGGAGGTGGCCTTGGCAGTGTGCCTCCTCGCCCCATTAAGGAGTGCTTTCTGAATCCGGATTCCATTCCCTATGGCGGCATGAGTGTATCTTCACATTCTCTACTTTCTTCTTAAAAGGAAAATGGCCCACAACCAAACTCAAGAAAGTACCACCTCAAACCCCCAAGGCTTATGCTGCAAATCATCAGTAAACCATTTCTGAAACCTGCCACTGTAGGAGAAGTAGGAGGCTAAGATTGAAAAGGCCCAACAAGAGTAGGCACCAAGGGGAACCATGTTGGTATTAAACAGTAAGAAGATTGTCAGATTTGTTGTTAGTGAGATGTTTTTATCACTGACAGATATGTACAGAATGATTTGTGGCAAGGTCAGGGTATATCTGTGCAAAGGAGTAGCAGGATGATCTTCAATTGGGAGTCTTAAAAGCTGGGAAAGAGTGCTCAGTGTCAGAAAATGACTGATTTGAGTTTGTTGCCATGATCCCTGTGTTGGCACCAGGCTTCCTATTTCATCTCCAACCACCTCAGTGGCCTCTCTCCCCAAGATTTGTAAGGCTTTTTTCTCGTGTAGGGTAGCAGGATGGACATTTCGGGGTTATCCTTCTACGTGTTCCTTAAGATTAAACGTATCCAAGTTTGCTGATGATACAAAGCTAGGTGAAAGCTAGGTCACAGTAAGCTGTGAGGAGGACGCAAAGTGGCTGCAAAGGGATATAGGCAGGTTAAGTGACTGAGCATGAATGTGGCAGATGGAGTATAATGTGGAGAAATGTGAAGTTATCCACTTTGGTAGGAAAATAGAAAAGCAGAATTTTTTTTAAAAGGCGAGAGACTAGGAAATGTTGGTATTCAGAGGGACCTGGGTGTCCTTGTACATGAATCACAGAAAGTTAATATGCAGGTACAGCAAGTTATAAGGAAAGCAAATGGTATGTTAGTCTTAATTACAAAGGGATTGGAGTATAAGAGTAAAGAAGTCTTACTGCAATTATATAGGGCCTTGGTGAGACCACACCTGGAGTACTGTGTACAGTTTTGGTCTCCCTACCTAAGGAAGAATATTCGTGCCTTAGAGGGAGTGCAACAAAGGTTCACTAGACTGATTCCTGGGATGAGGGGATTGTTGTATGAGGAAAGATTGAGTAGACTAGGCCTATATTCCCTAGAGTTTATAAGAATGAGAGGTGATCTCATTGAAACATATCCCGACTCCCCAAAGCCTTTCCACCATCTACAAGGCACAAGTCAGGAGTGTGATGGAATACTCTCCACTTGCCTGGATGAGTGCAGCTCCAACAACACTCAAGAAGCTCGACACCATCCAGGATAAAGCAGCCCGCTTGATTGGCACTCCATCCACCACCTTCAACATTCACTCCCTCTACCACTGGCGCACTGTGGCTGCAGTGTGTACCATCTACAAGATACACTGCAGCAACTCGCCAAGGCTTCTTCAGCAGCACCTCCCAAGCTGGCGACCTCTTCCACCTAGAAGGACAAGGGCAGCAGGCGCATGGGAACACCACCACCTCCAATTTCCCCTCCAAGTCACACACCGTCCTGACTTAGAAGTATATCGCCGATCCTTCATCGTCGCTGGGTCAAAATCCTGGAACTCCCTACCTAACATCACCACACGGACTGCGGCAGTTCAAGAAGGTGGCTCACCACCACCTTCTCAAGGGCAATTAGGGATGGGCAATAAATGCTGGCTTTGCCAGCGACGCCCACATCCCATCAAACAAATAAAAAAAAAAAAAAAAATTCTTAAGGGACTTGACTAGGTAGATGCTGGAATGATGTTTCCCCTGGCTGAGGAGTCTGGAACTAGTCTCAGAATAAGGGGTTGGCCATTTAGGACTGAGATGAGGAGAAATTTCTTCACTTAAAGTGTTGTGAATCTTTGGAATTCTCTATCCTGGAGGGCTGTGGATGCTCAGTTATTGAGTATATTCAAAATAGAGATTTTTGGATACTAAGGGAATCAAGGGATATGAGGATAGGGCAGGAAAGTGGAGTTCAGGTAGAAGATCAGTCATGATCTTATTGAATGGCGGAGCAGGCTCGAAGGGCTGAATGACCTACTCTTGCTCCTATTTCTTATGTTCTTATGTTCCCTCTCTTTCTCTTGTTATAGGCCATCTTCCCCTGCAACCAGAGTAAGTGTTATTATTATGATACTATACAGTGATACTCAAGTTTTTGAGGTTAGTCACTACTCAACTCACTATATGGAACATTATGTAGAAGTTAGGAATTCCTTCTTCCAGGAGGAAAATAAGTACCTGGCACCTCTTGCTAGTTAATCATGGAACAGCATTGTAGCCACTTGTCTCCAAAACTGTCCTGTAAATCCTGTTTGAAGCTAAGTGGCTACTCTTGTGTGCATTGTGCTAAGTGATCTGCAAGGAGTATTGATGCACCCCTTTTTAAATTGTTTTGATGCAAGAATGCTTTCAGATCAATCATGAGTTCATTGGAAACTACGTGCAGATCAAAGTATAAAGTACAAATAAGTGGCTAAAACTAAGCATAAAAAACTACTTCATCACCTTATAAAACTATTTAACGCTTGCATTCCTGGCGTCAAACAAAAATACTATTGTGAAACAAAGTTTCACTAAAATGAATTGCCTTCCAAGGGTATCTTTTCAAATTACTGTCATGTCTGTATCAGAATACAGACACACAGTCTGGACATTACTGCGATCTTTTTTCAGAATTCAAATGACCCTGCAGGCAACTCACAACTGCTGGATCTTGTGGAATGTGCTCTCTGAACTGTACAAAAGCCTTCAGCCTGGAGTGCATTGCTACAAACAAAAACTGCCAAGTGCAATTATTTCTCCAGTTTAATGTTACAGAAGTGTTGTTTTTTTCCTCATGGTTTCAGAATCTGTGATTTTGCCATTAAGAAGGGAAAAATATTTTGGAGCCTTTTAAGGGATATATACGCTTCTGAATAATCTTTCAATTTTACAAAGGCGGATAAAAGTAGAAAGAGCAGTTAATACAGGGAATGGGGACCAACTGAACAAATGGTAAACAATAACAATAACAGCAATGAAGTGGAAAGATGCAATGATCACACAATACAATCTTATAATAAAATGAGGTAAGTAAAATGCCCTTGTCTTGCCGTTCCCTAGCAATGGAATTTGTTTTTGTTTCCATTTTGAAACTCATAACTCATCTTGGGGCAAAAATATTTCAGTATTTTTAGACTTGGGACAAAGCAGAACCCTCTACTACCCACCCCCCGCCCCCAAACCAAAGACATCCATTAAGTATTAAGAAGCAGATGTGCTGGGATAATTATCCAGTGTTTGTAATGACTGTGATGGAGAAATCGATCTCAGTTAAAATCATAAGTCCATTAATTTTTAGTATTATTTACTGCAACAGGTGGTTGAACTGAATATACATGCAATCACTTGTGGCTGACAATCCATAACCCTTGCTGTCCTGGATAATGATCCCACTAAAAGTTGCAACAGCAGCAGCTGAAGCGCACTACAATGAGGCCAATGCCTTGACCAGCATTGTCACTGAGAGAACCATAGGGGTCCTAAAGGAGTACTTTTGTTGCCTTGATAGATCAGAAGTTCTGCAATATGCTCCAGAGTGTGCAACCAACATAATTGTAGCTTGCTGTGCCCTGTACAATATTGACATCCAAAAAGGCCTGAATGTGGAGATTCTCAGGAAAGTAGCCTTAGCTGCTTTTGGAGGCAGAAGAACATGGAGTGAAGCATCTGGAGGACCGTTACTAGGTGAACTCCTTAGCTTTTTCTCTTTTACCCTTTTTCCTGCATATTCGCCGCAGTAGTGAGGGTAGCACCGGATGAGGAAAAGGTGGAAGATGATCAAGAGGAGGAGAAACAGCAGCAACAACTTGCATTTATATAGCATTTTTAACTTAGTAAAATGTCCCAAGACACTTTATAGGAGTGTAATCAGAAAAAAAATTGACACCGAGCCAAAGAAGGAGACATTCGGACAGGTGATCAAAAGTTTGGTCAAACAGGTAGGTGTTGAGTGTCTTAAAGGAGGAGATAGAGGTGGAGGAGATAGAGGTGGAGAAGCAAAGACGTTAGGGAGGGAATTCCAGAGCTTGGGGCCTCAACAGGTGAAGACAATGGTGGGGTGAAGGAAGACAATGGTGGGGTGAAGGAAGTTGGGGATTCACAATAGGCCGGAATTGAAGGAATGCAGTGTTCTCAAAGGGCTGTAGTGCTGGAGAATGTTAGAGCAGAAGGAGGGGTGAGGCCATGAAGGAATTTCAACACGAGGACGAGAATTTTAAAATTGAGCCAATGTAGGTCAGTGAGTAGAGGGGTGATAGATGAACAGGACTTGGTGCGAGTTAGGATTCGGGCAGCATAGTTTGGATGAGCTCAAGTTTATGGAGGGTGTAAGATGGGAGGTTGGCCAGGAGAGCATTGGAATAGTCGCATTTGGAGGTAAGCAAAGTATGGATGAGGGTTTCAGCAGCAGATGGGCTGAGGCAGGGGCAAAGACAGGTTCCTATAACTGATGAAAAATAAGGATTTTACGGAACTTATAATGTATTCGTGTACCTGCGGAGAACCAGGAGTAGAGTTTCTGCTTTAGGGACAATCTGCAATCTGGGCGCAAAATGTGCTAGTTTTCCAAAATGCAGTTATGGTTCAAGTTTCCGCTCAAATTCATTTGCATTTTCACAAAAGTAAAATTGTCCATGAACCTGCGCAATTGGGCAGTGTTTTAGAAAGTAATTTTTTTTCTTGTATTAAAAAATATTCCTTGATTTATTTAAGAGTGGTAACCTGATGCAGTTTTATTAATACTGCTGAAAATGGGTTTCTCACAAAAAAATAAGCATTTTTAATTAGTGACGAGTCCACGACCTGTGAATAACTGAAAATAACTTTAAAAAAACTATACAGAACCATTTACGAGTTTCGTTGATATACAGTAGTCAGTTTCTTAGCAATTTACATTTTTTAATATTTAAAAGCTTTTAAAAGGTGCTTATTAGTGCCCTTGTGTCTTAAAAAAATCAGCTTAATTTTAGGAGCCTCCTTGAAGGCTGCAAACGGGGCAATTAGCGGAAATGCGCCATGCTGAGTAATTCGATCTGGGGGTGTGGCCAGTTTTGTGGGCAAGGTTGGCTTCCAGCGCAATGTTTTTTAAATCAGCGCAAAAGATCATGGAAACTCAATTTGTGCTGGATGTAATTTGTGCTTGAAATTCCGCAAACTTTTCCGCTAGTTTGGCCAATTTCGGGCGAATTGTGCCCAGCGGAAACTCTACCCTCCAATGTCCTAATTACTGTTTAGTAACATATAAGAAAAGTTGAATATAAATTTCTTGGCTTTCACTAGATACAGATGTCTAGTTACCCTACTCCACCAAATTACATGCAGAGATTGATTGATTGATTTGGTACGGCAAAAACTTTATTATAATCAAAAAATAATTTCCAAGTTCTTTCAGAAATGTTCACCCTTACTTCACTTTTGTATCCCAGTGCCCCCTTGCAACAGGGCAACCTCCGACTCGCCAGTGGAGCTGTATGAGCTGGCATCTAGCTTTACTTCTGTTCATCACAGTTCAGATTTCACACTTTGGTCATCGTGCTTTTCAATATAAAAATCCTTTTAGCTGCCATCTGAACTCTTGTTAGCTGGGAAACTTAATACATAAAATTACAAAATTTGCCAAGGACTTCATTTAAACTACCTGTACAAAACCATTTCCTGTGTTCAAAATGTATCTAGCAATGTTTTCTATCATTGGCTTTTGCCTTTCTGAGAAGCCTAGGACTTGAGTTCATGGAGGTTTCCAAAGTTGTCATTGTCAGCAAAGAGACTCACCAATGCAGCATGCTATCATTTCCAGCGTGCACCTATGTCTACAGCTGCCAGGATTTTGCTGTGATTGACCGCAAAACTGACTATTCACAGAGCATGCCAGGACTTGCTGTTTGTAATCCCTGCCACTCCTGCGTGTTGATGGAAAACTATTGAGAATGAAAACACTCCAGGGAAACCATTTTCAGGAGCAATAAAAGTAACCAGAATTTGTGCTTTATTTTTGGTATAAGGCATCAAAACAAGATATTGCATGAATACTTCAACTTTTTCTACAGGAATTTTCCTGAGGGAAAAAACGTTAAGTACTATTTTCAACAACAACTTGTATTTACATAGTGCCTTTAATGTAGAGAACCCATAAAGCACTCTACTGAGAAATAAATAAATGGATGCCAAGACTTAGTGGAGGAACAGGTGACCGAAAGCTTGATTTGAAAAGCAGAGAGACAGGTGGAGAGGTACGGGGGAAGGTGTTCTGGAGAGTAGTGCCAAGATGGCTGAAGACTGCCACCAATACACAAGAGGCCAGACTGAGGATTGGAAGGCACAGGAGGGGATGCAAGACTTTAGGAGATTGTAGAGTCCAGATGCGGCAAGCCTGTGGGGAGATTTATGGATGAGGATAAGGACTTAATTTGAAGTGCTGGGGAAAAGGACACCAATGTAAGTTAGGGAAGACAGGTATGATAAGCAAGTGGGATTTTCTGTGGGACAAAATGTGAGCAGCAATTTTGGATGAGTTGGGGTTTACAGACAGTTGAGATCTGGAAGCCAACAAGAGAGAAATCAATTATAGAGGTTTTGAAGGCATGGACAAAGGTTTTAGAAGAAGTCAGGGTGGGGAGGTGAGTTAGGTTTAAAGGCAGACAATGTTGCAAAGGTGGAAGTAAGAAGTTTTTGTGATGGATAGGATATGGGGTTTGAAACTCAACTCCATGTTAAATATGAAGCCCAAGTTTGTATGCAGCCTGGTTCAATTTGAGTGCGCAGCCAGTGAGGGAATGGAGTCGGTAGCAAGGAAACAAAGATAATTGGTTGACGTCAAAAAGGATGACTTGTCTCTCTGATATTGGAGCAGGATCACAGAGAATAGATGGTGAAGAAGGATGGTGTGTTTCACTGTGTTGAATGCTGTGGAGAGATTGAGGAGGACCAGCGTGGATATTGTATACTAATTTCAGTTAGAGTTGTTGACTTTGGGCAGTGTGTGAGCATGGGACAGGCTGGACTAAATGGATTTGGGAGTGATGGGCATAGAACTAGATGGCAACAGCACAGTCAGTAATTTCAGAAAGCACAGCGAGGTTAAGATCTGGGTGGTAGTTGCAGAGGAAGGGCAGGTTAAGGCGTCGGCTTTTTTTGAGATGGGAAATTATGGCGGCAGTTTTGAAAGGAAAAAGGGCAGTACTTGAACAAAGGTAGACACTTCTGATGTTGGCAAGCAGAGGAGCAGGAACGGTAATTGAGTAACCAGAAATTAAGTGGAGAGTGGATCAAGGGAACAGAAGGTGAATCTTGTGGAAGCAATGAGATGGGCAAGGGCAGGGGAAAGATGGGGGAGGAGTGGTAGAATGATGTGTTGATAGAAGGGCTGGAGTTTGGTTGGGGGGCAGGGACTAGGTGGCAGTTGAAGCAGCTGCATGGATGGTCTCAATCATGGTGTTCAAAGGGTGGAGGAAGCAGGAACAGGGAATTTCAGTAGGTGCTTTGTCATGGATAAAAAGCATTATGGCCCATAATTTACAGTCAGTGGCGAAGCAAAGGTGCTCGCCACTGACCTGGAAGAAAGATGGCCACAGTGATCTCGCAATTTCTGTAGCGGAAACTTGAGGTTTCTTGACGTGTAATTCATTGTAGCGCTGTGAATAGGGGATTCCTAATGCAATCCAGCAGTGATGTCATCAAGCTGTCTAAGCAGTCAATCACATTGAAGAATTCTTAGAAACAGCAAACCAGGAAATTAAAAGCAGCTTTTTTCCTCACTTTTAAAAAATGTTAGAGCAAAATAAAGATTGGGACTCTTACATGGGGATAAGGTAGAATCATGAACAAAGTTTTAAAAAAATAGTAATTTTTATCATCATGGAGAAATTTGACATTCCACAAATATAAAAATTAGTTTTTCAGGGCCAGAACATTTGTTTAGCAATCAATATGCTGTTAAAACTCCAGTTACACCTATTCCAACATGACATAAAATTGAATGGAGTATTTAACAGCAATATTAGAGCTGAAATGCTCAAGTTTTTGTCAGTTTCACTGATTGCTAGCCTTGGGGTGGGGGGGTGCGGGTGGTGAGATTCACCGCAGCCTGTGTCGGAGCAGTGAATGACTAACTGCAACTTCAGGATTTCCACGTTTAGATGGGCATGCACTCAATCCTGAAGTTGCTGTCAGTTTCAGAGGGGCAACGACGGCGAACACTGACAGTTTGCCGTCATTACCCACTGCAAAATTTGGGCTCCATTCCTTCCAGGAGGATTCTGGAATAATAGAAAGGAGAGAGAGAAGCACGGTAATATTCAACATTGCATTGATCTTCGGGTTTTAGAGTGCAAATGTGGGAACTGTACCTGGGAGCATAGCGGAGAATGAGTGACTGGTGGGTATGCAGGAACTGTGAACGTGCCCTATAAATTGCTAAGCTGTGTTTGAATTTGATCTTTGAAAATAATATTATACATTTTGAACTGTAGGATAGATTTTATAAATTTATGCCCTGAGTGGAGAGCTTCATATGCCAGAAATGCATTTCAGGAATTTGAGTGCAGTTCAGTGTACCACAAGGAATGGAAAATTCTGCCAGGGTGCCAAACCTTTTAACAGGAATTTCTGAAATATGCTCACAATGTGCAAAGCCCTGTGTCAGGAGCACAAATTTGTCAACCTACCCTGGTGTGTAATTGATGTAATTTACAATTAATATATTACACTTCAACATTACCAAAATGGCCAAAATTGTTTCTTTGTCTTTTTTTGCAATCCTCCCACAATGTAACACTTTTGCCTTGATGGTGATTGATCAAGGTTACTAGGGTTACAATGGTGTAATATCAAGATCATTGTAATAGAAAAATAGTAGCTTATTACAGTTTTACATATCACCAGTATATTCAAATAGATATAATTGTTTTCAACTTTTTAACTGAACATAACATGAAGGAAACCATATATATGTTTCTTTTGTATAATCCACTGATAGAAATCTGGATCAATATTAGATTTCTTTTAGTTATAGTTTTTGTGTTAATTTTGTTGTGGTGCCAGCATCTTACAGCTGAGTTGTGTCTTAGATATGTCACCTGTGTATATAGAGGTCACTCCTGTCTTTTTGAGCAATGCGCGGTTTGTAAAGTGCAATACAAATTTGAATGAGATTGCATGATTTATACAGTATTATTTGAAGCTGTTGAGGACCATTGTCAGAAAACCCCAGATCTCATTACTGGTTCTTTTCAACTGACAAGTAGACTGTAAGCATGTTTTCAAGTGGTTTTGCACAATGCAAGAAATGAGTGTGCCAAAGGGAACCCAGTAGGTTTTGTCACATGCAGCGTGATGGCTTTAGATGTGTCAGTTATTCCGCTGTGTGCATATATATGAACATAATAAAAATATGTTTAAAGCTTTGCTTTTGTAATTGGCTACATCACAAACATTTTCTCTTTTGGCCCATTAAAGTGCACTATTTTGTGACATTGATGGTGAGATATTGTTGCCTTCACTTATTATCTAGAATTAGTATACCATGCAATGGCCAACATTTTTGCCACCAGTATACTGTACAATAGTGAGATCTGATTATTCTGTTTATTTATATATGTTTCAATCTTAGTTGCATTTATATCCCTGATACTGTTTGATATGAATATATCTTTCTCATTGCGTTATTTTTGCAACCACAATTAAATATTAGATGCATGAATTTATTTAGGTTAGCACCGTATGTGAGGGGAACAAATGTACTTACCTGTTCAAAGTGAGTAAGGAAAATACTATTCATTTACTTTCCAGGTACCAATCAATAAAACATTTACATCACTCTCTCTGGGGAGATTACTTTTAAACTCGTTTCCAAATTCATTCAGTAGAGATGTTTACTGCACCCCCACTTTTGCAACTCAGCAACTCCCCTTGGAACAACAAAACCTCTAACTCACGAAACAGTGTGGAGCTGATATTAAGTCACTCTTTTGGGCAGCAATGGGGCCGTAGCAGCTCGAAAATCACAGTGCTATATTTGCTGCCCGTTCCCACTCTGTTCCTGCCCACTACCGTTTTGCTGGGGGGTTTACCTGGATTAGGTGAAAGCCAATATGCTAAACAACATCCTATGGTGTACACAGGACCCCAATGCATTTTTTTAGGCACCAATTGGTGGAGCGTATGCTGCGACCATTGGTACCCAGCGTTGAGACCTGCTAATAGGACTGCTGCAGGCTGCTCACAAAAAGGTAAGTTTTTTGGGTTTTAAAAATTTCTGAGAGAATAAGAGGGGTGTCATAAATCTCATCATCGAGAAACTACCTATGAAATAACACTGGACGGCCAGCTGGTGGCGCCATCCAAGGAGTATAAATACTCGGGCGTTGGCCCCAGCTTGCCAGGGACATTTTGTAAAGACAAGGGAGCTAGTGGATACAACTAGACTTCCATGTTCTGAAGTAAGTTGATTAAAGCCTTGCTTTATGCTCAAACCAAGTGTGTAGTGAGTTTTATTACGTCAATTTAATCAACTTGATATCGACTCCACGCTTTGGGTGATTTTGGGAACAGCCAGCTACGACTCGAACCGTAGAAGGGAACTCAGACAAGTAATCGATCAATCATGGAGAAACTACTCAGCCCCGCCCATCTTGACCTGGACCCGAATTCACTTATAGCTGCTAAGGTATGGAAACACTGGTATCGTACTTTTAGCAACTTCCTCAGGGTGTGTGGTGAAAATGTTCCTGATAAATTAGAAATACTTGCTAATTACGTATCCCCTCATGCGTTTGATTATATCGAAGACTGTGTAGACTATGACGCCGCTATCCAAATTCTACAGCAGCTATATGTCAAGTCCTCAAATGAAATCTTTGCTCGGCATCTACTGGCCACAACTCGACAACAACCCGGGGAATCACTTGACGAATTCCTTCAGAAACTTCGCAGGCTCAGCAAGGATTGTAATATTAAAGCTGTTACTGAGCAGTACCATGAGGAGTTAATTCGTGATTCCTTTATTAACGGGATTGCTTCTCCCTTCATACGCCAGCGTCTGTTGGAGGATAAAACCCTCAAGTTACAGGCTGCCTATGACCAGGCATGTTCTTTGGACTTAGCAAAGAGGAATGCAGACACCTATCTTTCACTACGTGCATGGGCTGCTGCTATCTCTTTTAGTGACTCTTTCAATAGGCCTCGGGCGGAAGCCCTCACGGATGACGACTCCAACCCGGCTGGTGACGACCCCGCCCTAGCGGCATCTTGGCAATCTGGAAGGAAGTGTTTCTTCTGTGGAGGAGCGTTCCATTATAGGAAATTTTGACCTGCTCGTAACGCAACTTACAATCATTGCAGCAAGAAAGGTCACTTTTCTAAGGTATGCCAGTCAAGAGCCACTGTTAGTAAGGAAGGCCACTTTTCTAAGGTATACCGGTCAAGAGCTCCTGTTAGTTTTGCAGCTACTATCTATACAACTGCTCCTCCCTCAAGAACCACTACTAAGGTTACAGCTGTCAAGGGTAAAACTGCCCCTCCGCCCATCACAGCTGTTTTTCCCCAAAGTTTTTCTCATGCCACGAAGGTTTCGATAAATGGACACATTTTGAGTGCACCAATCGACTCATGCAGCTTTGACAGCTTCATTAGTGAGTGGGCTGTCAGTAAGTTAAAACTGCGTATTTACCCCTCGGAGAGGGAAATGGCAATGGCTCTGAGGACACTGACCACCAATTCTCCCGGCTTTTGTCTTGTCGATCTTATTCTCAATGGCCGCACTTATTTCTCCACCCGACTCGGGGTGCTGAAGAACCTATGCAGTGATGTGCTCCTGGGACAGGATTTCCAGAAACAACACAAAAGGCTCACTTTCGTGTTTGGAGGGTCAAAGCCGGAGCTTACTATTTCCAAAGTACCGTTTTGTGCGCTTTCGGCGGCTTCGCTCGACGAGCCCTCCTTGTTTGCCAATCTTTCCCCCCCGATGTAAGCCCACAGACACTAAATCATGACGTTTCAGCCGAGATGATCGAGCCTTTATTGAGACAGAAATCTCTCGCCTTCTAGCTGACGGTATCATTGAGCCATGTTCATCTTCCTGGCGGGCTCAAGTAGTCATTGTTAAAAATCCTCTGAAGCAACACAAGAAACGTCTTTGTATTGATTACTTGCAAACTATTAACCAGTATACCGACCTGGATGCCTACCCACTACCACGCATCGATGACATGGTCAATAACCTTGCCAACTACAAGGTATTTTCAACTTTTGATTTAAAGAGCGCATATCATCAAGTACCGTTAAAGGACTCTGACAAAAAGTATACGGCCTCTGAGGCCAATGGTCAGCTTTACCAGTTTTGTCGCCTTCCATTTGGGGTCACCAATAGAGTGGCCGTCTTTCAATGGGCAATGGATAGCCTAGTCAAACAGGAGAACTTAATGGACACTTTTCCATATCTAGATAATATCACCATTGCTGGTCATAACCAGAAGGAGCATGATGCCAATCTCCAGAAATTTTTTGACGTTCTCCGTCGTCGCAACTTAGCCTTAAATGAGTCCAAATCTGTGAAATCAGTACCATCAGTCAACATCCTTGGCTACTGGGTGGGCAACGGTGTCATCAAACCGGATCCGGAGCGACTTCGTCCGCTTCAGGAGCTCCCTCCCCCTACGAATCTCCGGCTCTCTTCGTCGGGCACTCGGCATGTTCGCCTATTATGCGAAATGGATACCCCACTTCTCCGACAAGATCCAGCCCCTGCTTCACGCAAAGTCATTTCCATTGGAGGCAACGGCTATTTCAGCTTTCAACCTCCTCGAGCGACAACTGGAAAAAGCCACGCTTTGTTCCATTGATGAGAACCTTCCTTTCGTGGTCGAGTGCGATGCATCGGATGTGGCGATCTCTGCTAATTTGAATCAAGGTGGTCGACCCGTTGCATTTCTGTCCAGAACTTTGCAGGGTAGCGAGCTCCATTATCCTCCTGTCGAGAAGGAGGCTACGGCCATCATCGAAGCGGTACGGAAATGGAGTCATTTTCTCGATCGTCGCCATTTCACACTTATAACCGATCGGCGCTCCGTAATGCACTAAGATCAAGAACAACAAAATACAACTCTGCCGGGTCGATAATGTATGGTGTATCCAAAGGCAGCCAATTCCATCCTCCAAAGAGAATGTGGCCCCGGATACCCTCACGCGGGCATTCTGCTCTTCTATGTCAACTTCGACTCTGGTGGATCTTCATATTGACTTACGCCATCCTGGCGTTACCCGTATGTTGCACTTTGTGCGATCTAAAAATCTCCCATTTTCTACGGAAAATGTGAAAAGAATGTGCTCCTCCTGTAAAATTTGTGCGGAGTTAAAACCACAATTCTTCCGGCCATCGGATGGCTCGCTCATACACACTATGCAGCCTATGCAGCGACTCAGCATTGAATTTAAAGGGCATTGCCTTCCTCACACGGAACACCTACTTACTGACTATGGTGGACGAATATTCACGCTTTCCCTTTGCTTTCCCCTGTCCCAATATGCTTACTTCCACAGTGATCAAATGCCTTGATCAAGTCTTTTTCCCTTTGCGGTACGGCCAATTTCATCCACACTGATCGGGGTCCCTCCTTCATGTCAAGCGAACTCAAAAGTTATCTCTCCCAACGGGGAATCGCCAAGAGTAAAACGACACTGTACCATCCCATCAGTAATGGACAGGTTGAGAGATACAACGCTATCATTTGGAACGCTGTTCGTCTTGCGCTGAGGTCACGCAATCTACCAGACCAGCAGTGGGAAACTATGCTCCCTGACTCGTTGCATTCCATCAGGTCTCTCCTTTCTACTTCTACCAGTGTCACACCTCATGAGCGATTCTTCAGCTTCCAGCATAGCTCGACCCATGGGACGTCTCTACCGTCATGGTTGGCAGCTCCTGGCCCCGTGCTGCTCCGAAAATTCGTCCGATCGTCAAAAACCGATCCCTTAGTCGACGAGTTAGAACTTACAGACGTCAATCCCACGTACGCCCATGTGCGGTACCCGGATGGCCGGGAGTCCACCGTCTCGCTCCAGGACCTGGCTCCCTGTCCGGCCGGTTCCACGGACCCGACTGATGGAGGGACCCGCGGGGATGAGGCCGACTCTCTGCGCCCTTCTGAGGATGACGCCCTACCTGGGACATCGAGGGATCTACCGGCTGCCCCGCCGGATCCGCTCGGGGAGCTGAGCGCTCCCCGTGGGATGGCCACCCCGGGCCAGGACACCGGTCAATCTTCGGCTAACCAATGGGACGAAGCCAGTTCTGCGCCTGTGGGGACCTGCACCCGGAGTCATGATCTCCCCAGCCTCCCTCGGGTTGATCAGAGCAACACGGGCCCTGTCGATCCACCGGCACGGATCAAGCGGCCCAGGGACCAAGACACGGTCCGGGGAGACGTGCCTCCTGGCCATAAACAAAAATCTAAAAGACTCCGGCTATTCGTGGTCCGCCTGATCCGCTAAGAGGAAGTCGTCGGACTTCCAAATCTTTCAGTCAGGAAGAATGTCATAAATTTCATCATCGTGAAACTACCTATGAAATAACACTGGACGGCCAAGAAGTATAAATACTCGGGCGTTGGCCCCAGCTTGCCAGGGACATTTTGTAAAGACAAGGGAGCTAGTGGATACAACTAGACTTCCATGTTCTGAAATAAGTTGATTAAAGCCTTGCTTTATGCTCAAACCAAATGCATAGTGAGTTTTATTACATCAAGGGGGATGAATGTTTTTCCGGCCTGCTGCCAGTGCATCTGCGTTTTCCCCTTCTGCCCAGGAAAAAAAAGAGCATCTACAGTGGAGTCACCTGAATTCCCACCCTTCCCCGAAAATCGGGTGAGTGTATAATGGGCGGTCCATCTGATGTCACCTGTTTCACATCATTGCTGAAAGTTAAAATGGCCACACTTGTGTGCAGCCCACAGGAAGTTAGAGGATGTGCTGTTTAAAGGGACAGGAATAGTACATCATGTGGAACACATTGTAACATTCTGCTGCTAAAGTGTAGCTATATATTCCTTTTAAGTCTAACAGTGGCTCAGTTGTGGAAATATTGTGATTCAAGTATGTATAATTACTGGAGAATGTGGGCATTACAAATGTGTGGCTTTGCTTCTTTATGCTTTTTTAATCAATTACAGCACATTGAACAGTGCGTGACGTATAAGAGTGTGATAACGGGAAGTGCATGCATATGTAAAGTTTTTATATTAGCAAATCACGTGATGATGCTCCTAGTCAGCAAAAGGGCTATTTTAGAACCGCAGGAACATTGTACCATGTAAAATACAATGGGGTAAACTTTCAACTTGCCACCCGGGCGTAAAGCTGACGTTGTGAATCGGCCAGCCATTGTAGAAACTATCCTTTTTAAAAAAAAATTGGAAATGCAAATCAGGCGGTTTCTATAATGAAACTCGTTTTCCACCCATGTGGCAAGTTGAAAATCTGCTTCAATCAATGTATAATTCTTCAGCTACAGTGTTGGTGTATGTTTCTTTAAGGTCACAAAGTGCAATTTATGTCAAGTAAACAAAGTGAGTTAATACAGAGATCAATTAAGCAGCTGAGCTCATTCTGGCTCTGCTATTTTATGTTCCCGAAGAGCTCCTGCGATTCTTTATATTTTTCTTTTAAGTGTCACAGAAATTTGTGTGAAGTGTGAAGGACAGCAAATACATGTTATACATACAGTTTTTATAATAATACATGCTTACAATGAGTTTAACTAGCTCAGGACCATTAATTTTTTTAAGGGGGATGGAGCAAAATGTCAGTTGAACAAGTTCCATTATCCAGTGACAGTAATTCCATAACTAGAAGTTGTTCCTGTCTTGTACACAGATTTCAGTCTTGAGCTACCAGCTGGGAACCCGCGGGTAATTTGTTCACTAACATATCACAGCTGGAGTTACGACAAGCAAAGCTGTAGAGCTCAGAGAAGCTTACCGTCAGAAGCAAGTCATGATGTGTTTCTTTTATAATGGCAAAGTGTGAGATGGATATAAGTTCTAGTGTTATGTGTTCAGTTATTCATGGAGAATACATTAGGCTGTACAAAACTATGTTTCTTCAATAATATTTTAGAAGTTTTTAGACGGATGTAAAGGCTGAAGCACAGTGCTGCTATATCTGGAGTTATGAAAGAAAGTTGTAGAACTGTTTTTGGGGTCTATTTTCACTTAATATTTTGGCAAAATTATGTTCCGTTTCATAAGTAGTTGGAATGTACACAAAGTTGCTATTTTCCAATGTGCAATTTGACAGGCAAAATTTTATCACCTCCAGTTGAAATCAATGCACAAATCATAGTTGCAGGAAAAATCAATGAATTTGTCAATGCAATGCATACTGTTTGCAGGTTTTATGCCTGATCTGTGCTGAGCTAGCTGATTTTAGCCAGGGTTATGGTGCTGGTACTACAATTGGCCTCAGTGCCCCAGGTTAGGGCAAGGAAAATTCGGCAGATTGTTGCTCCTGCTTACTATCTGTTGACTTTGACTGGAAGTGTACATGTGCGGACATTGGGTGAGGGCATGGTCAGGTTCTGCTGTGATGCCCTATGGTCGAACAGCCTTCTGTCAAGGCTCACAAATGTACTAGAGCCTGTAGCAAAGTATGAGCCAATGCCTAGAGGAGAGGAGGAAAATTGGTGATTTAAAACCTTCCTGGGCAGTTCTGACTTACTTAAGTGATTATTGCTACTGTGCTATGATTGGATGGCTTAAATTTTGGCTGACAGAACCTGGATGCTCAGTGGAGCTGAAAATGGGGTTAGGTACCAAAATACTTCAGACAGAAAAGAGGGTGCATTCCTCATTTGTGTCTTCCCAAAATCTTCAAAAATCAAAGTATTATGGAATGGTTGTATTAATTACTAATTATGTTCCTAATTCAATACTTTGTTTCTGCACCAATACACATACAAAACTGAGCTCAATGTTGGTGCATGTGCAGAACGCAATGTTGTCTATGAATCTGCAAGTAGTCATTATACATCGCCCCGTTGACCTTGTTTGTGATCTAACCCTTCTGCTGTAGTTCTGCACTTACCAACTCACCAGTGACTTATCCTAGGCTTCAATAATGTTCATGCCATGGGCTGAATTCTGTTCTCTAAAGAGTATCTCAGAGTGGGCACTGATGCACTGTGTCTCCCAGTGCCTCATGGCACTTTTACTTATTTGCCTGCTGAATAAATATTAATAAGCTAATTTCAGTGGCTTTGTGGAATGGTAGAATTCCAAAGGGGCCATGGAGAGAGGTGTGGGAGGAGGGGAAGGGGGGAGAGAGTGAGAGAGGGGAGGGGAAGGGAGCGAGAGGTAGAGGAGGGGGGGGAAGGGGAGAGAGTGAGAAACACATGAGAGAAAGAGGCAGCAGAGAGGAGTGGTAAGAGGGTGCAATCAATTCACTCCTTAACCTTCTATATTCCAGGGAATACAAGCCTAGTTTATGTAATCTCTCCTCATAATTTAACCATTGGAGCCTGGTAACATTCTAGTGAATCTGCACTGCACTCCTTCAAAGACCAATATATCCTTTCTAAGATGCGGTGTCCAGAACTGTACACAGTACTCCAGATGTGGTCTAACCAGGGCTTTGTAAAGCTGTAGCAAAACTTCCTCCCCTTTATATTCCAGCCCTCTAGATTCATTAACATTCCATTAGCCTTTTTGATAATTTTTTGTACCTGACCACTACATTTTAGTGATCTGTGTACATAGACCCCTAAATCTCTTTGGACTTCCACTGTTCCCAGCTTTTCACCATATTAAAAAATACACAGATCTGTTTTTTTGGTCCAAAATGAATGACCTCACACTTGCCTGCGTTGAAATCCATCTGCCACAGTTTTGCCTACTCACTCAATCTACCAATGTCTCTGTAATTTTATGCTCCCGTCTACACTACTTGCCATGCCACCAATCTTTGTGTCATCAGCAAACTTGGATATATGGCTCCCTATTGTGTTGTCCAATTCATTAATAAATAAGGGCCCAGAATTTGCGATGAGAATAATGGTGAGGCTATCAGCGATCACTGTTATAATGGAGGAAATCTGAGAGCAATATCTGGAGTATGCACATTCATGGTTAAATATAGAAATCCAGAAGTTGCTGTCGGAGATACCCTGCTCCTCCACAGGGTGTGATGTAGCAGTCCTCGCCGATGAACTTGCTGTACTTGCCCACTAGTTCTGCACTAAAGACGGCTGAAAAAATAAGGACTGGTTTAATTTTTAAAAACTTTTTCTGTCTCTCTTAATCCCATCTGTATTTACCAATCTTTATTTTGTTTTCTGTACGTCATTTAAATCTAATTTATATTTCCAGCTTTATACTTCCTGGTTTGGACTCCGCATGTCTCAGTGAGGATTCTTCAGTCTAATTGGTTGAAGAGCCTCGCTGTTTCTTGTCCTACTCGCACACGCCACAGATCCCCTGTAGAGGGCGCTGTGCTGGAAAAGACGCCAGATTAGAGGAAATCTCTGCTGACAAGCCCATGAAAAGTCTGTGGGCAGCTGGCAGCGAGATGAATGGCAAGCGCTGTTCCTTCACCACTGAGAGCAAAATCCAGGCTATAGTGAACAGATCCTTGTGGGACACCACTAGTCACTTCCTTCCAATTCGAGTACATACCTATTATTCATACTCTCTCTCTTCTATTTCTTCACCCCTCTACTAACCAGGTTAGTAATTTGCTTCCAATTCCATGAGCTTCATTTTTGCTCACAGTCTCATTTGTGAACCTTATTGAATGCCTTCTGGAAGTGGAAGTCCAAAAAAATGCATCTATTAACATTTCCCTATCTACTACTTTAGTTACTTTCTCAAAAAAAATCATTTAGATTCATTAGACATGACCTACCTTTCACAAATCCATGTTGGCTCTCTCTAATCATCTCAAATTTCTCCAAGTGCTCAGTCACTCTGTCCATAATTATAGATTCCAATATCTTACCCACAACAGATGTTAGACTAACCAGTCTATAATTTCTGTTTTCTCTCTCACCATTCTTAACTAATGGAGTTACATTTACAATTTTCCAATCTAAAGGAAAAGTAGGGCCTATTAGAGACCAAAAAGGCGTGTGGAGGCGGAAGACGTGGGTATGGTTCTTAATGAATACTTTGCATCTGTCTTCACAAGAGAGGGACAGTGCAAACATTATAGTTAAAGAGGAGTGTGAAATATTAGATGAGATAAACACAGTGAGAGAGGCTATATTAAGCTGTTTAGCATCTTTGAAAGTAGATAACTTGCCAGGCCCAGATGAAATGTATCCCAGGCTGTTAAGAGAAGCAAGGGAGGAAATAACGGAGGCTCTGACCATCATTTTCCAATCCGCTCTGGTTACAGGTGTGGTGCTGGAGAACTGCTAACGTTGTACCGTTGTTTAAAAAGGGAGAAAGGGATATACCGAATAATTACAGGATAGTCAGCCTAACCTCGGTGGTGGGCAAATTATTGGAAAAAATTCGGAGAGACAGTATAAATAGTCATTTAGAAGGCACAGATTAATCAAGGACAGTCAGTATGGGTTTGTTAAGGGAAAGTCGTGTCTGACTAACTTGATTGAATTTTTTGAGGAGGTAACAAGGCGGGTCGATGAGTGCATTTGATGTAGTCTACATGGATTTTAGCAAGGCTTTTGACAAAGTCCCACATGGCAGACTGGTCGGAAAAGTAAAAGACCATGGGATCCAAGGGAAAGTGGCAAGTTGGATTCAAAATTGGCTCAGTGGCAGGAAGTAAAGGGTAATGGGCGACGGGAGTTTTTGTGACTGTCAAGCTTTTTCCAGTGGGGTTCTGCAGGGCTCAGTACTAGGTCCCTTGCTTTTTGTGGTATATATCAATAACTTACACTTCAATGTAGGGGGCATGATTAAGAAGTTTGCAGATGATACAAAAATTGGCTGTGTAGTTGTTAGTGAGGATGAAAGCAGTAGACTGCAGGAAGATATCAATGGACTGGTCAGGTGGGCAGAAAAGTGGCAAATGGAATTCAATCTGGTGACGTGTGAGGTAATGCATTTGAGGAGGGATAACAAGAACACAAGAAATAGGAGCAGGAATAGGCCACTTGGCCCCTCGAGCCTGCTCCTCCATTCAATAAGATCATGGCTGATCTTGGGCTCAAAGCCACTTCCCTGCCCACTCCCCACAACCCTTCACTCCCTTATCTTACAAAAATTTGTCTATCTCCACCTTAAATGTATTTAATGACCCTGCCTCCATAGCTCTCTGGGGCAGAGAATTACACAGATTTAAAACCCTCTGAGAGAAGAAATTCCTCCTTGTTGTGTCTGTGTGTTGATAGAGACACTGAAGACAGGAGTTGGTTTCATAGGTGTTTACTAAACAAAGTCTGGAGGGGAACTAACGGATACAACACAATATACAGGCTTATATAGCCCGAGTGGCCATTACCAGCATTACAGTACACATGGGGCTCTTATAGGCACATACACTACAATTCCTCCCCTTTTAGCTAACCAGTACATAATATTTCAAGTAATTATTAATTACATGTTACAAGAAAAATAATATACACATTGCTGCAGTTAATTAATTATAAGTCAGTCTCTCTGGAGGCTTCCTGACTCGGTCCGGATAATGCCTCGGTGGTGGTGTAGTTTCTGGTGGTGTAGTAGGTTGTTTTGGCAAGGCTGATTCGGCTTCAATGCCAGTGTCGGGTTCATCGGGTTCCAGTATCACCGGATCGGAGGTAGATATGGGTATCTCTACTTCATCGTTAGGCGTATAGAGTTGTGGTGTAGGTTGTCCCTTTTCGGATGACTCTATGATTTGGTCAGCATGGCGCCTTATTATGCTTTCACCGATGTCCATGGTATACATCAGCGGTCCTAGTCGTGTGCAGATAGTTCCAGGCTGCCATTTCTCGGTACGGTAGTCCTGGGCCAAAACTTGTTGACCTATCTGGAAGGTTCTAGTTGGTTTTTCATTCATGCCTTGAAATTGCCGGTTCTCCACGTCCCTTCTGATGTTGGGCTTGATCAAATCCAGCCGGCATCTTAGGCTTCTATTGAAGAACATCATGGCGGGAGTTTGGTTTGTAACCATATGTGTTGCATTCCTGTATGCGAACAAGAAGTTATCCACCTTGTGCTGAAGTTTTATGTCTTCATTACCCATGGCCTTTATGGCCTTCTTGAAGGTCTGGACAAACCTTTCAGCCAATCCATTGGTGGCGGGATGGTATGGGGCGGACGTGTAGTGCTTAACCCCATTGTTTTTTAAGAACTTCCTGAATTCTTCGGACACAAATTGCGGTCCATTATCAGAACAGATCTGTTCCGGCAGCCCATTCCCGGCAAATATGGTCCTTAATACTGTGATGGTTTTTTCCGTGGTGGTGGAGGACATCTTTATTACCTCCGGCCACTTGGAGTGTGCATCAACCGCGATTAAGAACGTTGAGTCCATAAATGGACCAGCAAAGTCGATGTGTACCCTTTGCCAGAGAGATGAGGGCCACTCCCATGGATGTAGAGGGGCTTGGGGTGGAGCGTTTTGGACCTTCTGGCATCCTAGGCAGCTCTTGGTCATTTCTTCAATGTCTCCATCGATACCTGGCCACCATACAAACGCTCTGGCTAGGTTCTTCATCTTCACTCCACCCAGATGCCCCTCGTGAAGCTCCTTTAGCACTTTATCCTGGAGTTTGGGTGGAATCACCACTCTGGATCCACACATCAAGGTTCCTCGGCATACTGACAGCTGTTCTCTTCTTTGCGAGAATGCTGGCAACAGTGGTTCGCCATGTGCTGGCCATCCCTTCACCGTTAAGTCGTAGACTCGTGAGAGAGTCGGGTCATTTCTCGTTTCCTTTTCAATGGTAGAATTTGTTACTGGTAGACATTCCACTATGGTTGAGTGGAACATCTCCACTGGGTCTACTGTAGGTGCCTCTTCTACCGTTGGCAACGGTAGGCGCGATAAACCGTCAGCATTCCCATGCTGTTTTGATCCTTTGTATTCTATGTTGTATTGGTGTGCCCCTAGAAAAAGGGACCACCTCTGTAGCCTTTGCGCTGTCATAATGGAAACACCCTTTTTAGGGTTGAATATGGAGATGAGGGGTTGATGGTCAGTCAACAAGGTAAATTTTTGTCCGTGTAGGTAATGGTTGAATTTCTTCACTCCCCATACCAGGCTGAGTGCTTCCCTGTCGATTTGGGCATAGTTACGCTCAGCTGAGTTCAATGAGCGTGACGCAAAAGCTATCGGCCGTTCCGAGCCATCAGGGAATTTATGCGATAATACTGCTCCTATGCCGTAAGGGGATGCATCGCACGCCAGTCTGATTGGCAGTGATGGGTTGTAATGAGCCAAAACTTCTTCGGATGTGATTAAGTCTTTGCATTCATGGAAGGCACGTTTACAGTCTTCGTTCCATTTCCAAATCACTCCTGTTTGTAGAAGTTCATTAAGAGGGTGTAGAAGAGTTGATAAGTTTGGTAAAAATTTATGATAGTAATTTATTAATCCCAGGAACGACCTTAATTGTGAAACATTTTCAGGTGCTGGGGCTTTTATGACCGCTTCAATTTTTTCAGGTGACTTATGCAACCCTTCCTTATTAATTATGTGGCCACAATATGATATTTGATTTTGGAAAAATTCGCACTTGGGGCGATTTGCTCGTAGGCCCCGTTCTCTCTGCCTAGTGAGCACCTGCTCCAAATTGGCAAGGTGCTCGTTGTCGTTTTCTCCTGTTACAAGGATGTCGTCTAGGTAGCATTGAGTCCCCGGAATCCCTTGGAGGACTTGCTCCATAGCTCTTTGCCAGATAGCTGGAGCGGATGCTACTCCAAAAACCAGTCGATTGTACTGGTACAGACCTTTGTGTGTATTTATCGTGAGATATTTTTTAGAGGCCTCTTCAGACTCCATTTGTAGATATGCCTGTGCCAAGTCAATTTTGGAGAAACGTTTCCCTCCGGATAGTGAGGCGAAAATATCTTCTATCCTCGGAAGAGGATACTGTACCGTGTGAAGGACCGGGTTTACTGTCACCTTGAAGTCTCCACAGATGCGAATTTTTCTTTGTTCTTCAGATTTATCATTATTCAATGCTTTCTTCATGACTGGAACGATGGGTGTTGCCCACTCGCTCCAATCTATTTCGGATAATACGCCTGCATTTTCCAAATTCTCCAGCTCTGCCTCGACTGCTGGACGAATTGCGTATGGCACCGGTCTTGCTTTAAAAAATTTGGGAATTGCTGCATCTTCCACTTTTATTGAGGCGGTGATGCCTTTCAAGGTTCCTAGTTTCTCTTGAAACACTTCTTTGGCGTTGGCCAAGATGTCTTTTAATCGTTCAGGTATGACGTCATCATCGTTTTTTTTCTTACTGGTCACCGTCAGTGCCTGAATGGAGTGCCAGTCTAAACGTATTTTCCTGATCCATTCACGTCCCAACAGCGGTGGGCCACCATCTTGTAGAATGTATAAATACAACTTTTGTATTTCCTTGCCGTTGTATACAACAGGCACCCTTATTTTTCCTTTGGGGTATACTTTCTGCCCCGTATATGATTTCAAGATAATGGATGTGTCTTTTAAAGGTATATGCGGAAATAGCCGCTCGTAATCCCGTCGATTTATGACGGTCAGAGCTGATCCTGTATCTAGCTCCATTTTAACTGGGGACCCTGCTATCGTGAGGGTAACCCAAATGGTCTGATAATCATCTTTGGCAATTACATTATGTAATTTGAGACAGCTTAGTCTCTTGTTTTCGGAGTCGCTATCGCTCTTCTGGTCTTCGGAGCTACTGTCCGTCATCATTTGTACCTTTCTGTACTTTTCTTTGTTGATTTTTTTTTTCCTGTCTGTGGATTTATTTTGTCCAGATCGGCATAACCGTGCAGTGTGTCCAGTCTTTCCGCATTGCCTGCATGCTTTGTCCTTGAACCAGCAGTCCCTCTGGTCATGGGTGGATCTGCCGCAGCGATAACATCTCTCGAAACCCTGTGTCATTTCATGGGTGCCGAAGTCCTGTGTCTTTTGTTGTCTCTCTGCAGCTCCTCTTACGGCTGCTTCGTATGATACAGCCATACTGAAAGCCTTGTCCAGTGTTAAATCTTTTTCAGAAAGCAGCCTTTTCTGTGTTCCTTCACTTAAGAGACCGCAGACGAATTTGTCTCGAAGATAATCTGCTAGTTGTAAAGTCTGTGGGTTGTATTGCAAATAATACACAGACTCCAAGATTAACAAATAAAACAGGTCTTTACTATTCAGAGGTTCGGGCGAATCTGCCCTAGTTAACATATCCCAGCCCTTATATACTGGTGTGGTCACTATCGGTATTACAGTATACATGAGCCAACAAATAGTGCCACACCTAAAATAGTGCTCTTAAAGGCGAACGGCTACATTCAATAGTTCCCTTAAAGGTAAACGGGTACATACACTACAATCCTCCCTTTTTAGCTTTTTACTTACGGAATCCCGTTAAACATACAATCTTCAACTTTATATAAACAGTTTGCAGATATACTCTCGATGGAGTCAACGTCATATAACAATTTACAGATTCAGTCTCTGCGGAAAACAGTTCACAGATTCAGTCTCTGTGGTGTAGTCGGTTCACATTGCTGGAGTGACTCATTCAATAGTCCTTCCATGGATTTAACAGTTTGAACTTCCGAACTGATTTGGCTCCGTTCGGAGGGACCACGTGTGTGATCTGGTAGAGGTGATAATGGTTCAGATGGGTCATCTTCTGTTTCGACTTTTCCTTTTCTGCTTCTTGGAGACTCTCTGGGCTCCACTGTCAGCTGCCAGCTGCATGCGCAGTTCCTCCTTCTCTTCCTCCTTTTTCCGTAGCAGAGCCACCTTCTCCCGATGTTCCGTAGACTTTTGGTGCTCCTCCATGATTTCTGCACTTTGGGAGTCGAAGTTACAAGCTGGGCAGGACAGGACATCGTAATATTCGGTGTAGTCCACCAGGTCATGGTAATATTCGGTGTCATCCTGAGCTAGGCCAGCGAGAGGGTCGTCTATTTCCTCCATACCCAGCTGGACGTTAGCCAGCTCTTGTTCCAAATCCAGACATCTTTCCTGAAGAGACTTCTTCATGTGTACCTCTTCATCCAGCTTTTTCTGGGCTTTCAGCAAGTCGTTTACTAATGACCTCATTTGTGATTTTAATACTTCAACTTCCTTTGGAGATTGATTGATCGGACTATTCAATCCCTCTACCGGAGCAGCTGTTTCAGCGGTCTGTTGTTCTACATTGACGTGAGTCAGCGTACTTTTGGTATCCAAGGGTTGCTCTGCTGCCATCTTCTCAGTCTGTGTTGCAACCTCAGCTATTTCAATAACTTTTGAGAGCTCCAAACCCCTCTCCTCTTCCACCACTAATGTTTCATCTATGGATGGAATCTTTACCGATGAGGCAGCCTTGGCCTGGAGCTCATCAAACATTTCCTGCAGCCTTTGGACTTCTTGCTCATGTTCAACCTTTAGTTGTTCATATGCTTCTACTGAAACTAGCTTTTCGGGGGTTGCCGAGTTAATCCCCTCCAGAATTGTAGCCTGGGCCTGTCCATACTGTTCTTTCAACTTCTCACACTCTGCTTGTAAGGAGTCGTAGAGAAGGACTGGAATAAAATCCTGGCTTCCTGAAGATTCCTCTGCAATTGTTTTTTTTTTAATTTCCTGTTGGAGTTCAGCCAAGGCTGCTATGCTATCTGCCTCTCGAAGTCTCACTGCCATCAATTCTTCTTTATTCTTGTCGTCTATCTCAGCCATTTCCCGTTTACTCTCATTTAACTGAGTGAGTAGCCCCTTATTCTGGGCTGAGAGATATTGCACCTTCTCATGTAGACCATAGCACTCCTTCTCTGCTCGACATAGCTGATTTCTGCTGATTTGGTTCTGTGTTTCAAGTTCCAACATCCTTTGCTTAGCTTCTTTCAGTTTCGCCTCAATAATCCCCTCTCGCAACATGTCCACATTATTCACATCAGGTAAAGAAGCGTTTCTCTTTTCCATGTCCAAGATTTGTTTCTGCATCTCCTTAAGAGCACACTGCGATTCAACTTCTCTTAACCTTGCCTGCACTAGCTCCGTCTCCAATTGCAGAACAAAATCCTCAGTGTAGCGTGGCTTGCCCTTCTGCTGTATCTCTAGATCATGCAAATATTCTAACTCCTGAACATCATAAGGGAGATGTGATCGGTAATTGGTCACGATGGCTCTATGGTCGTTCTCTGCTTGAGCCAGTAGGTTCTGTTGTCTTTCCAGACTCTCCCATTCGGTGTCATAGAACTTTTTCATTGTTTTCATCTCTTGTATGAGGCGGTAACTTAATTGTTCTAATTGTTGTCGTACTTTGAAATAACGTTGAGTTCGAGCCCGGTGTTCCTCCGTAATGCATATGTCTGTAACTTGAACAGACTCAGAATTCTCTGTCTTTATGCACGCCATTGATTTTCCAACCTTAGTCCGTGAGTTCATATTAACCTTGTTTTTCATACGTAAGCTGGACTTATCGTCTTCCGGCTCGGAGTCTGAGCTGCTTGTCTGCACCGAGTCCTCACTCGTCATTGCTTGTAGGTAGTGCCATTCCATGTCTATTTCCCTGATCCACTCCCATCCTAGAAGTGGTGGTCCTCCCTCAGGTAGTACGTACAAATTCATTCTTGGGTGTACTTTACCCCTATCTCTCACCTTGACTCTTATTTTCCCCATGGGGTATACGTTATGCCCCGTGTATGTCTGTAATACGAACTTGGTATTTCTTAAGGGTATGTGAGAGAATAGTCGGTGGTAGTCCTTTTGGTTGATGACTGATACAGCTGATCCCGTGTCCAGCTCCATTCGTACTTGGACTCCAGCTATTTTTAGTGTGACCCAGATCGTCTGTAGATCAGTTACTTTACCCACATTGTGGATTCTCAGACTATCCAGCTCCTGGCTGTTTGGGTCTGAGTCTGAATTTTGTTCGTCTGAACTCTTTTCAGCCACCTGATGCACCTTGTTGTACTTTTCTTGTGGTGGTGGCTTCCTTTGCTTGTTGGTCTTCTTTCCGGACCTGCATACCTTCGCGATGTGACCCAGTTTGCCACATTTCCTGCACTCTTGGTTCTTAAACCAGCACTGATTCTGGTCGTGCGTTGTCTTTCCACAACGGTAGCATTTGGAAGTGCTTGCAGTAATTTGGTCCACCCCGAGTGCCGCCGCCTTTAGCTGCATTTCCGCCGTTCCTTTCGCTGCGGCTTCGTGCGATGAAGCTATGAGGACAGCCCTGTCCAGTGTGAGGTCGTTTTCTTCCAGAAGTTGCTTCTGCGTTCCTTCTTTGGCCAAGCCGCATACGAACTTGTCCCGCAGCGCCTCTGTCAAATTCCCTCCAAACTGGCAGTATTTCGCTAGCTTACGCAGTTCGACTAAGTATTCTGCATTGCTTTCATCTTGCCTCTGGGTTCTGGCGTAAAATTTAAATCGTTCAGCCAGCATCAACGGTGTGGGGTTCAAGTGATCCTTCAACACTGTTACGATCTCTTCGAAGGTCTGGTCCACTGGTTTAACTGGTGCTATTAGATGTTTCAAAAGCCCGTATGTTTTTGCTCCCATCGAATTTAACAAAGTTATTGCCTTGTCGTCATCCTCAATTTCGTTGGCTTTGCAATATATTTCTATGCGTTCCACATACGTGGCCCAGTCCTCTACCTCAACATCAAAATCATTAATATTTCCTCGCTTAGGCATCTTCTTCTCTTCTCGAGGACAACACAAGTATTTCTTTACTTATTATTATTTTTCCTCTCTTCTTGAGAACAACACCAGTATTTCTGTAAATTCTTATTATTTTTCTAAGATGGCGGTTTCCTGCTTCTGTCTTCTTCCCCGGCGGTTTTCCCGCGAAAAATGGCGGCTTTCCCGCGCTTCTCGCTCTCCCCGCCCACTTCAATGGCGGTTTTCCCGCGCTTGGCGGTCTTCACCCGACCCCCGACGCTGTCTTTCAGCCCGAGTGCGGCCCTTATCTCCGCCGCGATCGATGGCCCGCGCTGTTCACCGCGGCTCTCGCGCCTTCAGTGTCTGCCGACTCTGCCCTACCAGCCCGAGTGCGGCCCTTATCAGGGATTGCGATCGATGGCCCGGCTGCGCCCCTCACTTCAAAGCGGCCCGGCCCTTATCAGTGGATGCGATCGATGGCCCGCGCTGCGCCTCTCGCCCGAAGCGGCTCTCGGCCCTTATCGCTGGTGCGATCGCTGGCTCGCGAAGCGCCTCCCGCTCGAAGCGGCTCTTGCTCGCTCCCTCTCGGGCTCTGGCTCACCCGCTCGCGCGGCTCTTGCTCGCTCCCTCTCGGGCTCTCGCTCAGCGGATTCAAACGCCTCTCCCCGACCTCCCGCAGTCCGGCCCTTTTCTCCCCGGCTGCGGCTGATTCTTCGCGGGTTATTTAGTTATTTATTTATTTATCGCCACCGCGCCTTGTGATCCCGGTCGCTGTCCGGCCTTTTTCACCCCCTCAACCGTGGTGGTCACTGCCCTTATCCTCCAGATATTTTCCACACTTTCCCCTACTCACAGTCGTTGCGGTCGCCGGTTGCTTTCTTTTGTTAGTTGATCGACGCACTCCGCACCGTGGTAAAAGGGTAGTTGTGCCTGTTGCTGATGAACTTTCGTTGCTAGTCTGCTTCCTGTCTGTTGCTGCAGCCTCGTGTGTTCTTCCAGCAGCACGACGAAGGCGGTTGCCTCACTTCGACGCTCCTTAGTAGCTTAGGAAGTACTGTTGCCGCAGGGTACGATCGTCCTCGTCGCCATTGTAAAGTCTGTGGGTTGTATTGCAAATAATACACAGACTCCAAGATTAACAAATAAAACAGGTCTTTACTATTCAGAGGTTCGGGCGAATCTGCCCTAGTTAACATATCCCAGCCCTTATATACTGGTGTGGTCACTATCGGTATTACAGTATACATGAGCCAACAAATAGTGCCACACCTAAAATAGTGCTCTTAAAGGCGAACGGTTACATTCAATAGTTCCCTTAAAGGTAAACGGGTACATACACTACACTAGTCCTGCCCCGAATTGGCAGTGTTTTGATAGCTTTCTTAATTCGGTGAGGTAATCAGCGTTACTTTCATTCTTGTGTTGATTTCTCTTGAAGAATTTGAATCGTTCCGCTATCAGCAGTGGTGTTGGGTTTAAGTGCTCCTGTAGGGTATCAACAATTTCTTTAAAATTCTTGTCCTTTGGTTTGGCCCGTATGTCTTTGCGCCCATTAGATTTAGCAGTACTGAAGCTTTTTTTTCATCTTCTATTCCATTTGTGGTGCAATATACCTCCACTCTTTCCACATATGTGGTCCAATCCTCTATCTCGTTATCAAAAGCACCAATATTGCCAGACTTAGGCATCTTAGAAAAGATATGGCGCTTCCCGCGCTTTTCTTTCTTTTCTGCAGAAAAGATATGGCGCATCCCGCGCTTTCCCGCTGCTGCTGCCGATGACAACGCTGTTTCCCGCGGTTTCCGTTCTTTTTAAATTTATTTATTTACAGTTGGAGACTCGTTCCCGCCGGACTTTCTCTCTAGGTCTGAACGCTGACCTGCTTGCAGCGCCGGCCATCTCCCGAGTGCTCCCTCCCCGTCTGTTACTGCTTGCCTCCGCTTTCGCTGCTTGGCCCAGCCGCTGGAGCCCCAGCCTGACGCCCAGGAAGGATTAGCGCAGTACCTGCCACCAGCTTGGCCAGCTGGTGAAACCACAGCTTCTTTCACTTTCTTGATTCTTCTGGACGCCAGAGGAATCGATGTCCTTGAGGTGCTGCCGAATTGCAGGTGAGTCCGTTTCCACTTCGTTGCCACTGTTGTGTCTGTGTGTTGATAGAGACACTGAAGACAGGAGTTGGTTTCATAGTTCCCCTCCAGACTTTGTTTAGTAAACACCTAACGGATACAACACAATATACAGGCTTATATAGCCCGAGTGGCCATTACCGGCATTACAGTACACATGGGGCTCTTAAAGGCACATACACTACACTCCTCATCTCAGTTCTAAAAGGGCAACCCTTAATTCTAAAACTGTTCCCCCGCGTTCTAGATTTCCCCACGAGGGGAAACATCCTCTCTGCATCTACCTTGTCGAGCCCCCTCAGTATCTTATATGTTTTAATAAGATCACCTCTCATTCTTCCAATTTCCAATGAGTATAGGCCCAGCCCGCTCAACCTTTCCTCATAAGTCAACCCCCTCATCTCTGGAATTAACCTAGTGAATCGTCTCTGAACTGCCTCCAATGCAAGTATATCCTTCCTTAAGTAAGGAGACCAAAACTGTACACAGTACTCTAGGTGTGGTCTCACCAATACCCTGTACAGTTGTAGCAGGACTTCCCTGCTTTTATACTCCAACCCCTTTGAAATAAAGGCCAACATTCCATTTGCCTTTTTGATTACTTGCTGTACCTGCATGCTAACATTTTGTGTTTCATGCACAAGGACCCCCAGCTCCCTCTGAGCTGTAGCATTTTGTAATCTCTCTCCATTTAAATAATAATTTGCTTTTTTATTTTTCCTGCCAAAGTGTATAACCTCGCACTTTCCCACATTATACTCCATCTGCCAAATGTTTGCCCACTCACCTAGCCTGTCTATATCCCTTTGCAGATTCTTTGAGTCCTCTGCACAACTTGCTTTCCCACCCATCTTTGTATCATCCGCAAACTTGGCTACATTACACTTGGTCCCTTCATCCAAGTCATTAATGTAGATTGTAAATAGTTGAGGCCCCAGCACCGATCCCTGTGGCACCCCACTAGTTACTGTTTGCCAACCGGAAAATGACCCATTTATCCCGACTCTCTGCTTTCTGTTAGTTAGCCAATTCTCTATCCATGCTAATATATTACCCCCAATTCCGTGAGCTCTTATCTTATGCAGTAACCTTTTATGTGGCACCTTATCGAATGCCATCTCGAAATCCAAATACACCACATCCACTGGCTCACCCTTGTCCACCCTGCTCGTTACATCAAGGGAAGACACAATAAATGGTAGGATACTGAGAAGTGTAAAGGAACAGAGGGACCTTGGAGTGCATGTCCACAGATCCCTGAAGGTAGCAGGACAGGTAGATAAGGTGGTTAAGAAGGCATATGGGATACTTTCCTTTATTAGCTGAGGCATAGAATATAAGAGCAGGAAGTTTTGCTTGAACGGTATAAAACACTAGTTAGGCCATAGCTAGAGTACTGCGTACAGTTCTGGTCACCATACTACAGGAAAGATGTGATTGCGCTGGAGAGGGTACAGAGGATATTTATGAGGATGTTGCCAGGACTGGAGAATTTTAGCTATGAGGAAAGATTGGAGAGGCTGGGGTTGTTTTCTTTAGAACAGAGGAGGCTGAGGGGAAACTTGCTTGAGTTTTTTTTTTATTCGTTGATGGGATGTGGGCGTCGCTGGCTTGGCCTGCATTTGGTGCCCATCCTTAATTGGCCTTGAGAAGATGGTGGTGAGCCACCTTCTTGAACCGCTGCAGTCCATATGGTGTAGGTACACCCACAATGCTGTTAGGAAGGGAGTTCCAGGATTTGGGCCCAGCGACAGTGAAGGAACGGCGATACAGGTCCAAGTCAGGATGGTGTGTGGCTTGGAGGGGAACTTGTAGGTGGTGATGTTCCCATGCGTCTGCTGCCCTTGTCCGTCTAAGTGGTAGAGGTCGCAGGTTTGGAAGGTGCTGTTGAAGGAGCTTTGGCGAGTTGTAGATGGTACACACTGCAGCCACAGTGCGCCGGTGGTGGAGGGAGTGAATGTTGAAGGTGGTGGATGGAGTGCCAATCAAGCGGGCTGCTTTATCCTGAATGGTGTCGAGCTTCTTGAGTGTTGTTGGAGCTGCACTCATCCAGGCAAGTGGAGAGTATTCCATCAGACTCCTGACTTGTGCCTTGTAGATGGTGGAAAGGCTTTGGGGAGTCAGGAGGTGAGACACTCGCCGCAGAATTCCCAACCTCTGGCCTGCTCTTGTAGCCACAGTATTTATATGGCTGGTCCAGTTCAGTTTCTGATCAATGGTAACCCCCAGGATGTTGATAGTGGGGGATTCAGCGATGGTAATGCCATTGAATGTCAAGGGGAGATGGTTAGAGTCTCGCTTGTTGGAGATGGTCATTGCCTGGCACTTGTGTGGTGCAAATGTTACTTGCCACTTGTCAGCCCAAGCCTGAATGTTGTCCAGGTCTTGCTGCATATGGACACGGACTGCGTCAGTATCTGACGAGTCTCGAATGGTGCTGAACAGTGTGCAATCATCAGCGAACATCCCCACTTCTGACCTTATGATGGTGGGAAGGTCATTGATGAAACAGCTGAAGATGGTTGGGCCTAGGACACTGCCCTGAGGAACTCCTGCAGTGATGTCATGTGATTGAGATGAATGACCTCCAACAACCACAGCCAGCTTCCTTTGTGCTAGGTATGATTCCAACCAATGGAGAGTTTTCCCCTTGATTCCCATTGACTTCAGTTTTGCTAGGGCTCCTTGATGCCACACTCGATCAAATGCTGCCTTGATGTCAAGGGCAGTCACTCTCACCTCACCTCTTGAGTTCAGCTCTTTTGTCCATGTTTGGACCAAGGCTGTAATGAGGTCAGGAGCTGAGTGGCCCTGGCGGAACCCAAACTGGGCGTCAGTTAGCAGGTTATTGCTGAGTAAGTGCCGCTTGATAGCACTGTCGACGACACCTTCCATCACTTTGCTGATGAGTGAGAGTAGACTGATGGGACGGTAATTGGCCGGGTCGGATTTATCCTGCTTTTTGTAGACAGGACACACTTGGGCAATTTTCCACATTGCCGGGTAGATGCCAGTGTGGTAGCTGTACTGGAACAGCTTGGCTAGGGGCGCAGTTAGTTCTGGAGCACAAGTCTTCAGTACTATTGCCGGAATGTTGTCAGGGTTGTATAAAATTATGAGGGGCCGAGATAGAGTGGATAGGAAGGACCTTTCCCTTACCAGAGAGGGCAATAACCAGGGGGCATAGATTTAAAGTAATTGGTGGAAGGATTAGAGGGGAGTTGAGAACTTTTTTCACCCAGAGGGTGGTGGGGGTCTGGAGCTCACTGCCTGAAAGGGTGGCAGAGGCAGAAACCCTCACCACCTTGAAAAAGTACTTGGATATGCATTTGAAGTGCTGCAACCTACAAGGTTACAGACCAAGAGCTGGAAAGTGGAATTACGCTAGATATCTCTTTTTCAGCCAGCACAGACATGATGGGCCAAATGGCCTCCTTCTGTGCCGTACATTTCTGATTCTATGAAGGGATAATTCCTGAATTGAGACAGCTTTGGAAGATTATGGCTAAAGCATATGCAATTTCCTCATCTACTTCCTTTAACTCCCAGCGCTCTGAGGTAGCGCCTCGCTCCTCGGCCTTTGCGCCTTAAGACAGGTGTGTAACACCTGATTTAGCACTCCAATCACCTCCAGGGGCGATAAAAGCCAAGCTTGCAGTCGGAGGCGATAATTAGCGCCAGGCGCTAATTTTTGTGCCCGGCCGATAATTGCGCCCCAAATGGGGCGATACTGAATTTCTCCCCCTTTTATATGTTATTTTTAAATGCTATTTCTAGCTCTATATACTGACTTGAGCGATGAATGAAAATGGCAGTTGTAAACACTGAAGAAATAAATATAGAGTGATTTGATTGGTCTTTTTTATGATACTTCCTGGTTCATGAATAGTAACTTTGAAAAACAAATAGGGTTTGATTGCTTGGCTTTCTGCAAGTAATTGTTGGGGAATTTGCAGATGCGTTTTATCAAAATTTTCCAAAGCTTTCTAGATTCAGGAATTGTGTCGTTGGATTGTAAAATTGTCAATGTCACTCCATTATTTAAGGCAAGAGAGGGAGAAACCAGAAAACTATAGACCTGTCAGTTTAACATCAGTTGTAGGAAAGTTACTGGAATCTGTCATCGGGGACAGAGTGACTGAGCATTTGACCAAGTATGAGCTGATCAAAGAGAGTCAGCATGGATTTGTGAAGGCTAGATCATATCTGATTAATCTAGTTTAATTTTTTGAGGAGGTCACTAACGAGGTGGACCTGGGAGTGTCTATGGATGTTGTCCATATAGACTTTTAGAAGGCATTTGATAAAGTAATGCACAAGAGATACTAGCAAAAGTGAGAGTGTATTGAATTAGAGGTAACTTGGGATATGGGCTGATGATTGGTTGGGAGGTATGAAACAGACAGTAGGGATAAATGGAATGTACTCTGAATGGCGAAATGTGACAAGTGGTGTTCCCGAGGGATCTTTACCGGGGCCTCAGCTTTTTACCATATATATCAATGACTTTGATGAAGGAATAGAGAATTATATATCCAAGTTTGTAGATGACACTAAGGATGAACTAAGGCTATATTGGACTGGGTACTGTGCAATGAGAAGGGACTAATCAGTAATCTTGTTGTACGGGGACCCTTGGGTCAGAGCGATCATAACATGATCGATTTCTCACTCGAAATGGAGAGCGAAGAAATTGACTCAGAGACTAAGGTCCTGAATTTAAACAAGGGGAATTATGATGCCATGAGACGGGAACTGAGTAGGTCTGATTGGACAACGTTCCTGGGAGGACTGGAGGTAGATAAACAATGGCAAACATTTAAAGATAGAATGACAAAATTGCAAAAATTGTTTATACCAATCTGGCATAAAAGGAAATCTAAAAAGGTGACTCAACCGTGGATAACAGGGGAAATTAGAGACAGCATAAAATCCAAAGATAGGGCGTATAAAATAGCCAAAAAAAGCGCCAGAGCGGAAGATTGGGAACAGTTTAAGATAGAGCAAAGGAGGGCAAAGGGCATGATCAAGAGGGGCAAAATAGCTTACGAAAACAAGCTGGCGGAAAATATAAAAACTAACTCCAAAAGCTTTTATAAATATATCAAAAGGAAAAGACTGGTGAAAACCAAAGTTGGTCCATTGCAGTCAGATACGGGGGAATATATAATGGGAAATAAGGAAATGGCAGATCAACTAAATGCATACTTTGGGTCAGTCTTTACGAAGGAAGACACAAAAAACCTCCCTGGGATATCGGGAAAAATAGGGACATTGGCAAAGGAGGAACTGACGCAAATCAATATCTCTAAGGATATGGTGTTAAGGAAGCTAAAGGGATTGAAGGTGGACAAATCCCCAGGGCCTGATAACATGCATCCTAGGGTACTGAAGGAGGTGGCCCTAGAGATAGCGGATGCACTAAGGATGATTTTTCAGAATTCATTAGACTCGGGAACAGTGCCGATGGATTGGAGGGTAGCTAACGTTACCCCACTATTCAAAAAGGGGGGTAGGGAAAAAGCAGGTAATTACAGACCTGTAAGCCTTACATCAGTTGTGGGCAAAATGCTGGAGTCCATCATTAAGGATGAAATAGCGGAGCACTTAGCAAATGGGGACAGGATAGGACAGAGTCAACATGGATTTACAAAGGGTAAATCGTGCTTGACTAATCTATTGGAATTTTTTGAGGGAGTAACTGGTAGAATAGATGGGGGAGAGCCAGTAGATGTGGTGTACCTGGACTTCCAAAAGGCCTTCGATAAGGTCCCACATAAAAGATTAGCATGGAAAATTGAGGCTCATGGGATAAAGGGGAAAGTTTTGGCGTGGATAGGGAACTGGCTGTCAGATAGAAAACAGAGAGTTGGAATAAACGGCTCATTTTCTGAATGGCAGGCAGTAACAAGTGGGGTACCACAGGGATCTGTCCTGGGCCCCCAGCTGTTCACAATTTACATTAATGACCTGGATCAGGGAGTCGGATGCAGCATTTCCAAATTTGCAGACGACACTAAACTAGGAGGGGGGGTGGGCTCAGAGGAAGAGACCAGGAAGCTCCAGAGCGATTTGGACAGACTGGGCGATTGGGCGGATAAATGGCAGATGCACTATAATGTGGACAAGTGCGAAGTTATCCACCTTGGGTGCAGGAACGGGAGGGCAAATTATTATTTAAATGGCAATAGATTGGGAGAGGGGGAAGTACAGAGAGACCTGGGTGTTCTTGTACACCAGTCACTGAAGGCGAGCATGCAGGTGCAACAGGCGGTCAAGAAGGCAAACGGTATGCTGGCCTTCATAGCAAAAGGGTTAGAATACAGGAACAGGGATACCTTGCTGCAGCTGTACAGGGCACTGGTGAGACCACACCTCGAGTACTGTGTACAGTTTTGGTCGCCTCATCTGAGGAAGGATGTTCTTGCCATGGAGGGGGTGCAGCGGCGATTCACCAGGCTGATACCAGGAATGGCGGGAATGACCTATGAGGAGAGACTATGTAGTTTAGGGATGTACACACTGGAGTTTAGAAGATTGAGAGGGGACCTCATAGAAGTGTATAAAATTCTGACAGGTCTAGACAGACTGGATGCAGAAGGAATGTTTCCCTTGGCGGGTGAGAACAGAACTAGAGGACATAATTTAAGGATAAGGGCTAAACCATTTAGGACAGAGATGAGGGGGAATTTCTTCACTCAGAGAGTGGTGAACCTGTGGAACTCATTGCCACAGAGGGCAGTGTACGCCAGCTCATTAAATATATTTAAGAGGGAATTAGATATATTTCTACGGGCAAAAGGGGTTAAGGGTTACGGAGAGAAGGCGGGGACGGGATACTGAATTAAAGGATCAGCCATGATCTCATCGAATGGCGGAGCAGGCACGAAGGGCCGAATGGCCTACTCCTGCTCCTATCTTCTATGTATCTATGTATCTATGTATGAACTGTGAGTTGTGTGGCTAGAAGCAGGAAGTTGCAAAGGGTCTTGAACAGATTAAGTGAGTGGACAAAACTGTTACAGATGGAGTTCAATGTAAGGGAAAGGCAAATCAGAATATTTTCTTAATGGTGAGAGACTAGAAACTGTGGAGGTGCAAATGAAATTGGTTGTCCAGAGATATAAATCACTAAAAGCTAATGCACAGGTATGAAAAGTCATCAAAAAGGCTACGGGAATGTTGGCCTTTATCTCAAGGGGTCTGGAATACAAAGTTATGCTTAAGTCACACAGAACCTTGGTCAGACCCTATTTGGAGTATTGTATTCAATTCTGGGCACTCCACTTCGGGAAGGATATATTGGTTAACTGGAATGATACCAGGGCTTAAAGGATTAAACTATGAAGACAGGATTCATAAACTTGGGATATAATCCCATGAGTTTAGAAAGTTGAGGGGCGATCTGATTGAGGTTTTTAAAATGATAAAAGAATTCATTAAAGTAGCTACTGTAACGTCCGTGTGTAATTGAGACACGGACTGCAGAAGTTGGTTATAACAGGTGTTTACTGAATGGAGACAAAACTGGAACTACTATACAAAGTTACTACACAGGCTTATATACAGGGGTGGTCACTACTGGTACTGCAGTATACAGGGGCTGCAGAATATAGTTCCTTCTTCAAGGTACATACACTACAATTCCTCTTTTAGCGAAACAGTACATAACATTCGATTAATAATTAAATAACATATTTACAATTCCAGTTGCTATATACATTAGCTGAAGTTAATCAATTATAAATTCAGTCTTTGAGGCGGCTTCCTGATTCTGTCCGGATAACGCCTCTTTGGGGTATCAGGTTCTTCTGGCAAAGTTGATTCGGGATCAACGTCGTTGTTTGGTTCGTCTGCTTCCAATATCACCGATTCTGAGGTAGATGCAATTGGTACTTCGGTTTCATCACCAGGTGTATAGGATCGTGGTGTAGATTTGACATTTTCCAGTGACTCTAGAATCTGGTCAGCATGGCATCTTACAATGCTCTCTCCAACGTCCACGGTATACATTAGAGGTCCTTGCCGTGTGCAGATCGTTCCTGGCTGCCATTTCTCTGTGCGGTAGTCCCGGGCCAAAACTGGTTGACCTATCTTAAAATTCCTGGTTGGCCTTTCATTCATATTCTGAAGCTGCCTGTTCTCCACATCTCTTCTGATGTTTGGCTTAACCAAATCCAAGCGGCATCTTAGTCTTCGATTGAAGAACATCATGGCTGGAGTTTGGTTGATAACCGCTTGTAGGCAAACAAGAAGTTATCCACCTTGTGTTGTAGGGGTATGTCTTCATTACACATTGCCTTGATAGCCGCCTTGAATGTTTGAACGAACCTCTCAGCCAATCCATTGGTGGTTGGATGATATTTGGTGCATGTGTAATGCTTAACACCATTGTTCTTTAAGAACCTCCGGAACTCTTCAGACACAAACTGTGGTCCATTGTCGGAGCAAATCTGTTCAGGCAGCCCATTTCTGGCGAATATGGTTCGTAAGACTGTGATAGTTTTTTCTGTGGTGGTTGAGGACATTTTTATTACCTCTGGCCACTTTGAATGTGCATCCACCGCAATTAAAAACATCGAGTCCATAAATGGACCAGCAAAATCAATGTGTACCCCTTGCCATGGAAATGAGGACCACTCCCATGGATGTAGAGGGGCTTGTGGTGGGGCGTTTTGGACCTTCTGGCATCCTGTACAGCTCTTGGTCATCTCTTCAATTTCTCTATCGATTCCCGGCCACCACACAAACGCTCTGGCTAAGTTCTTCATTTTTACCCCTCCCAGATGACCCTCATGAAGCTCAGTGAGCACTCTATCCTTCAATTTGGGTGGAATTACTACTCTGGATCCACACATCAAGGTTCCTCGGCACACTGACAGCTGTTCTCTTCTCGGCGAGAATGCTGGCAACAGTGGTTCGCCATGTGCTGGCCATCCCTTCACCGTTAAATCATAGACCCTGGAGAGTGTCGGGTCATTTCGTGTTTCCTTTTCTATGTTTGCATTCGTCACAGGTAGACGTTCAACTATGGTCGAGTGGAATATCTCCACAGGATCCACTGCAGGTGCTTCTTCCACCGTCGGCAACGGTAGGCGCGACAATCCATCAGCATTCCCATGCTGTTTAGTTCCTTTGTACTCAATGTCATATTGGTGTGCCCCTAGGAAAAGGGACCACCTCTGTAGCCATTGTGCTGTCATTATCGGGACGCCTTTCTTAGGGTTGAAAATGGAGACGAGGTTGATGATCAGTTAGTAGAGTAAATTTCTGTCCGTGCAGGTAGTGATTGAACTTCTTCACCCCCCACACCAGGCTGAGGGCCTCTCTGTCAATCTGGGCGTAGTTACGCTCAGCTGCAGTTAACGAGCATGATGCAAAAGCTATCGGCCTCTCTGAACCATCAAGGGATTTATGTGACAGTACCGCTCCAACGCCGTAGGGAGACGCATCACACGCCAGTCTTATCGGTAGTGATGGGTTGTAGTGAGCCAATACTTCTCTTGAAGTGATCAGGCCTTTACACTTCTGAAAGGCCCGCTTACATTCATCGCTCCATTTCCATGCTACTCCAGTTTGTAACAGGGCGTTCAGTGGGTGCAAAATTGTGGACAAATTCGGCAAAAACTTATGGCAGTAATTCACCAATCCGAGGAATGACCTCAGTTGCGACACATTTTCAGGCGCTGGAGCCTTAACTACCGCTTCAATTTTGTCAGGTGACTTATGTAACCCCTCTTCATCCATCACGTGGCCACAATATGATATTTGTTTCTTAAAAAACTCGCACTTGGGGCGATTGGCTCGTAGCCCATGTTCTCTTAGTCTAGTGAGCACCTGCTCTAGGTTGGCAAGGTGTTCACTGTCATTTTCACCCATCACTAGGATGTCGTCCAAGTAACACTGAGTCCCCGGAATCCTTTGCAGGACTTGTTCCATCGCTCTTTGCCATATAGCCAGAGCTGATGCAACTCCGAATACCAGTCGATTATACTGGTAAAGACCTTTGTGAGTGTTTATCGTGAGATATTTCCTAGAGGATTCTTCAACCTCCATCTGCAAATATGCTTGCGCTAGGTCAATTTTTGTAAAATGTTTCCCTCCAGATAGTGAGTCGAAAATATCTTCTATCCTCGGAAGAGGATACTGTACTGTGTGAAGGACTGGGTTCACAGTCACCTTGAAGTCCCCACAGATGCGAACCTTCCTTGGCTCCTCAGACTTATTGTTTAACGTTTTCTTCATGACAGGAATGATGGGTGTCGCCCACTTGCTCCAGTCTACCTTAGTTAACACGCCTGCATTCTCCAGATTCTCCAGCTCTGCCTCGACGGCTGGGCGAATTGCATACGGTACCGGTCTTGCTTTGAAAAACTTGGGAATTGCATTCTCTTCTATTTTTATCGAGGCGGTTACGCCTTTAAGAGTTCCCAGTTCTTGCTGAAATACCTCTTAGCGCTCGCCAAGATTTTTGACAATCGTCCAGGTGTGACGTCGTCATCCTTTTTACCAGCCACCGTCAGTGCCTGAATGGAGTGCCAGTCTAAACTTATCTTTCTGATCCATTCACGTCCCAATAACGGTGGTCCACCATCTTGCAGTATGTACAGATACAATTTCTGTATTTCCTTGCCGTTGTATTCGACAGGCACCCTTATTTTCCCTCTGGGGTATACTTTCTGCCCCGTATATGTCTTCAAGACAATGGATGTGTCTTTCAAGGGTATGTGTGAGAATAGCCGCTCGTAGTCTCGTCGATTCATGACGGTCAGGGCTGATCCTGTATCCAATTCCATTTTGACTTGGGACGCTGCTATCGTGAGGGTGACCCAAATGGTTCGGTGATCCTCTTTTGTGATTACGTTGTGTAGTTTGAGACAGCTTAGTCTCTTGTTCCCGGATTCACTATCACTCTTCTGGTCTTCGGAACTACTGTCCGTCATCTTTTGTACTTTCCCGTACTTTTCCTTAGTAGTCTTTTTGTTGTCGTTAGTCTTCTTCCCGGACCGGCAAACTCGTGCAATGTGTCCCATCTTTCCGCATTGCCTGCATGTTTTGTCCTTGGACCAGCAGTCCTTCTGGTCATGGGTTGTTCTGCCGCAGCGATAGCATTTTTCAAATCCCCGTGTCATTTCATGGGTGCCGTATTCCTGTGGTTTTTGCTGTATTGTCATCCTACTGAACTCCACAAATAAACTCTAAAGCCTGCACATCTGCCAATGCACTTTATTATGGTTATGTTTATGTTAATGTATTGCAAGCCAAATGAATGTTGAATGTTTAAATGTCTTAATTTAAATGTACACTCTCGGGAGCCGCAAGCCTACATTTCGTTGTACTGCACTTGTGCACTAACAATGACAATAAAGTTGATTATTATTATTATTATTATTATTTCCGCAGCTCCCCTTGCTGCTGCTTCGTACGATACTGCCACGCTGAAAGCCTTATCTAGCGTCAGCTCTTTCTCTGAGAGTAACCTCTTCTGGGTTCCTTCACTCAGGAGTCCACAGACAAATTTGTCCCGTAGGGTATCTGCCAGTCCTGCTCCGAACTGGCAGTGCTTTGATAGCTTGTGTAGTTCCGTAAGGTAATCAGCATTGCTCTCATCTTTATGCTGATTTCTCTTGTGGAATTTGAATCTTTCTGCTATCAGCAGCGGTGTAGGATTTAGGTGTTCCTGTAGGATATCAACAACTTCGTTAAAACTCTTCGCCATCGGTTTGACTGGAGTGATCAGGTTCCGCAATAGGCCGTACGTTCTTGCGCCCATTAAGTTTAGTAGTACTGATGCCTTTTTCTCATCGGCTACTTCATTTGCCTTGCAATATACTTCGACTCTTTCCACATACGTGGTCCAGTCTTCTATTGCATTATCGGAGGCAGTGATATTGTCAGTCTTCGGCATCTTGGAGATCTAAGATGGCGCCTCCCGCGCTTTGCCTTCTTCCCCGATTGAACAAAATGGCGCCTCCCGCGCTTTGCCTTCTTCCCCGCTGGATTAAGATGGCGCCTCCCACACTTTCTGTCTTTTCCGCTGCTGCTAGCGCTGTTGCTGGCGTTTTATGCCTTGATGGCGACGCCCTATGGTCTTCGTGCACTTCCCCCCCCCGCGCTGCTGCCAACGCCGCTCTCCGCGGTCCCCGTGGCAGACTGCAGCTCCTCGCGGCTTTCTGCGCTTCTAATTTCTTTTATTTTAATTACTGTTCCCATTGTCTGAGCAGACCCTATGGGACACTTTCCTCTCTCTTCTCGGGTCTGTACGCTGCCCGGCTTCGTAGCACGCCCTGTGTGCTCCACCCTCTCTCTCTCTCTCTCTCTCTCTCTCTCTCCTCTTCTTCCCAACAACGCTGCTCGGCCCCTTTGAAAAGCCACCCGATCGAGCTCTAGCCCGCCGCAGCCCAGGAAGGATCAGTGCACTACCTGCCACCAGCCCGATTAGCTGGAACACCATAGACTGGATAACCAAGCCCAGCTCTCGACAGCCTCTCCTGCAAATCCTCGAATTCGATGAATCAGAGGGCGGTTGCCCACGGTCGACGCCCGTTTCTTCTGTTTGTTTTTTTTTTCTTTTTGGATTTCTTCCTTCTGGCCTCGACCTCTAACAACTTCGCTTCAGGGATGGATCCCCGTGAGGTGGTGCAGAACTGTAGGTAAGTTCTGATCTGTTCGTCGCCAGTGTAACGTCCGTGTGTAATTGAGACACGGACTGCAGAAGTTGGTTATAACAGGTGTTTACTGAATGGAGACAAAACTGGAACTACTATACAAAGTTAGTACACAGGCTTATATACAGGGGTGGTCACTACTGGTACTGCAGTATACAGGGGCTGCAGAATATAGTTCCTTCTTCAAGGTACATACACTACAGCTACAGAGAAGCTATTTCCTCTGGTGGGGGAATCCAGAAAAAGGGGGCTCAATCTTAAAATTAGATTTAGGCCACTCCAGAGTGAAACCAAGATGCACTTTTTCACACAAAGGGTAGTGGAAATGTGGAATTCTCTTCCTCCAAAGGGCTATGGATGCTGGGTCAATTGACATTTTCAAGGCTGAGAGTGACATTTTTTTATTAGGTAAGGGTATCAAGGGATGTGGATTTAAGGTGTACAAATGGAGTTGAGATACAGGTCAGCCATGATGTAATTGAATGGCGGAACAGGCTCAAGGGGCTGAATGGCCCACTCCTTAGTTCTTCCTTCGCAGCTGACATTCAGCTATGCTTTTTTATTTTAAGCAATGCATACTTTCCTGTATCATTTTGGAATGCGGAGACAGTTTAAAGCATCAATGTGGAATTAAAGCAACCATAGGGAAAAGAAAAATAACTCAAAACTAAGGCAAGTGCATGCTTACAGATTTACCAACTATTAAGATACATGGTCCTCGATTTTCTTCCAATTTACTGCCTGTTTTGGGATGGATTTGGGGCCTAGCCTGAATGTCTTCCAGATCTTACTGTAGGTGGGCATAGACTGCTTCATTAACTGAGGAATCATAGAATTATAGAATGGTTACAGCACGGAAGAAGCCCATTCGGCACATCAAGCCCAAGCCGGCTCTCTGCAAGAGCACCTCAGCTAGTTCCACACCCTCGCCCTTTCCCCGTAGCCCTGCCATTTTTTTTTCAGGTACTTATCCAACTCCCTTTTGAAAGCCATGATTGAGTCTGCCTCCACCACCCTTTCAGGCAGTGCATTCCAGATCCTAACCACTCTGTGTAAAAAAGTTTTTTTTTTATCTCACCCTTAGTTCTTTCGTCAATCACCTTAAATCTGTGTCCTCAGGTTCTTGACCCCTCTGCCAATGGGAACAATTTCTCTCTACTCTGTCCAGACCCCTCATGATTTTGAACACCTCTATCAAATCTCCTCTCAACCTTCTCTGCTCTAAGGAGAACAACCCCAGCTTCTCCAGTCTATCCACGTAACTGAAGTCCCTCGTCCCTGGAATCATTCTCGTAAATCTTTTCTGTACCCTCTCTAAGGCCTTCACATCCTTACTAAAGTGCGGTGCCCAGAATTGGACACAATACTCCAGTTGAGGCCGAACCAGTGTTTCATACAGGTTCATCATAATACCCACACTATTGTGCTCTATACCTCTATTCATGAAACCCAGGATCCTGTAAGTTTTTTTTAATTGCTTTCTCAACCTGCCCTGCCACCTTCAACGATTTGGGCACATATACCCCTATGTCTATAATTGCAAAATACTGCGGATGCTGGAAACCTGAAATAACAACAGAAAATGCTGGAAATACTCAGCAGGCCAGGCAGTATCCGTGGAGAGAGAAACAGAGTTAACGTTTCAGGTCTGGGACCCTTCATCAGAACTGGAAAAAGCTGGAGATGTAACAGATATTAAGCAGGTGCAGAGACAGCGGTGGGGGGGGCGGGGTTAGGAGGGGAGGAAGAAATAGAAAGAACATCCTGTACTTTTGTCAACCACGGTAGAGGGGAATCCTCGGTTGAGGAAAAAGGAAGACATGTCAGAAGCACTAGTATGGAAGGTGGCAGCGTCACGGCCCTTGACCGTGTCCGTTCTATTTCCCGCACTTCTGCTCTCACCCCTACCCCTCCTTCCCAGAACCACGATAGGGTTCCCCTTGTCCACCTTTCACCCCACCAGCCTCCACATTCAACGGATCATCCTCCGCCATTTCCGCCACCTCCAACGTGATCCCACCACCAAACACATCTTCCCCTCACCTCCCCTTTCAGCATTCCGAAGGGACCGCTCCCTCCGTGACACCCTGGTCCACTCCTCAATCACCCCCAACAGCCCTGCTCCTTCACCTGGCACCTTCCCGTGCAAGCGCAGGAGATGCAACACATGCCCTTTTACCTCCTCCCTTCCCACTGTCCAGGGCCCCAAACACCCCTTCCAGGTGAAACAGCGATTTACTTGTACTTCTTGCAATTTAATATACTGTATTCGCTGCTCACGATGCGGTCTCCTCTACATTGGGGAGACCAAACGCAGATTGGGCGACCGCTTTGCAGAACACCTCCGTTCAGTCCGTACGGGTGACCCTGAGCTTCCGGTCGCCTGTCACTTTAATTCACCGCTTCACTCCCACTCTGATCTCTCTGTCCTCGGGCTATTGCATTGTTCCAATGAAGCTCAACGTAAGCTCGAGGAACAGCACCTCATCTTTCGATTGGGCACTTTGCAGCCTGCCGGACTCAACATTGAGTTCAACAATTTCAGATAATTATCCCTGCCCCCATTTTTCATGCAGTATGATTTTTGCCATTCCCATTTGCAACATGTTATCTTTCCTGCCTCTTACAAAAGTACAGGATGTTCTTTCTATTTCTTCCTCCCCTCTTAACCGCACCCCCCCCCCCCACTGTCTCTGCACCTGCTTAATATCTGTTACATCTCCAGCTTTTTCCAGTTCTGATGAAGGGTCCCAGACCTGAAACGTTAACTCTGTTTCTCTCTCCACGGATGCTGCCTGGCCTGCTGAGTATTTCCAGCATTTTCTGTTGTTACCCCTATGTCTATCTGTTCATGCACCCCCTTTAGGATTGTACCCTTTAGTTTATATTGCCTCTCCTCGTTCTTTCTACCAAAATGTATCACTTCACACTTTTCTGTGTTAAATTTCATCTGCCACGTGTCCGCCCATTCCGTCAGCCTGTCTATGTCCTCTTGAATTCTATCACTATCTTCTTCACTGTTCATTATACATCCAAGTTTTGTGTCATCTGCAAATTTTGAAATTTTGCCCTGTACATCCACATCCAAGTCATTAATATATATCAAGAAAAGCAGTGGTGCTAGAACCAACCCCTGGGGAACACCACTGTATACCTTCCTCCAGTTGCGAATGAAACTGAACACTGTGCAATCATCAACGAATATCCCCACTTCTGACCTTATGATGGAGGGAAGATCATTGATGAAGCAGCTGAAGATGGTTGGGCTGAGGACACTGCCCTGAGGAATTCCTGGGGCTGAGATTATTGGCCTCCAACAACTACAATCATCTTCCTTTGTGCTAGGTATGACTCCTGCCAGTCGATTGTTTTTCCCCTGATTCCCACTAACTTGAATTTTACTACGGCTCCTTGATGCCACACTTGGTCAAATGCTGCCTTGATGTCAAGGGCAGTCACCTCTGGAATTCAGCTCTTTTGTCCATAACTGGATCAAGGCTGTAATGAGGTCGGGAGCCGAGTGGTCCTGGCAGAATCCAAACTGAGCATCAGTGAGCAGGTTATTGGTGAGTGAGTGCTGTTTGAAAGCACTGTCGACAACACCTTCCATCACTTTGCTGATGATTGAGAATAGACTGATGGAGCGGTAATTGGCTGGATTTGATTTGTCCTGCTTTTTGTGGACAGGACATACCTGGGCAGTTTTCCACATTACAGGAAAATTTCGATTTACCGGCACCTAAATAACCGGAAATCTCGGTTAACCGGCAAAATTCAGGAGTAGTTTCAGGTAAGTTTTATTACTTGCCTTCCTCGATCTGTTGCTGTGCAAGGGTGTGGCTGCAGCTGTTGCTAAGCTACAGAGACGCTTGGAACTTGTGGCCATTGTTCTGAACCTACAGGGTTTGTTGCTTTATACGGAGCTCTCAGCTCCGTATCTTTTACTATAGCTTTCGATTATCCGGAATTTTTGATGAACCGGCACCACGTCGGTCCCGTCGGTGCTGGATAAAAAGAAGTTTCCTGTATCGGGTAGATGCCTGTGTTGTTGTTGTTGTGGAACAGCTTGGCTAGAGGTGTGGCTAGCTTTGGAGCAAAGTTTTTCAGCACGACAGCGGGATATTGTCGGGACCCATAGCCTTTGCTCTATCTCGTGCGCTCAGTTGTTTTTTGATATCACATGGAGTGAATCAAATTGGCTGAAGACTGGCTTCTGTGATGGTGGGGACCTCCGGTGGAAGCCGAGATGGATCATCCACTCAGCACTTCTGGCTGAAGATGGTTGCAAGCGCTTCAGCCTTGTTTTTTGCACTCACGTGCTGGGCTCCGCCATCATTGAGGATGGGGTTGTTCATGGAGCCACCTCCTCCCGTCAGTTGTTTAATGGTTGTCCACCATTCACGACTGGATGTGGCACGACTGCAGAGCTTTGATCTGATCCATTGATTGTGGGATCGCTTAGCTCTGTCTATAGCATGCTGCTTCCATTGTTTAGCATACATGTAGTCCTGTGTTGCAGCTTCCCCAGGTTGGCACCTCCTTTTTAGCTACGCCTGGTGCTGCTCCTGGCATGTTCTTCTACACTTCTCATTGAACCAGGGTTGGTCCCCTGGCTTGCTGTTAATGGTAGAGTGAGGGATATGCTGGGCCATGAGGTTACAGGTTGTGGTGGAATACAATTCTGCTGCTGCTGATGGCCCACAACGCCTTATGGATGCCCAGTTTTGAGCTGCTAGATCTGTTCTGAATCTATCCCATTTAGCATGGTAGTCGTGCCACGCAACACGATCGAGGGTGTCCTCAGTGTGAAGATGGGACTTTGTCTCCACAAGGACTGTGCAGTGGTCACTGCAACCAATACTGTCATGGACAGATGCGTTTGCGACAGGTACATTGATGAGGACGAGGTCAAGTAGGTTATACCCTCGTGTTGGTTCTCTCACCACCTGCTGCAGGCCCAGTCTGGCAGCTATGGCCTTCAGGACTCTGGCTGCTCGGTAGTGGTGCTACCAAACCACTCTTTTGAGGTCCCCCACCTAGAGCACATTCTGTGCCCTTGTTACCCTCAGTGCTTCTTCCAAGTGGTGTTCAACATGGAGGAGTACTGATTGATCAGCTGAGGGAGGGCGGTAGGTAGTAATCAGCAGGAGGTTTCCATGCCGATGTTTGACCTGATGCCACGAGACTTCATGGGGACTGGAGTCGACGTTGAGGGCTCCCAGGGCCACTCCCTCCCGACTGTATACCACTGCGCCACCACCTCTGGTCGGTCTGTCCTGCTGGTGGGACAGGACAGACCCAGGGATGGTGATGGAGGAGTCTGGGACATTGGCTGAAAGGTAAGATTCTGCGAGTATGACTATGTCAGGTTGTTGCTCGACTAGTCTGTGGGACAGCTCTCCGGCCGAGGTCGATGCTGGATGGTCCATCCGGTTTTATTCTTATTACTGTTTTTCATGGCGGTTTGTTACAACTGGGTGGCTTGCTAGGCCATTTCAGAGGGCAGGTCTGGAGTCACATATAGGCCAGACCAGGTAAGGACGGCAGATTTCCTTCCCTAAAGGACATCAGTGAACCAGATGGGTTTTTACGACACTCCGGTAGTTTCATGGTTAGCTTTACTGATATTAGCTTTTTACTCCAGATTTTTTATTTAAATTATCTGAATTTAAATTCCACAGCTGCCATGGTGGGTTTTGAACTAACATCTCTGGATCATTAGTCCAGGTCTCTGGATTACTAATCCAGTAACGTAACAACTATACTGCCGTTCCCGGGTTTAACTGGCACTCCTAACATTGAAAAGAAATGTAAGGAAACAAACCAATTTTATGAAATCCTGCTTCTATCTTTTTGTTTTCGATATAGAAGGGGAAAAAAAAGCTATCTGGCAGTATAAGCAATTAATTGTTTCATTCAGTAACAAACTTTAGATAATCTCATGACTGAGCAATAAATAACTAAATAGGTAGTAGAATATACTTTGTTGCATTTTATTTGGTTGAAATCTATTAAACAAAGTGCAGGCTTATTCTCTCCTGCAACAGCCACCTTATGGGCCAACATGGTATAAGCAAACTATAGGATGAAGGTTTCATAAAGCATAATTTTCTTGCACTTTGAAATCAAGAGAGTATTGGACTGAACTTCCAATCTTCACTAAGTTTAATGAAAATGTAGATACGAGTATAAATGGTGAAATATCACTTTTTACTTCTGTTTCATTTGTTTTTTTGACAACATAAAGACAGAAATTTCACCTATTCCACCCCCCCCCACCATCTTGTTGGTGAATACAAAAAGGCTGCTTCATCTACTTGTAGTGTCGACCAAAAAGAGTCATCAATTTAAAATTGTCACTGAGCAAGTGAGGAGAGAGATTAGGAGAAATTTCTTAATGCAAAGGGATGTTGGAGCATAGAATACTTTGCCGCAGTGAATGGTTGAGGCAGAGATCATTGCATCTTTAAGGGAAAAGTAAATAAATATTTAAAGCAGAGGAAGATAGAGGAAGGAGAGAGTACGGTTGTGGGATTAGATTCACATTTCTCCAGCAAAGACATGAAAGGCTGAATGCCCTTCATCTGTGGGCTGTAAACTTCTATGGTGCTTCTATGCTTGAAGCTGTTCAGAAAATTCAATTGTTGAGCTGCCCACCTTCCATTAATTGCACTGGTTTCATAATATTCATCTGTGTTTACAGCAGTTGAATGAGGAAGAATCATTGTCTGTTCATGCTCCATATAGAATGAATAAATGTTTGCTGTTTTCATCTGTGTATTTGGTCTTTTCTGCTATTTCCTCCATCAAAGAATTGAGGTGAAAATCTAGTTATGTACTCTTGTACGCACAGCAAGTTGGAAGAGATAATGGCCCGGAATTTACGGTCTGGATGACGGCGAACTGGTAGCGTTCGCTGTCATTCTGCCTTTGAAACTGACTGCAACTTCGGGATTTGGCGCATGCGGAAATCCTGAGGTTGTGGTCAGTCATTTGCTGCTCCAACACTGGCTGCACTGTGCTCCCCCCCGCACCCGCCCCTCAGAGCTGCCAATCAGTGTAATCTCTCAAATCAGGGAAACTAACGAAAACACTGGCTCTTCCACAGTAATACCACTGTTAAATTCTCCACTAAAAGTTACAGCCAAAAGGATTAGGTGTTACTGGGGGTTTAACAGCATATTGAATGCTAAACAAAGGTTATGGGCCTGAAAAACTAATTTTGTGCAGTGTGAAATTTATCCATTTTAATAATTAAAATTTAGAAACTTGTTAAGTTTGTTCATCATTATTTTAGGTTTGCCTTTCCCCCATGTGAGAGCCCCAATCTTTGTTTTGCTCTCTCTAACATTTTTTAAAAATTAGAATTTTAAGAGTAGTATTAAGCGCTCCCAGATTGACTGCTGCTTTGGTGGATGTCTTTCCAGGAGAAATAAGGTTCAGAACAGAAAGTGTCTTGGGGACAAGGCAGGAAGAGGGTGGTCCAGATTTTATGGAAAGAGGTGGCAGAGGCGCTGAGTACAACCTTCACCACTCCACAAACTGCCACACAGTGCAGGAAGAGGTTTAATGATCTCACAAGCCTGACCAAGGTAAGTGAAGAAAGCCTTCCCTATGCACATCCTGTAGGAATGATACAGGCATGATCTCCTTACCTCTCATGGCCTGTCAGTTCATTACCCGGGTGACAGGAAAACCAACCTATACCCAGGGAAATTGTGGAAAAAGTAATGCACCATGTTAATTCCGAACCACTGTAAGAACTTGTTGCCTGCCAGGGTGAATCTTGGCAGCCTTAAAGGAGAGTTTACATGGAGACTGCAACTGCATGTCCGATAACAATGGTATGAATGCAGAAATATGGGTGCTAAGTGTATTTTCCAGTCACAGTCCTTTAACTCTCTCATTACAAAGGTAGCACTTAATCATTGCCAAAAAAACTGCTGCTAGTGGAGGAACAACAATCTTGCATGAAGTGGAAGTTTTGCAGCTCATAGGAAGATGAAGAGGAGAGACTAAGATATAGGGAAGTAGGCGTGAGGTGCTAAGATCAGCTTGCTGAAGGCAAGGCAAGTGGGAGAAAATGTTTTACCTGTATGTGGATTGTCAAAGTATAAAAATGGCTGTGCACTTAGCTCCTATTTCTTAAATGAATCATGTAAGTGTTTCCACAGATAACCAATCCTCTGTGATTTTGAAATCATTGAAGATGACTTGTAGGAAAAAGCCACCTGCCCTGATGAGCATCTGGGCTCATCAAGATCCACAACTCTTGACCCATTCTCACCAACACTGTCATGGCATCTTACCTGCCCAGCACCACCCACATGCGAGGAAGTAGTTAGTCAGTCAGAAGGGTGAAGCATCAAGCACTAGTGAGCATGAGTGCTGGAAGTGAAAGAGAAGGCGAGTGCTGCTCCTGAACAGAAGTTGAAGAACTAACTGTCTCAGATGAGGAGCTGAAGGTCAAGAGCTCCGGCCAGTCTTCCCAAAAAAAACAATGATTAGGGTGTATCAATCTCGTGTACAAACAGTTGGGAGGGGCTGGCCTGGAATGACCCAGAGGCAAAATATTCAATGCGGTAGTTACTTTTATTGCTATGGACAGTGTCGTTCTCCTTGTGGAAGCAACCTGCAGGTCTTCAGCCAAGCGCTGGCATTTGGGGGTAAAGTAGCATGGTGGTTGACGTAATAAAACTCACGACGCACTTGGTTTGAGCATAAAGCAAGGCTTTAATCAACTTGTTTCAGAACATGGAAGTCTAGTTGTACTTCACTAGTTCCTTGTCTTACAAAATGTCCCTGGCATGCTGGGGCCGACGCCAGAGTATTTATAATCCTTGGACGGCGCCACCAGCTGACCATCCAGCGTTATTTCACGAGTAGTTTCTTGATGAATGATGAGATTTATAACATTCTTCCTGCCTAAAAGATTTGGAAGTCTGATGACTTCCTCTTAGCGGATCAGGCGGACCACGAATAGCCGCAGTCGCTTAGATTTTTGTTTATGGCTAGAAAGCACGTCTCCCCGGACCATGTCTTGGTCCCTGGGCCGCTTGATCCATACCGGTGGATCGACAGGGCCCGTGTTGCTCTGATCGACCCGCGGGAGGCTGGGGAGATCGTGACTCCGGGTGCGGGTCCCCACAGGCGCAGAACTGGCTTCATCCTGTTGGATAGCCGGGGATTGACTGGCGTCCTAGCCTCGGGTGGCCATCCCACGGGGAGCGCTCGGCTCCCCAAGTGGATCCGGTGGGGCAGCTGGCAATCTCGCAATGCCCCAGGTAGGGCGTCATCTTTGGGGGAGTGCAGAGTGTCGGCATCATCCCCATGGGTCCCTCTATCGGTTGGGTCCGTGGAACTGGCCGGACAGGGAGCCAGGTCCCGGAGCGAAATGGTGGACTCCCGGCCATCCGGGTACCGCACGTGCGCGTACGTGAGGTTGACGTCCGTGAGTTCGACCTCGTCGACGAGAGGATCGGTTTTAGATGATCGGACGAATCTTCGGAGCAGCACGGGGCCGGGAGCTGCCAACCATGACAGTAGAGACGTCCCATGGGTGGAGCGACGCTGGAAGCTGAAGAATCGCTCCTGAGGTGTGACATTGTTAGACGTAGAAAGGAGAGACCTGATGGAATGCAACATGTCAGGGAGCATAGTTTCCCACTGCTGGTCTGGTAGGTTGCGTGACCTCAGCGCAAGACGAACAGCGTTCCAAATGATAGCGTTGTATCTCTCAACCTGTCCGTTACCGATGGGATGGTACGGTGTCGATTTACTTGTGGCGATTCCCCATTGGGAGAGATAACTTTTGAGTTCGCTTGACATGAAGGAGGGACCCCGATCAGAGTGGATGAAATTGGCCGTACCGCAAAGGGAAAAGACTTGATCAAGGCATTTGATCACTGTGGAAGTAAGCATATTGGGACAAGGGAAAGCAAAGGGAAAGCGTAAATATTTGTCCACCATAGTCAGTAAGTAGGTGTTTCGCGTTGAGGAGGGCAATGGCCCTTTAAAGTCAATGCTGAGTCGCTGCATAGCGTGTATGAGCGAGCCATCTGATGGACAGAAGAATTGCGGTTTTAATTCCGCACAAATTCTACAGGATGAGCACGTTCTTTTCACATCTGCCGTCGAAAATGGGAGATTTTTAGATTGCACAACGTACGAGTAACGCCAGGATGGCATAAGTCAGTATGAAGATCCGCCAGAGTCGAAGTTGACATAGAGGAGCACAATGCCTGCGTGAGGGTATCCAGGGCCACATTCTCTTTGCTGGGTCGATAATGTATGGTGTATCCAAAGGCAGCCAATTCCATCCTCCAGAGTTGTATTTTGTTGTTCTTGATCTTAGTGCATTTCCAGTTATCCAGCATAAAGGCCATGGAGCGCTGATCGGTTATAAGTGTGAAATGGTGATGAGCGAGAAAATGACTCCATTTACGTACCGCTTCGATGATGGCCGTAGCCTCCTTCTCGACAGGAGGATAATGGAGCTCGCTACCCTGCAAAGTTCTGGACAGAAATGCAACAGGTCGACCACCTTGATTCAAGATAGCAGAGATCGCCACATCCGATGCATCGCACTCGATTACGAAAGGAAGATTTTCATCAATGGAACGAAGCGTGACTTTTTCCAGTTGTCGCTTGAGGAGGTTGAAAGCTGAAATAGCCATTGCCTCTTATGGAAATGACATTGCGTGAAGCAGGGGCTGGATCTTGTCGGAGAAGTGGAGTATCCATTTCGCATAATAGGCGAACATGCCGAATGCCCGACGAAGAGAGCCGAGATTCGTAGGGGGAGGGAGCTCCTGAAGCGGACGAAGTCGCTCCGGATCCGGTTTGATGACATCGTTGCCCACCCAGGAGCCAAGGATGTTGACTGATGGTACTGATTTCACAGATTTGGACTCATTTAAGGTTAAGTTGCGACGACGGAGAACGTCAAAAAATTTCTGGAGGTTGGCATCATGCTCCTTCTGATCATGACCAGCAATGGTGATATTATCCAGATATGGAAAAGTGTCCGTTAAGTTCTCCTGTTTGACTAGGCTATCCATTGCCCGTTGAAAGACGGCCACCCTATTGGTGACCCCAAATGGAAGGCGACAAAACTGGTAAAGCTGACCATTGGCCTCAAAGGCCATATACTTCTTGTCAGAGTCCTTTAACGGCACTTGATGATATGCGCTCTTTAAATCAAAAGTTGAAAATACCTTGTAATTGGCAAGGTTATTGACCATGTCATCGATGCGTGGTAGTGGGTAGGCATCCAGGTCGGTATACTGGTTAATAGTTTGTGAGTAATCAATGCAAAGACGTTTCTTGTGTTGCTTCAGAGGATTTTTAACAACGATGACTTGAGCCTGCCAGGAAGATGAACATAGCTCAATGATACCGTCAGCTAGAAGGCGAGAGATTTCTGTCTCGATAAAGGATCGATCATCTTGGCTGAAACGTCGTGATTTAGTGACTATGGGCTTACGTCGGGGGGAAGGATTGGCAAACAAGGAGGGCTCGTCGAGTGAAGCCGTCGAAAGCGCACAAAATGGTACTTTGGAAATAGTAAGCTCCGGCTTTGACCCTCCAAACTCGAAAGTGAGTCTTTTGTGTTGTTTCTGGAAATCCTGTCCCAGGAGCACATCACTGCATAGGTTCTTGAGCACCCCGAGCCGGGTGGAGAAATAAGTGTGGCCATTGAGAATATGGTCGACAAGACAAAAGCCAGAAGAATTGGTGGTCAGTGTCGTCAGAGCCATTGCAATTTCCCTGTCCAAGGGCTAAATAGGCAGTTTTAACTTACTGACAGCCCGCTCACTAATGAAGCTGTCAGAGCTGCATGAGTCGATTAGTGCACTCAAAATGTGTCCATTTACCGAAACCTTCATGGCTGCATGGGACAGACTTTGGGGAAAAACAGTTGTGATGGGAGGAGGGGCAGTTTTACCCTCGACAGCTGTAACCTTAGTAGTGGTTCTTGGGGGAGGAGCAGTTTTATAGATTGCAGCTGTAACCTTCGTAGTGGCTCTTGGGGGAGGAGCAGTTTTATAGATGGTAGCTGCAAAACTAACAGGAGCTCTCGACTGGTATACCTTAGAAAAGTGGCCTTTCTTACTAACAGCGGCTCTTGACTGGCATACCTTAGAAAAGTGACCTTTCTTGCTGCAATGATTGCAGGTCGCGTTACAAGCAGGACAAAATTTCCTACAATGGAACGCACCTCCACAGAAGAAACACTTCCTTCCAGATTGCCAAGATGCCGCTAGGGCGGGATCGTCATCAGTGTAGGTTTCTAGGATAGGGTTGTCATCAGCCAGGTTGGAGTCGTCATCCATGAGGGCTTCCGCCCGAGGCCTATCGAAAGAGTCACTAAAAGAGATAGCAGCAGCCCGTGCACGTGGTGAAAGGTAGGTGTCTGCATTCCTCTTTGCTAAGTCCAGAGAACATGCCTGTAACTTGAAGATTTTATTCTCCAACAGACGCTGACGTATGAAGGGAGATGCAATCCCATTAATAAAAGAATCACGAATTAACTCCTCCTGGTACTGCTCAGCTGTAACAGCTTTAACATTAAATCCTTGCTGAGCCTGCGAAGTTTCTGAAGGAATTCATCAAGTGATTCCCCGGGTTGTTGTCGAGTTGTGGCCAGTAGATGCCGAGCAAAGATTTCATTTGGGGACTTGACATATAGCTGCTGTAGTATTTGGATAGCGGCGTCATAGTCTACACAGTCTTCGATATAATCAAACACATGAGGGGATACATAATTAGCAAGTATCTCTAATTTATCAGGAACATTTTCACCACTCACCCTGAGGAAGTTGCTGAAAGTACGATACCAGTGTTTCCATACATTAGCAGCTGTAAGTGAATTCGGGTCCAGGTCGAGACGGGCGGGTCTGAGTAGTTTCTCCATGATGGATCGATTACTTATCTGAGTTCCCTTCTACAGTTCGAGTCGTAGCTGGCTTTTCCCGAAATCACCCAAAGCGTGGAGTCGATATCATGTTGATTAAATTGACGTAATAAAACTCACTACGCACTTGGTTTGAGCATAAAGCAAGGCTTTAATCAACTTGTTTCAGAACATGGAGGTCTAGTTGTACTTCACTAGTTCCTTGTCTTACAAAATGTCCCTGGAAAGCTGGGGCCGATGCCTGAGTATTTATACTCCTTGGACGGCGCCACCAGCTGGCCGTCCAGCGTTATTTCACGAGTAGTTTCTTGCTGAATGATGAGATTTATAACAGTGGTTATGTTACTGGACTAGTAATTCAGAGGCCAGTACTAATGATTTGGAGACGTGAGTTCAAATCCCACCATAGCAGCTGGGGAATTTAATTAAATAAATGTGGAATAAAAAGCTAGCATCAGTAATGGTAACCATGAAACTACTGGATTGTCGTAAAAACCCATCTGGTTCACTAATGTGCTTTAGGGAACAAAATCTGTCACCCTTACCTGGTCTGGCCTACATGTGACACCAGACCCACAGCAATGTGGTTGACTCTTAACTGCTCTCTGAAATCGCCTAGCAAGCCACTCAGTTGTAACAAACCGCTACAAAAAACAATAAGAAGAATAAAACCAGACAGACCTGGGCATCGGCTTCGGATACTGACAATGGCACACCCAGCCCAGTCGACCATGCAAAAGTCCTCCTCACTAACATCTGGGGACTTGTGCCAAAATTGGGAGGGCTGTCCCACAGACTAGCCAAGCAACAGCCTGACATAGGCATAGTCACAGAATCATATATTTCAGCCAATGTCCCAGACTCCTCCATCACCATCCCTGGATATGTCCTGTTCCACTGGCAGGACAGACCCACCAGAGATGGCTGCGCAGTGGTATACAGTCGGGAGGGAGGGAATGTCCCTGGGAGTCCTCAACATTGACTCCAGACCCCATGAAGTCAAGGAAACCTCCTGCTGATTACCACCTACCGCCCTCTCTCAGCTGATGAATCAGCACTCCATGTTGAACACCACTTTGGAAGAAGCATGGAGGTTAGCAAGGGCACAGAATGTACGCTGGGTGAGGGACTTCAGTGTCCATCACCAAGAGTGGCTCGATAGCGCCACTACTGACCGAGCTGGCTGAGTCCTGACTGACATAGCTGCCAGACTGGGCCTGCAGCAGGTGCTGAGAGAATGAACACGAGGAAAAAAACTGCTTGACCTCGTCCTCACCAAGCTACATGTCGCAGATGCATCATCGCTACCAATCACACTGAGGACACCCTCCATCGTGATGTGTAGCACTACCACTGTGCAAATTAGGATAGATTCTGAACAGATTTAACAGCTCAAAACTGGGCATCCATAAGGCGTTGTGGGCCATCAGCAGCAGCAGAATTGTATTCCACCACAACCTGTAACCTCATGGCCCAGCATATCCCTCACTCTACCATTAACAGCAAGCCAGGGGACCAACCCTGGTTCAATGAGAAGTGTAGAAGAACATGCCAGGAGCAGCACCAGGCGTACCTAAAAAGGAGGTGCCAACCTGGGGAAGCTGCAACACAGGACTACATGTATGCTAAACAATGGAAGCAGCATGCTATAGACAGAGCTAAGCGATCCCACAATCAACAGATCAGATCAAAGCTCTGCAGTCCTGCCACATCCAGTCGTGAATGGTGGCGGACAATTAAACAACTAACGGGAGGAGGAGGCTCCATGAACAACTCCATCCTCAATGATGGCAGAGCCCAGCATGCGGGTGCAAAAGACAAGGATGATGCGTTTGCAACCATCTTCAGCCAGAAGTGCCGAGTGGATGATCCACCTCGGCCTCCTCCTGAGGTCCCCACCATCACAGAAGCCAGTCTTCAGCCAATTCGATTCACTCCACGTGATATCGACAAACAGCTGAGCGCACTGGATACAGCAAAGGCTATGGGCCCCGACAACATCCCGGCTGCTGTGCTGAAGACTTGTGCTCCAGAACTAGCTGTGCCTCCAGCCAAGCTACAAGACGGCATCTACTCGACAATGTGGAAAACTGCCCAGGTATGTCCTATCCACAAAAAGCAGGACAAATCCAATCCAGCCAATTACCGCCCCATCAGTCTACTCTCAATCATCAGCAAAGTGATGGAAGATGTCGTCGACATTGATACCAAGCGGCATTTACTCACCAATAATCTGCTCACCGATGCTCAGTTTGGGTTCCGCCATAACCACTCGGCTCCAGACCTCATGACAGCCTTAGTCCAAACAGGGACAAAAGAGCTGTATTCCAGAGGCGAGGTGAGAGTGACTGCCCTTGACATCAAGGCAGCACTTGACTGAGTGTGGCATCAAGGAGCCCTAGTAAATTTGAAGTCAATGGGAATCGGGGGGAAAACTCTCCACTGGCTGGAGTCATACCTAGCACAAATGAAGATGGTTGTGGTTGTTGGAGGCCAATCATCTCAGCCCCAGGACATTGCTGCAGGAGTTCCTCAGGGCAGTGTCCTAGGCCCAACCACCTTCACCTGCTTCATCATTGACCCTCCCTCCATCATAAGGTCAGAAGTGGGGATGTTCGCTGATGATTGCACAGTGTTCAGTTTCAGTCGTAACTCCTCAGAAAATGAAGCAGTCCGTGCCCACATGCAGCAAGACCTGGACGACATTCAGGCTTGGGCTGATAAGTGGCAAGTAACATTCATGCTATACAAGTGCCAGGCAATGACTATCTCCAACATGCGAGAGTCTAACCACAGCCCCTTGACATTGAATGGCATTACCATTGCCGAATCCCCCACCATCAACATCCTGGGGGGTCACCATTGACCAGAAACTTAACTGGACCAGCCCTAAATACTGTGGCTACAAGAACAGGTCAGAGGCTGGGTATTCTGCGGTGAGTGTCTCACCTCCTGACTCCCCCAAAGCCTTGCCACCATCTACAAGGCACAAGTAAGGAGTGTACTGGATTACTCTCCACTTGCCTGGATGGGTGCAGCTCCAACAACACTCAAGAAGCTCGACACCATCCAGGACAAAGCAACCTGCTTGAGTGGCACCCCATCCACCTTAAACATTCGCTCCCTTCACCAATGTCGTACCGTGGCTGCAGTGTGTATCATTTACAAGATGCACTGCAGCAACTCGCCAAGGCTTCTTCGGCAGCACCTCCCAAACCCGCGACCTCTACCACCTAGAAGGACCAAGGGCAGCAGGCGCATGGGAACACCATCACCTCCAGGTTCCCCTTCAAGTCACAACACCATCCTGACTTGGAAATATATCACCGTTCCTTCATTGTCGCTGGGACAAAATCGTGGAACTCCCTCCCTAACAGCACTACGGGAGTACCTTCACCGCACGGACTGCAGCGGTTCAAGAAGGCGGCTTACCACCCCCTTCTCAAGGGCATTAGTGTAGGCAATAAATGCTGGCATTGCCAGCGACGCCCACATCTGAGGAATGAATTTTAAAAAACCACCGTTACAGGGAATGTAAAAGAATAAAGGTTTCCAGATGAAGGTACAGAGTAGGTACAATCATACAAAGCACATAATTAATTGTTTTACATCGCCAGCTGTACTTTTGTATTTTCTATTTTAAGTATATCAGTCTATGTTTGGGCAATAGCAAGGTCAGATAATGGGAATGGTTGCTGGGGTAACAAAAGGCAAAAACATAAGCTTTATAATTTATTGCTTTCAGCAATTGTTTTATACTAGTGTGTGACATCTTTTCATGTGAAAGAAAAATTTGCATTTATATAGCGTTTTTCATAACATCAGGACGTCCCAAAGTGCTTTACAGTCAATGAAGTACTTTTGAAGTGTAGTCACTGTTGTAATGTAGGAAATGTGACAGCCCATTTGCCCACAGCAAGGTCCCATAAACAGCAATAATGATCAGATGATCTGTTCTAGTGATATTGGTTGAGGGATAAATATTGGCCAGGACACTGGAGAGAGCTCCACTTCGAAATAATGGCATGAAATTTTTCATATAGATTTCAAATTGGTATGATGGGTCAGTATGCTTGATTTGGTAGCTCAACATGGAATCATACAGCTTTAGAAATGTATTTATATGAAGTTTCACGTGCTTTTGTGTTGCTGCTGCTGGTACTATTTTTCGAGAAGGAATAGCTACACAGACCAGTACTTAAAATCTCTGCCAGTTTTGCAGTTACCCTTTTGCTACCTTTCCCTCTTGACATTTAAAAAAAATGTTTTATCTCCTTTCTGTGCATTACTTTTTCTCAGCTTGTTTCTCATTTTGCCTTTTATTAGTGTTCTGATTACCCTAGAGCTTGCAACAAACTGAGGCCTGACCTGAAGAATAATATTAAAAGACCTCTGCACCTGATTTCAGGCCTGCTTTGCAAACTCCATTTGTTCTTAACATGAACATTTATTGCATTTATATTTCTATTAAATGAAAGCACAGAGCAGTCAAATTTCCCTTAAAATGCGACTAATGTTACTCTTAGTGCAACCTCGACAACATAGTCCCCTCAGCAACAGCTGCCATATTTAATTATATGGCCATGCAGATGCAGAGCATTTCTGCTGTTCTGACAACCACATTGCCTGGGAGGTAGGGTAAAATGGCATGCAAATACAGTACAATGTATTAAGTTTGGAAATTTGGGACACAAACTGAATAGATCTGGCAGGACTGGTGTGTCATTGGAGACAGAAATCTGATGTGTCTTTCAAAATTCTTTTTGCCTGTCAATGGTCAATTTTGATTGGACTGCAGTAATACCATGTCTCAGGAGTCAGTTGGCTGACACATGAAAAAATTTACTTTGCACTTTTTTTGGGAGGGGCAATAATCAGTAACTTCAGTACAAAGGATGTCAACCCTGCCATTCTCTCAACTATCCAGTCCCTGCTGTCAGAATTATTATTGCTGTGTACAGTCAATTTAACACCCTGCAAAGCCACAAGCTCTCTCCCGTTGACTGTTGAGATCAGTGGGGAAGGTGATGGTCAGCCCTAGCAAATAGGGCGTTGATCACCTGCTTAATGCAACGGTGAACTGTCTCCTGTAGCAAAATGAAAGGGCCAGTGTCGTAAATATTTCTCCTCCTCTGTCTTGGTCCAGTCAGAAAAAAAGAAGCGAGAAAGGCTCCCATGATAAGTAGAGAAACTTAACTAAAGGGTTTTAAAGTGCCAAAAGTGTAGAATTCATGATCTGGAAGCTGGAAACACTCCTAGCAGCAAAAGCTCCTCCGATCCAGTGAGCTGCAGCTGAGCCCCATTTTATACTGCTTCAGGAGCTCTTGGACACCAATCCCGCTAGGTTTTGCTGGCTGGTCCGCGAATGGGGGGAACATCCATGAATTAAAGTTAAAATGCAGTGGGTGCTGATGTGACGTCATCGGAGCTTGACTTTGACCTTTTTATTAGGCCTGAGGCGGGTGTCTGACCTGCAGCCACTAGCAGCTCAGTTAAAATGAGGGGGGGGCGGAAAAAGTATGGAACAATGTTCCCTCGAAGCTGCACGGCCACACAACTCCCTGGACCTCCCGCGCAGTTGAATTGCCAGATTTTCAATGTTAAAAATCACACATGCGCGATATTTTGAATGGGCCTCGCAGCCTCTTGAAGGGGCTGCGCACCCAAAAATAAAATTTAACATGAACATTGGTATGGAAGTGTGAATGGCAGTCATAGACTTGCCTTTAACCGCCCCCACTGCCCCGCCATTCTCACCAAGCAGGGGGTGGGGTTTTAGAATCGGGCCTAATATATAATATCACTATTTAGAGCTTCCCCATAAAAATGCTGCACACAGAGGCATGGCAGATAAAATGGTGTAGAAGTTTTAGCACAGCATATGAAAAATATTGAAGTGTGCTCTTGTCTCTTATTTAGTGTGAGCAATGATAGTTCACAAGTAAAGCCAATTATCTCTCTTGGCCCCTCCTTTTACCTTAAATGTACTGTATATTTTATAGTATAACAATGCTTGCTTGTGCAGCACAGAATTTATTAGCTTTGGTGACATTTCTGTTTGCTGTACTATATTCTCCCTTAGCTACTGTTTACAGAAACATAGAAGATAGGAGCAGGAGTAGGCCATTCGGCCCCTCGAGCCTGCTCCGCCATTCAATGAGATCATTACTGATCATCCAAATTCAGTACGATAGCAAAATACTGCAGATGTTGGAAATCCGAAATAACAACAGAAAATGCTGGAAAAACTCAGCAAGTCAGGCAACATCCGTGGAGAGAAATTTGAGTTGACGTTTCGGGTTTGACCCTTCTTCAAAACTGGAGAGAAAAGGAACTAGATCGAAGGCAGGGCTGCGATCGGACAAAAGAATAAAAGAACCAAAAGAAGTAAAAGAGATTAGAAGCTAGACGAGATGGTAATAGGCTGTGATTAGGTGTAAAGTGTACTGGCAGGGCAAAAGATAGCTGCCAGGTGTGAGAGAGAAACAAAAGGAAAGGGGGGGGGGAAAGGAAAGGAGTGGAAAAATATAAGTGAAAATGAAATAGGGGCCGAGGTTATGATCTGAAATTGTTGAACTCGATATTGAGTCCGGAAGGCTGCAGAGTGCCTAATCGGAAGATGAGGTGCTGTTCCTCGAGTTTACGTTGAGCTTCCGTGGAACAGTACAAGAGGCCAAGGACGGTGAGGTCCGAGTGGGAATGGAGCGGTGAATTGAAATGACAGGCGACCGGAAGCTCAGGGTCACCCTTACGGACTGAACGGAGGTGTTCCGCAAAGCGGTCACCCAATCTGCGTTTGGTCTCCCCAATGTAGAGGAGACTGCATCGTGAGCAGCGAATACAGTATACTAGATTGCGAGAAGTACAAGTAAATCGCTGTTTCACCTGGAAGGGGTGTTTGGGGCCCTGGACAGTGGGGAGGGGGGAGGTATAGGGGCAGGTGTTACATCTCCTCCGCTTGCACGGGAAGGTGCCAGGCGAAGGGGAAGGGCTGTTTGGGGTGATAGAGGAGTGGACTAGGGTGTCTCGGAGAGAGCGGTCCCTGCGGAATGCTGAAAGGGGAGGGGAGGGGAAGATACGTTTGGTGGTGGGATCACTTTGGAGGTAGCGGAAATGCCGGAGGATGATCCGTTGAATGTGGAGGCTGGTGGGGTGAAAGGTGAGGACAAGGGGAACCCTATCGTGGTTCCGGGAGGGAGGGGCAGGGGTGAGGGCAGAGGTGCGGGAGATAGAACTGACACGGTCGAGGGCGGTGTCAACCACGGTAGAGGGGAATCCTCGGTTGCGGAAAAAGGAAGACATGTCTGAAGCACTGGTGTGGAAGGTGGCATCGTCGGAGCAGATACGGCGGAGGCGGAGAAACTGGGAGAATGGAATAGAGTCCTTACAGGAAGCGGGGTGGGAGGAAGTGTAGTCCAGGTAGCTGTGGGAGTCAGTGGGCTTGTAGTAAATATTGGTCGATAACCTATCCCCAGAGATGGAGACGGAGAAGTCGAGGAAGGGAAGGGAAGAGTCAGAGATTTCCTTTCCCCCCCCCCTTTCCTTTTGTTTCTCTCTCACACCTGGCAGCTATCGTTTGCCCTGCCAGTACACTTTACACCTAATCACAGCCTATTACCATCTCGTCTAGCTTCTAATCTCTTTTACTTCTTTTGGTTCTTTTATTCTTTTGTCCGATCGCAGCCCTGCCTTCGATCTAGTTCCTTTTCTCTCCAGTTTTGAAGAAGGGTCAAACCCGAAACGTCAACTCAAATTTCTCTCCACGGATGTTGCCTGACTTGCTGAGTTTTTCCAGCATTTTCTGTTGTTATATCCAAATTCAGTACCCTGTCCCTGCCTTCTCTCCATATCCCTTGATTCCTTTAGCCTTAAGAAATAGATCCAACTCCTTGAATATATTTAATGAATGAATTGGCCTCTACTGCCTCCTTTGGTAGAGAATTCCACAGGTTCACCACTCTCTGGGTGAAGAAATTCCTCCTCATCTCTGTCCTAAATGGCTTACCCCTTATCCTTGGACTGTGACCCCTGATTCTGGACTCCCCGACCATCGGGACTATCCTTCCAGCATCTAGTCTGTCTAGTCCTGTTAGAATTTTATAAGTTTCGATGAGATCCCCTCTCATTCTTCTAAACTCCAGCGAGTACAAGCCCAATCGACCCAATCTCTCCTCCTCATACGTCATTCCTGCCATCCCAGGTATCAGCCTGGTGAATCTTCGCTGAACTCCTTCCATGGCAAGAACATCCTTCCTCAGATAAGGCGACCAAAACTGCACACAATACTCCAGATGTGGTCTCACCAAGGCCCTGTACAATTGCAGCAAGACATCCTTGTTCCTGTACTCAAACCCTCTCGCTACGAAGGCCAACATACCATTTGCCTTCTTAATCGCCTGCTGCACCTGCATGCTTACTTTCAGCGACTGGTGCACAAGGACGCCCAGGTCTTGTTGCACTTCCCCTTCTCCCAATCTATTGCCATTCAGATAATAATCTGCCTTCCTGTTTTTGACACCAAAGTGGATAACCTCGCATTTATCCATGTTATATTGCATCTGCCGTGCTTCTGCCCAATCACCCAACCTGTCCAAATCATACTGGAGTTTCTCGGTATCCTCCTCACAGCACACACGCCCACCCAGCTTTGTGTCATCTGCAAACTTGGAGATATTACATCTAGTTCCCTCATCCAGATCATTAATATATATTGTGATAGCTGGGGTCCAAGGACCGATCCCTGCGGTACCCCACTAGTCACTGCCTGCCACTCGGAAAAAGAGCCGTTTATTCCAATTCTTTGCTTTCTGTCTGCCAACCAGTTCTCTATCCAAGTCAATACCTTGCCCCCAATCCCATGTGCCTTAATTTTACACACTAATCTCTTATGCGGGACCTTATTGAAAGCCTTTTGAAAATCCAAATACACCACATCCACTGGTTCTCCCTTATCTATTTTACCAGTTACATCCTCAAAAAAACATTTACATTGTTGCTCTGCCACAATAAGACTTTAAAACTTTCAGATTTGCATTGTTTTTCATTGATTTAAAATTTCAAGGCGAATTTGTTGCGACTGAATAAATGTCTTTCAATAAGTGTTTGTTGAAGACATATTAGCTAACCAAGCATTTCTGGGAAGAAAAGATTGATCTTACACAGCAACTGTGTCTCATTTCTCAACCCATAAATATTTTCCATAACATTAAAGAGAGGGTATTTCTAATCTTGCCCTACCCAAGTTGTTCAGAATTATCAGAAAATTGGGCTGAGAAAAAAGCAAACTAAGCATTGGGGTATATTTCTAGAGGGATAGAATTGAAAAGCAGGGAAGTCATGTTAAACTTGTATAAAACCTTGGTTAGACCACATTTGGAGTACTGTAAACAGTTCTGGTTTCCATTATTATAAAAAAGATATAGAAGCACTGGAGAAGGTGCAAAAAAGATTTACAAGGATGATACCAGAACTGAGAGGTCATAACTATCAGGAAATCTGTACAGACTGGGTCACTTTTCTCTAGGATGATCTGATATAGATGTCTATAAAATGGTGAAGGGTTTCAATATGGTAGACATAGCGAAGATGATTCCGCTTGTAGGGGATTCAAAAACTAGGGGCCATAAATATAAGATAGTCACTAATAAATCCAATATGGAATTCAGGAGAAAATTCTTTACCCAAAGAGTGGCTAGAATGTGGCACAAGGAGTAGTTGAGGCAAATCGCATAGATGCAGTTAAGGGGAAGCTAGATATGCACATGGGAGAGAAAAGAATAGAAGGGTATGCTGATAGGGTTAGATGAAGAGGGTTGGGGGGAGGCTCGTGTGGCGCACAAATGCTGGCATAGACCAGTTGGGCCGAATGATGCTGTGCTGTTGACTCGATGTAAATAGAATGTAGTGTATTCTTTTAATAGGAATGTAAATAATGAAGTTTGTGCCTTCTGTGCTATTGTCTTTGCTGAACTAAATTTAAATGGCTTGAACTTTATGATGAAGTAGATGTTTACAGAAAATAGAAAACAATGTTTAGTGCTTGCCTTTTGAAACTGAATAAATAAATTGTCCATTTAAGATGATAGCTATGTTACCTATTATTGCACATAATATACCATGAAGAGGAGGGAAATTTTACTTTTCTATAATGGCAAAATAGTCATCTGTAAATATGCTTTTCAGAATATATTAGGAATATACAGCATTTTAGTCCATACCTGGACAACACATTTTGTATTCAAGGCTTGTGAATTTTGAAGCAAGTCTGATCTGTCAACATTGCTTTACAGAAAGCTGGAACATGGGGCTGACACTGCCTTAGTTCCAAAGAATTGGATGGAAGATAATTTGATCTAGAAGTTCTTAGATTTTTAGGTAAGTGACTATTTTGATGGATTTTTATGTAGAGAACGTAACAAAAATTGATAATGGTTTCTTCACATTTGTGATGAAGAACTATTATCTAAAAATATCATTAGCATGAATTGACATGAAATAATTGTTTCCAGGTTTGAATTGTTAGCTTACCCTTCTATTCTCAAAATGAAGAGTACAGTAGTTGCTTCTTTTCTCCATAGTTTCTGCTGGATGACAGCCAGTACTTTTATGTTGTCTGAAATGACAACTGAAATTAATGTGACAGTTTTGCAGCAACAATATGGTATTTGTGTAGAGTAACACTTATCAAAAACTGACACTTGAAATGAGTTATGTCATAACAATTTTCGCTTTCACATGTCTATCTGAATTTGCCCTCATTTATACTAACCACTTAGGGAAAACTAAAGGTTGACGTTTCAAAATTAGATTTAAATGAGGTCTGAAAATCTATAGTTAATACAATTTTTATTTTGTTAAGCAGTTGTCAACATTGATGATAGTGGTAAAATTTATTTACACCCTGCCCTCACTTCAGTGATAATGTGAACATTTACATTTGGGGGAGGGGGAATGCAAAAAAAATTGATTTTTTATTAGGTGTTTATATGTTGAACATAACTCTTAACATTTTTCATTGGGTATCTTCAGTAATGCATAGTTAACATGTTCCTTGCTACAATTACAATAATGATGAATTAATTTTGTTTCACTGGAATGCTTTTAATTTTCTCTTTGGTTTGAATTTACTAATATTCAAAGAAAACATTTTGGAGTACATGCACTCATATAACTATTATATATATATAATACATACATAAAAACAAAAGGTATCCATTTGTAATTAAAAGTAACTTACCTGCTGGCCTTTGCAGATGATCACTTTGAATTAAAATGAATAAAATACTTTTTTACATTTGATCCAATTTCCCTATTAAGCTCTTTAAAAATAAATCACATTGAAAAAACATTGGGTTCGACATCATTTCTCCAAAGATATTTTATTATAAATATATCATTAAAAACTGTATATGCATATTGGTTCATAATTTTAATTTACCATGACTCCAGTATGATCAGTGTTGCTTTTCACTATGCTTAAAATTAATGGGAGCATTAAGAAGTACCACTTTGGTATTCATGTTGTTGGTGCAGCCAGTTCTTGTGTTTGGAAAACTTCCTGATTGGAGATAGCTTGTAGATTTGCACAAAATAAGCACATTGTACTTTACATTTAATTTGAAGAAAAATACTTTATCCCTTTTTAATTGAGGTGTTTCTGTGCCATGCACCATTCCAGTGGAAATAATAGGCAGGTGGTCTCCTTCTGTGCCTATGTCAAGGAACACTTTGAGTCAGCCACTAGGGAATGCTTGAGTGTGCCTTGGGTGTCTTTACTCAATTAAATTATTTCCCCCCCCCAACCACCCAATAAATTCATAAAATATTTTCCTCTCTTCTGTTTCTGTGGAAAAGTGCCTGGCTTGTACCTGATGTTTCACCTTTGATTCCTGACATCAGCAGTTGCAAGCTAATCTTCATGCACTTCATTTTGTGATTGGTATGCTGTCAGTTCTATATGCCACAATGTTTCTTTTCGGTTGAAAGGCAACTCCTTCCTGACTTCATTTAGTCTTAATGTCTAACTTGGATAAGACTTTAGATCATGTTACATAGAATTTACAGCACAGAAACAAGCCATTCGGCAGAACATGTTGATATCTCTTTGTTCAGTGTTAATGTCATCATTGTATATAATGGCCTAGAAATTCGGTTGGTGGCGCCAGCGATTAGCGCCTAAAGAGCCCGAGAATTGGGGCGTTACCCAATTTTCGGGCGGGCGCTGTGAATATAGCGCCACCTCCCATATTGAGTATGATTTTAGCGCCGGTGCTAACTCTTTGCGCGCGCCCGCGGGCGCAGGCAGATCATGACGTCATTTCAGTGTGCAACGCCATTTTTGCGCCCCGGACCGGATATTCGGTAGCGCCCGCAACCTTTCCGCCTGGCGCTATTAGTGACAGTTGGATGGAGCATTCCCAGGCCCTTCTCGGACTCGGGGGGCGCTATTTAAAGGGGACAGCACTAGTATAAAAGCTGCAGCCATTTGGGCTGGCCATCCTGATCGTTGCTGGAGAGAGTTGCTGACCTTCTGTTGGACAATAATTTTCTCATTGAGCCTTCGGAGGCACTGGCACTGGCAGCTTGAGGCCCCAGCTCCCGAGCTGGTGATGCAGCATCTGAAAGCAGGGAGGTGGAAGAGTGGCTTTAGCAAAAGGACAGGTTCGCAGCAAGGGATGCCAGATTGCGGCAAGGCTATGACATGGGTCCACAGTGAGAAAGCATGCTGGCGGGGGGATCAAGTAGAAGGAGACAGTTGCAAGGGGTGAGAACCTTACAATCGCTGTCGACAATGGGGTCGGTAGCTGCAGTGGTTACAGGACCACTCAGACGTCCTCCAAGAATCTGGTGGACTCTCTCCTCGAGATCCGTGAGTGACCACTTGTGGAGGTCCTCCACCGGTGCGAAGCTGGTCTTTGCCAATCCTCGCCAGCATAGACTGCAGGGGAAAGGAGGGGAAGTTATGTTGCCTGATGCCCTGAGTGATCATCTCATGCCCCCCATGGTGCAAGAGCCCTTACATGACGCCCTGAGTCAAATGTGCATGTGTGTGCCCAGAAAGGGCCATGGGTGCTTGCTGGCAGATGGCCAATGGGGCACAGGCCACCCTGTAGCCATAAAGTCAGGTGCAAATGAAGGGATGCAGAAGTTTGCAGGAACAACACCCACCCTCACGACCCGAGTGAGGTCGTTGAATTTCTTTCTGCATTGGACAGGGCTCCTGGTCACCATGCTGCTGGAGTTGACCCTCTGGCATACATCCCTCCAAGCTCATCGGTAGTCCTTATGATTCGGCCTCCTGCCATTGTCTGGGTAGAGAACATCTCGCCGGCGCTCCACTGCGGCCACCAATTGCTCCAGAGCCTCATTGATGAAGCGCTCTGCTCTTTGTCTCACCTTCTCCATCTGGTCCAAGTTTTTATCGCCAGAGAAGGGCCTGCACCGATTCTGAGGCCTGCAAGGCGCAGAGTGTGGATGCTGAAGCTGACTGACCCACCCCTTTAAGAGCTAGCCGGCGCCTGGAAGTGTCGTGGTCATCGGTAATTGAGAGCACCTGCGCTGAGCCCGTCCGCTCCGATATTGGGTTACGCCGGAAGTTTAGCGCCTTAGGAGTCCCGTGTAACGCCTGAATTCGCGCCTCAATCGCCTTTAGGGGCGATGCAACCCAATATCGCGCCAGGCGGTGATAAGTTTCGTCTGGCTATAAACTTTGCGCAGCGCCAGTTCTAACGCCTCAAGCCGGGCTATACCCAATTTCTAGGCCAATGTGTTTTGGTGTGGATAACATTTTTTATAGTTTTCCTATCTTTGATTATTCCTCTTGTATTGTTAAAATGTGTAATTTTGATGTATTTCAAATTGTGGCACCACATACTGATTTAGGTATTGAATACTAGCATGTAAGGAATTAAAACATGTTATGGCACAGTTTTAAGATACCTGGGATGATATGGAAATGGAACTTCCAGCAATGGTGCAGCTTATGTTATATATGTAACAAAATATTTTGGCAGGAGTATGGATCTCCAGCAAAGTGCTGGTCGTAGAATGGAGAGTGATGAATTTGTTGAATTCCAGTTTAAAAAGTATTATGGCAGTAGAGTTAAAATTAAAAAACTAACAAAGCTGTCTTCATACAGCTTTGAGATATGAAATATGCAGGCAGACATTGCTTAACATAAGAAATAGGAACAGGAGTAGGCTATTCGGCCCCTCGAGCCTGCTCCGCCATTCAATAAGATCATGGCTGATCTGGTCTTGGCCTCAACTCCACTTTCCTGCCTGCTCCCCATAACCCTCGACTCCCTTATTGTTCAAAAATCTGTCTATCTCCACCTTAAATATATTCAATGACCCAGCCTCCACGACTCTCTGGGGTAAAGAATTCCAAAGATTCACGACACTCTGAGAGAAGAAACTCCTCCTCATCTCCGTTTTAAATGGGCGACCCCTTATTCTGAAACTATGCCCCCTGGTTCTAGATTCCCCCACAAGGGGAAACATCCTCTCTGCATCTACCCTGTCACGCCCCCTCAGAATCTTATACGTTTCAGTAAGATCACCTCTCATTCTTCTAAACTCCACTGAGTGTAGGCCCAACCTGCTCAACCTTTCTTCATAAGACAACCCCTTCATCCCAGGAATCAACCCAGTGAACCTTCTCTGAACTTCCTCCAATGCAGGTACAGGTATATCCCTCCTTAAATAAGGAGACCAAAACTGTATGCAGTACTCCAGGTGCGGCCTTACCAACGCCCTGTACAGTTGTAGCAAGACTTCCCTACTTTTATACTCCTCCCCCCTTGCAATAAAGGCCAACATTTCATTTGCCTTCCTAATTATTTGCTGTACCTGCATACTAACTTTTTGTGTTTCATGTACAAGGACCCCCAGATCCCTCTGTACCGCAGCATTTTGTAGTCTCTCTCCATTTAAATAATAATTTGCTTTTTTATTTTTCCTACCAAAGTGAATAACCTCACATTTTCCCACGTTAGACTCCATCTGCCAAATTTTTGCCCACTCACTTAACCTATCTATATCCCTTTGCAGATTCTTTGGCCTAGAAATTGGGTTCTGGTCTTGCCAGGGCTGTAGCGCCAGAAAGTTTGCGCCAGCGGTAATGCGGCAGCGCCCGACGAAAATTCGGGTGCGCCGGGCCCAGACGGCGGCGGGCGCTAAAACCCTCCTTTAGCGCCTCAAAACGGGCGTGAACTTGGGTTTCCCGGCGCTAATCCCCCGCTGCGGCACCCGATGCGTTGCGGCAGGCGGGGGAACTGCAGGCCTCCTCCTCCTGTTAAGGAGGAGCTGCCTGCAGCCGACAACTGTCCGGCGGATTGCCCCGACATCTGAGCCCGGCACCTCGGGGAAGTGCCGGGCTCGCATGAGACACTGATCAGGGCCGCGGGGGGGGAATGCAGGAGTCCGGGAAGGGAGGTGCGGGCAGGCAGCCGCCGGGAACGTGGCCGGCCGCCGCTCCACCTTTATGCGCCGGCGCACACTGGGGGAAGACTCTGGCCTAGAAATTCACTAGCCTTAGCGCCGCTTTTGAGGCGCTAGAGGGACTAGCGCCAGAGTTATGGCCAGTTGAAAAATTCCCTGGGGCCCTAAAGCGGCGTTGCACCGGTAGCGCTGCGCCGGCATCGATGACGTCATCGGTGTGCGCAGCGTCCCGGTTGCCATGCCGACGGGCCCCAGCGCCGAAATTCAGTTGCGGCCGCCTCGCCCGTGGCAGCCGCAACTAAGACTCTGGCAACAGAGTCCAACATGTGTTTGCGCCGGTGCATTAAAGGCCCCGCGGCGGCCGGCCGCTTTCCCGCCGGCCGCCTGCCCGCAGCTCCCTCCCCGGACTTCTCCCCCCCCCCCCCCGGAACAGATGCAAGCCCGGCACTTGTCCGAGGTGCCGGGCTCATTTTTAAACAGATTTGCGCGGGCCGCGGCCGGGTGCAGGCAGCTCCTCCTTAACGGAAGGAGGAGGCCTGCACTTCCCCAGCCTGCCGCACCGCATCGGGTGCTGCAGCGCCGGAATTGCGGCGCTAAACGGCAGTTAGCGCCCTTTTCCAGGCGCTAAGACCCTTCAGTAGCGCCGGCAGCCGTTTGGGCGCGGTGCTACTGAATTTTTGGCGCGCGCAGGGGGACTTAGCGCTGGCACTAACTTCCGGCGCTAAAGCCCTGGCTAAGCCAAAACCCAATTTCTAGGCCTCTGTTGCCAGAGTCTTAGTTGCACCTGCCACGGGCGAGGCGGGCGCAACTGAATTTCGGCTTGGGGCCGGGTTACCACGGCAACCGGGACGCTGCGCACACCGATGACGTCATCGGTGCCGGCGCAGCGCTACCGGTCTACCGCCGCGGAAGGGCCCCAGGCAATTTAGGAACCGGCGCCAATTGCAGCGCTAGGCCCTCTCGCGCCGCAAAATCGGTGCTAAGGGCACTGAATTTCTAGGCCTTTATGTCTTCTTCACAACTTGCTTTCCCACCTATCTTTGTATCATCAGCAAATTTGGCTACGTAACACTCGCTCCCTTCATCCAAGTCATTAATATAGATTGTAAACAGCTGAAGCCCCAGCACTGATCACTGTGGCATCCCACTAGTTACAGTTTGCCAACCTGAAAATGACCCATTTATCCCGACTCTCTGTTTCCTGTTAGTTAGCCAATCTTCTATCCATGCTAATAATATTACCCCGAACCACATGAGCTCTTACCTTGTGCAGTAAACTTTTATGTGGCACCTTATCGAATGCCTTCTGGAAATCCAAATGCACGACATCTACCGGTTCCCCTTTATCCACCCTGCTCCTTGCATCCTCAAAGAACTCTAGGAAATTTGTCAAACATGACTTCCCTTTCATAAAACCATGCTGACTCTGCTTGACTATATTATGATTTTCTAAATGTCCAGCTACTATTTCCTTAATAATGGACCCCAGCATTTTCTCAATGACAGATGTTAGGCTAACTGGTCTATAGTTTCCTGCTTTCTGTCTCCCTCCTTTCTTGAATAGGGGTGTTACATTTGCGGTTTTCCAATCCGCTGGGACCTCTCCAGAATCCAGGGAATTTTGGTAGATTACAACCAATGCATCCACTATCTCTGCAGCCACTTCTTTTAAGACTCAAGATGCAGGCTATCTGGTCCAGGGGTCTTGTCCACCTTTAGTCCCACAAGTTTGCCTAATACATTTTCTCTAGTGATAGTGATTGTTTTAAGTTCCCCCCTCCCTATAGCCCCTTGATTATCAATTATTATTGAGATGCTTTTAGTGTCTTCTACGGTTTAATGTCTCTGCCTGTTTCCCATTATTAATTCCCCAGTCTCATCCTCTAAGGGACCAATGTTTACTTTAGTTACTCTCTTCCTTTTTATATACCTGTAGAAGCTCTTACTGTCTGTTTTTATATTTCTTGCTAGTTTACTCTCATAATCTATCTTCTCTCTATTATTTTTTTAGTCGTCCTTTGCTGGCTTCTAAAAATTTCCCAATCCTCTGGCCTACCACTAATTTTCGCATCATTGTATGCCTTTGTTTTCAATTTGATATCATCGTAACTTCCTTAGTTAGCCACCGATGGTTCATTCTCCTCTTAGAGTCTTTCTTTCTCACTGGAATATATCTTTGCTGAGAGTTATGAAATATCTTCTTAACTGTCTGCCACTGCTTATCTACCATCTTACCCTTTAATCTATTTCCCCAGTCCACTTTAGCCAACTCTGCCTTCATACCTTTGTAATTGCCTTTATTTAAGTTCAGGACACTAGTTTGAGACCCAAGTTTCTCACCCTCAAACTGAATTTGAAATTCTAACATGCGATGATAACTCTTCCCGAGAGGATCCTTTACTATGAGATCATTAATTAATCCTATCTCATTACACATTACCAGATCTAAAATAGCCTGCTCCCTGGTTGGTTCCACAATGTATTGTTCTAAGAAACCATCCTGAATACACTCTATGAACTCTTCCTCAAGGCTACCTTTGCCAATTTGATTTGTCCAATCTATATGAAGATTAAAATCGCCCATGATTATTGCAGTACCTTTCTTACAAGCTTTCATTATTTCTTGATTTATACTCTGTCCTACAGTGTAGCTACTGTTAGGGGGCCTATAGACCACTCCCACCAGTGACTTCTTTCCCTTATTATTTCTTATCTCCACCCAAACTGATTCTACATCTTGATCTTTTGAACCAATATCATTTCTCACTACTGCACTGATCTCATCCTTTATTAACAGAGCTACCGCACCTCCTTTTCCTTTCTGCCTATTCTTCTGAAATGTCAAATAACCCTGAATGTTCAGTTCCCAGCCTTGGTCACCTTGCAACCACGTCTCTGTAATGGTTATCAGACCATACCCATTTATTTCTATTTGTGCCGTCAACTCATCTATCTTGTTACGAATGCTGCATGCATTCAGATAAAGAGCTTTTAATTTTGCCTTTTTACCATTTTTCCCTACTCTGACCCTACTTTCTGATGCATTCTTATGTTTATACGCTCTGTCCCTTCCTATCACACTCTGGTTATCATTACCCCTATCGCTACCCGGCACTACTATTGTCTTCTCTTTTTCTTTGACTTTTTAAATTTCCCCTCACCTGAGCCCCCCCGCCACTTATTTAGTTTAAAGCCCTATGTACAGCCCTAGTTATTCAATTCGCCAGGACACTGGTCCCAGCATGGTTCAAGTGAAGCCCGTCCCAACGGAACAACTCCCTCTTTCCTCAGTACTGGTGCCAGTGCCCCATGAATCGAAACCCATTTCTCCCACACCAATCTTTCAGCCTCGCATTCATCTCTCTGATCTTATTTACCCTATGCCAATTTGCCTATGGCTCAGATAGTAATCCAGAGATTATTACCTTTGTGGTTCTGCTTTTTAATTTAGTCCCTAGCTGCTCATATTCCCTCAGCAGAACCTCTTTGTCCTACCTATGTCGTTGGTACCTACGTGGACCACGACAACTGGATCTTTCCCCTCCCACTCCAAGTTCCTCTCCAGCCCAGAGGAGACGTCCTTCACCCTGGCACCAGTTAATTAATTCCTGGTAATTTCTGACCAATGTTTACCAACAACATGCATTTATATAGTGCCTTTAGGTGCTTCACAGGAGCCTTATCAAACAAAATTTGACACCGAGCCACAAAAGGAGATATTAGGACAGGTAAACAAAAGCTTGGTCAAAGAGGTAGGTTTTATGGAGTGTCTTAAAGGAGGAGAGCAGCAGAGATATATAGGGAGGGAATTTCAGAGTTTAGGCAGTTGAAGGCACGGCTGCCAATGGTGGAGCGAAGAAAATCAGGGATGTGCAAGAGGTCAGAATTGGAGGAGCACAGAGATCTTGGAGGGTTGTAGAGCTGGAGAAGGTTACAGAGATAGGAAGGGGTGGGGCCATTAGGGTTTGAAAACAAGGATGAGAATTTTAAAAGCGAGGCGTAGCCGGACTGGAAGCCAATGTAGGTCATCGAGCACAGAGGTGATGGGTGAACGGGAGTTGGTGTGAGAAGTGATATGGGCAGCAACAGGATACCGGCTTAAATGTGTACAGATGCAGAAACAAAGGATCTCCCACCCTCTCTCCCCTGATTTTTTTTTCGTTGGTGTAACTGTGTGGGCAGGGGTGGAAAATGGGTTGAGAACAAACTCCACCTTGTCTCCCTGCCCATTTTTGCATGCATCTGATTTCCTGTAAGCAGCTGGCAGCATTTTACAAGCAGATGTAAATAAAGGAAATATCTTTTCCAATGTATTTTCCATCATTTGCGCCATAGCAAAGCTGGACACCAGGTATGTCTGTTGGTCCCTTGCATCCATCATTACTATGGCTTTGAATTTTTAGTAGAAGAAAGCCTAGCCAATCGATCACAGCTGGACTGCCCAGCAAATGAGAGGAAGCCCACCTACAGTATATAAATTTCTTTATGGCCGGATAATCTCATCCAGGACTGGAGACAGATCTTTAGGTGGATGTGAAGACCTGCTGCCCTGGAGATGTATGTCAAATCACCAGGAGTAAGCCATTGAATATATGGAAGAGAGGAGTTTCTTTTAAATCATTGAAATGCAATTAATTACTATCTTTTTACAATTTCTGATATGGAAGTCAAAATTCTACCACATTGGTTAATTAAAGGTGAGCTTCTCCTGTATGTTGCTACATTTTTTTAAGTTATGCATTTTTATTATTACAGTCCATTAATGTGTGAATACATATTTCTTTAAAAAGGTGTTCATTCATATATTCTATAAGAAGACCTTTTTTTCGGGAAAAGATTCTTCGTGCCAAATTAGAAAACTGCAATTTAAAAACATTGACAGTATCAGTCCATGAAAGTGCATTTATCCATTTGATTGACTGTTTACTCCCTCATTTCTCTGTGTTCTTTTGAGGTCTTTGGACCTGCTTCTGACATTTGGCTGAATCTTGCCAAAGATATTAAGGAATATTCTTGCTTAATCCTTTCAGGATTCCAGTAGTAGTTTTGATCTAAATGAAAACTATTAACAACATTACAATTTTCAGATTATTTCAAGAATATTCTAAATAAAATATATTTTTATTTATGATCTTTTGAAAATGTCTTATGCACATTAAAATGTCCAGAAGTTAATTTTTGGAGATTTATGAAAAATATACATGTATTTTGGAAGATTAAAGGTATTTCAATATTAGAAGGATATTAATATCATAACTAGTGGGTTTGTCAGTGTTGAGAGTGAATACAAGTTTGAAAGATTTGTACAGCAATCAAATGTCTTTAACCATTGAAAACAAGAGAAACAAAGCAGAACGTATGACTATATTTCTACAATATCTACCTTTGTAGCTAATAGTTGTCCTTGTCAGAAGATAATTAAAAGGTGAAGTATATGTCCTTTCAAGGTGTAGAAAATTGTATGTTTGTATGTTATAATGTGGGCATGTGTATTATCAAAGTTTATCGAGAGCATGGGTGAACCTTTTAGTGCAGGGTGCTGCGGGCAGAGTGTGACAGAATTTATTAAGCGATTTGTAGATTTAATAATAAAATAACCCATAATGAAAGATATGGGTTAATTTAAACAATTTATTTTTAATATTTTTAAACTTTGTTTACTTGAAATCTTCCTTGCAGCATTTGTATACTGCCACACAAAACATTACCATCAATTGTAGAAAAAATAGATTAGTTCTAATGATATTTAGTCAATTTTAACCCCTTAAATTCTGTGATACTCAGCTGACTACAGTTCCATTAAATTCAAGCTTGAAAGCGTTAACATGCATTATTTTAAATCTCTTTCTGTGCAAGCAGGAAATTAACTTGATTCCTAGAAGAAATAGGCAAGCAACCTTATTCCAGTGGCACTGCTACCAGAAGAGCAGCACTGATAGCACCTCCACAGGTGCAAAGTATAGGACTAGAAGAGATGTACAAGTTCCATAGAGAAAGACTATAAAACACATATTGTAGGCATATTTGCTAGTCATTAAAGGTTATAATAAATTGTGTTAAATTATCCATTACCTCTGCTCCTCTATGTCATGTGATTCTGACCAGCCATTAAGGCAATAGGAAATATTAGGGGAGAAGAATTCATCCCCTTTGCGCTTCCCGTTAGCGCTAGCAGATGGCGCTAATGGGGCGCTAGATCAGTATCGCCGGGGCGAGGCGAATCCAGTGCTGCATGCCAAATTTTGCCCCTCCCCCCCCCCCCCGGTAGCGCCACCGGTAAGAGGAATCGCCGGGAACGTCAACGCCAGGTAGATCATGACGTCAGTTAGCATGCAACGCTTACTGACCGCCTGATCAGTTAAATTGATTCTCACCACTTACCTTAGCGCCTAGAGTAAACACCGACAGGGAGAGCTGGTGTGAAGCACCAGGAAGCCGGCTCCAGGGATGTTATTTAAAGGGATCATCAGTAATCACTTGCAGCTGTCAGGTTAGTGCTGTTTCAGTGGTTTCTTGTCAGTTTCACATTCTGCTTCACATTCTGCAACAGTTTCATTCAGTAATTTCAAGGTTCTTTTGTATCAGGAGTGCTGTGGCAACTAAAAAGTAGCTACATTTATTCTTCAAAGAATCAAACTGCTACATTTGGTGACATTAATGGGGGCTGTACTGGCATGCCACCTCACCCTCCAGGATCTACGGCAGAGGGAGTGTAGGCAGCGAGAAAGACGGGAACATGTGTGCAGAGAGATGAGGAGGGACATCAGGGCTCTCACCAGGAGGGCTCACCCTCCGAGGGTATTCCGAGAGCACTTCTCCTACCTTCAATGAAGCGAGGAGCAGTGTATTAGATGGCTCCGCCTCACCAAGGAGGTGGTCACCTCCTCCAAACAGACCTCAGCCTCACACCAGGATGACTTAAACCCCTTTGCTCACCACATCCCCATCATTCTATCCCTTTTACAGGCCGTATCACAGCGCAAAGCTGAAATGAGAAACACCATAAAAGAATGGTAAGTGAAGTAATAAATTTATCAAAAGCTAGTGGACACATATTTACTACAAAAATATTTACTTTTCTCCCTTAGTGCCTCTCGTTACTGTGCCTTTGCCTACTCTGGTGCTCCTATGAAGCATTGGCCCAGTGGCTGCAGCAAGGCTGGTGGAAGGCTGCTGAGTGTCCGTGTGGGACACTTCAGATGGCTTTGCAGGATGTCCTTGACCAGCTCTGAACCTGGAAAGTCCGGCTGTAGACTGCACCACCTCAGCATGGGCAGCAGCATTCTGGGCTGGCTGGATGACAGGCAACAACAAGGGCAATGGCAGAGTGGTAGTGGTGGGAGCAGAAATGCTGTCATCCTGAGAGAGAACAGCAGGCTCCTGCTCCACTGACCCACTGCCACTCCCCCGGGGCAGCACCTCAGCATCGCTAGCAATCTGTTGGAGAACAGATTACTGGCCTGCTACGACACTGTGAAAGCCCTAGTCAATGGTGGTAGACCCAGCCACGATGGCAGCAGTAAGAGCTTGTGTGGCATCAAGCTGAGACTGCATAAGAGCAATCTGAGATAGCATGCCAACAAGAATAGACTGCATTACAGCACTAAGACGTTGCATCGCTTCCGCCTGTACTGTAATGGAAGCTGCCACATCGGCCATCACATGCAGCATCAGGTCTGGGTCGCCACGGTCTCTCTGGGAGTCGACCATCCTTTGCAGACTGGAAACGATGGGCTCCATGGTGTGCGCAGAGCCTTGTGCAATGGTGGAGGTGGATCCTTCCACACTCCTTACCATTGCCGAGAGGCTCTCCGGCCCCCTTGCCATTGCACCTATCATCTCCATGTGCATGCCCATCACCCTTCTTCTAAAGGCCTCCCCATCGAGGTCCTCATCTGAATGCTGTGCTGCAGAACTCGCCCTCTGGGGAGCTGGCCCCTGAGCTACCCTTTCCCCCTGGCCTTGCTGCAGCGCACTCATCCCCGGTGACTCACCCTGTGCAGATCCCGTTACTATGCTAGCCTCTAAAGAACGCGTAGTGCCAGTATCTTAGCTGGTGTCTGCAGGTGAGAGATGCAGCGACGTGGTGTGTTCTTCCTCCTCCTCTTCTCCCGCCTCGCACTCTACGATGCCTTCAGGGACAGGCTGCTAATTATCTGAAAGCATAAAGGCGCAAGATTCTGGTTAAGGTGAGGAGAGGGGGGCAGGAGGGGAGAAATGCATGCATACAGCATGATTAGCAGGAAAGTGCAAAATGCTTGTGGGGTGAGGTGTAAGTGGGATGTGAGAAGAAGGAGTGGGGATGAATATACCATTGTTGTCCCCAAGGGGGTCAACATCGCCGGTGGCCACGGCGCCCAATGATTTGCAGCACTCAATTCTCCAGCGCAGACAGTGGTTGGGTGTTGGCTTGTCCCCTGCCTGTGCGCTCCGACTCCCTCCTGTTGTGCACCACCTTGGCCTGCAAGAGAAAAGAAAGTGTGAGAGTGTGGAGCAATGTACTTGGGTGACGTGCCTGCCATAGTTGAATAGCTGTCATTGTGTGTAAGATGTGGGTGTGAGTATTGGTTGGTAGATATTGTTGGTGTGAGAGTGTTGGGTGTGTGGTGCTTTGGGCAGTGTTTGAAGATTATGGCTCAGATGATGGTATGTAGCACTTGTTGAAGCATTCACTCACCCATACCATCCGAGTGAGGACGTTAAATTTCTTCCTGCACTGTGTGTGGGTCCTGGGGGCCACAGTGCCGCCCGAGATGTGCTGTACTACCTCTCTCCACATAGTGTGGAAGGCAGAAGACTTGTGTTGAGGGCCTCCTGCCACTTGCTGGATAGAGCACCACCCTCCGTCTCTCCACAGTGAAAACCAATGCCTCCAGTGCTTCATCATAGAATCTGCGGGTTCTCTCCCTGGGGCATAGACCTGCCATGAGCACACCTGGTTCAGTGCTCTGGCTCCTTCTCCTTGTTATGCTTCTGCTTTCTGAGGCAGCTGCACAGCCAGCAATGCTGAGAATGAGGTGCTGCAGCATCAATGAACCTCTCCTTTAAGTAGTGAAAAAAGGCCTGTGGCAGTGATGAGTTGCGATTAGACTGCACCTGATATTGGTCCAACCTTTAAGGGTAACGCCAATGAATTTAGATTTTAAGACTTGATTTAGGACTCTAATCATTTTATTGAGCAGGTAGCACGAATTTTGCATGCAGTCTAAAGCATTTGTGCCTGGCGCTAATTCTCCAACTTTTCTGCTGACACTGCCCATTCCTTGGCTATAACGAATTTCTAGCCCTAGGTTGCTGGTACAGGTGAAAGTCGCGCTGTCCTATGTCCGTGAGTTTATCTCATCATTCAGTTGTTGCGTACAAGGATGTGCCATCTTTCATGTGGAGGCAGGTGTGAGACAGAAAAACCCTGAGCATTTGAGCAGTGAAATCGTTGTTTGAGAATCCTGATGTTTTGCTCTATGATAGTGTCTGGTTGTACTCAAGTTTTGAATCTGTGTTTTGTGTAACTATCATGAACCACATTTTTAGGACACTGGCCAAATCTGAGTAACAAGCCTTTCAGTCAGTCATTGCATTCAAATGTTGCAGCTAGAGCTGGCTGCCTAAGGATGAAGGAGGTATATTGTGACCCACGTGTTGAGTATTCACATGTATGATCCTTCATTACTTGCTACTGACCACTTGCCTGTTGATCAAATAGAATTTGCAGTTGATAGTGTTGGATTCATTATGGGTGCCCATGTGAGTGCAGTTGAGCACATCCAAGATCTTGCATCCCTACAAATATCCACTACTCCTTTGACACCAGTTTATTCATCATGTCTGCTCCCTCTGTTCCACCAACAGCAGTCAATCTTTCAGTTACTATGCTCCATCCTCTGGAACTCCTTATCAAAATTCCTCTGTCTCATCACCTCCCTTCCTAGTTTCGCAAGCCTCTTCAAAATATTTCTCTTTGACCGGCTTTCATCACTCTAATTCTGTTTTGTTCCCCTATCTGTTTCTTTGGCTCAGTGTTCATCTTTTGTGAAATGTTCAAAGCTGTTATTCTCTATGTGAGGAGTAATATAGTAATGTACGGTGTTGTTAAACCATTAATTGAAGTAGAATTATCATTATCTCGATTGTTGCTCTGCATCTTTTGAAAATGGATGAGCCTTTGAACCTTCTGGGGTAGTGACCAATTCTCTAGATGATTGGAATGATCCAATACTGAAAAACTGCAAAATTACTGTGACCTTGTATGTCACAGTTCTAGTCATAGAGGACACCCTCAAGCCACCTACAGCCATTTGACAAACTTCAGTTATTCCTTCCCTGGAGAGCTTCCAAACTCCTTAGACACTGTTGTCTGCTCGCTTACGAATGATATTCTGGCCCTGAGAATGCGATTCTTGTGTGCCTAATATCCCCTTCATCTCATTCCTGCTTGTAAAGGCCAATGGCACCTATGAAAGGAGCAAATGCAATTTGCTGTTTTCTGCTAGATTTGGAAAAGTATTTATCTCTGTGAACAACACCTGTGTCTTGGATTTACAGGTAAAATATATCCAGGTGTCTTAAGTGTTAAGAAATTGCAACATGGCTATATTTAATTGAAACTGACCCCATATCTACTTGTGAATACAACATCCATAAATTTGTGCTGGTGGATAGATATGGATGCAACTAGGTTTTGATCTGCGCACGCACTAAGCATTTCAAACTCCTTCAAAACTTGGATTACTACTGTGCATGTGCAGGCAGTTACCCCATAGTGCATCATACAGCCTGTGCAAATGTGGTGATGCTCCAAGTAAAATGGGGAGTCTGTGTTTAGGATGAGCATAACCTAGTCACACATTGAACTAAATTGGCTGCTCATTCATAATCAATCAGCAAAAATCTAGCTCATTGTTTAATACTGCCTCACATGAACTGATCAGGTAGGTGCAACAGTGATCGTGAAGGTACTTTGCCATGTTATTTGAAGATATTTTAACAATAGAGGATGTTCTGTGCGTAAAGATGAAAAGAAAATGGTCTGAGAATTACTGCTGTGTAAGGCCATTACTTCTTGGTGCTCCAACCCAAACATAGTGGCTGTGCATAAACATTGTGAAATTGCATGTAAATTGATATTTACATTTGCAAAATGAACTGCTTATGTTTGCATTGTGCTCACAGCTAGGAGCAATTTTGCATTCTGACACAGATTATTATTTGTGTCTGTGCTAATGATTTTGCCTGTAGGCTTTCAGTAAGTCTTCTAAGATTATATATATTTTTAACACAATCATTTCAAGGCATTTCATCTTGTTTTTGTACGTGTTGGCCATCAGATTATTTTATATTTTAATTTCCCCAGAGTTATGTGACATATTTATTAATGTACCTTGTGAATTAGCCTTATCGTTTCAATGTGCATGCTAAGCTTGTTACCGATAATAGAAATGTTTAACGTTTCAAGTTTAGCTGTGAGACAGGTGATTTCTGTCGTACTTGTCATGTAAAATCAACTTTGAGTCTAATATCTTTTCCTTCCACTGTCAACATCCCTGACTAGCTTCTGGGGTTTTGCATTGTACATCTATATTTATTGTATAAGCATTGTATATTCTTGGGAGAGTTCTGCTTCTATCCACTGCTGCTCTAGGAGAGTCTGTTCAGTCATTCACAGCTGCCATGTCTAACTCTGACTCTCCAGCACAGTAGGGCTAATATAGATTGACGTAGTTGCCAGAGGACTGATTGAAACTTGTGTCTTAAAGTTACTAATGCTCACTGAACCATTTTATTGAAGATAAAGTAAATAAAATAGGTTTTCATATGAGAATTCTCTGAAATAGAAGGAAATTATTTGGCAGGTTGAAACCAGTGGGGAAGGAAACCACTGAAGCAAGCCAGAACACCATCAACATGCACTATGTACTGCACTCACTACAGCAGAGATACCCAGTATGTTCAACTTGTTTTCATGAGAACCATTTAAATTTACTTTGAAAGCAACGTGGTACTTGTGTGTTCATCTATGCACAAACATACGCCTATTGGGGATAATTTTAACTTTGGGCGATGGTGTAAAACTGGCAATATCGCATTAGCGGTCCATTATACAACACGCCTGATTTTTCTTTCCATTGAAGTCAATGGAAGGGAAAATCAAGCGGGGTGGGTAATAGGCAGGCAATGCTTGTCATACTCACAAAATCATACCCCTCAGTCAATGTCCCAGACTCCTCCATCACTGTCCTTGGGTATACCCTGTCCCACTGGCAGGACAGGCCCACCAGATGTGGCGGCGCAGTGGTATACAATTGGAGGGAGTGGCCTTGGGATTCCTCAACATTGACTCTGGACTCCATGAAGTCACATGCCATCAGGTCAAAAATGGGCAAAGAAACCTCCTGCTGATTACCACCTACTGCCCTCTCTCAGCTGAAAAATCAGTAGTCCTCCATGTTGAACACCACTTTGGAAGAAGCACTGAGGGTAGCAAGGGCACAGAATGTACTCTGGGTGGGGGACTTCAGTGTCCATTACCAAGAGTGGCTGGGCAGCACCACTACTGACCGAGTTGGCTGACGAGGGAAAAACCTACTTGACCATGTCCTCACCAATCTACCTGTCGCAGATGCATCTGTCCAAGACATTATTGGTAGCAGTGACCACCGCACAGTCCTTGTGGAGACGACGTCCCCTCTTCACACTGAGGACACCCTCCATTGTGTTGTGTGTGTAAGATTTGCAAAATTCCCACATTTCCCCCAAGGTTATTAATAAAAGGGACCCTGCATGGACATTTTTAAAAAGGGTACCCAAAAGATGGCGTCCGCACCTCGTGACCAAAAGCCTGCAAGATTTTAAAAGCTTGGACTTTGGCAGCACAAGCAGCTTTTGAAGAAATCGAAACCTAAAATGCAGTTTCTGTGAAAAAGGACTTTGTATTTTGGAAAACAGACAGCAAACATTGAATATGCATTACACCAGATCGTAGACAGATCAAAACCAGTTAGGCCTATACTTGAGGCCATCAAGTTGTCTGCATAAATAATCAGAAACAGCTTATGGGAGCTGTTAAGGCTGGACAGGCCACTTAGACTGCATTAATAACAATACAGCTCGGACATCAGGCCATTAGGTGCGATAAACGGCCATCTAAAAACAGTTCGTTCAGATTGCTATAATTATTTAAACCAGCCTGCCAAAATGGAAACAATGAACTAACCTGATTTGGCGCGCAGATAAGGGCCCATTCGAAAGGAGTATAACTGTGGGCCCCGGGTAGCAATCACTCGCTTGACTCTTGCGCTCTTGACTCTGACCTCTCGTCTGGTCTTGGGCTGCCGCCACCCGTACTCGTGCCCTGGCCTCGTGGCGGGTTCTCTCCTCGCTCCCCGTAGCAGAGTTTTAGCAACTAAGGACACCATACCAATTGCGGGGGAGGGGAATGAGACCCGAGTCCGTAGCCATCCAGGATGCCCAGGCCGCAAAAAGGGGTGAGACGAAAGTGAGTAGGCAGTCCAGGACTTGTATAGTAACCGAACGAGACGAGATGAATGGAGACGAAGAAGACGGTAACAACTCTAAGAGCAGAGCAGGGCAGCGAGAAACGTATTGATGAGGCCAAGTGTCTAGTTATAAGCTGGCGCTTGGTGAGACGAACATTCCTGTTGAGCACTGCGAAAATGCAGGTGTCCACGCCACGACGAGTATACTGGCGTTCTTACGCTTGGGTAGGAAAATCTAGGCAGTAAAAACTGCCAACTGCCCTATAGGCACAACGTTACCGCCGACGACCGCCTGAGGGAGAAGAAGAGGAGAACCCATCGCGACGAGACGACGACGGTAGCGGAGGAGAAGAAGGTGTGTTGCAGCAGCAGCTCCAGCACCGCGCCCCTGAAGACCACGTGGCGACGGGGTACCTAAGAGGATAGAAAACCAAACCTCAAAACCTGCATCCGTTAAACAGTTGGCTTTGCTTCGGATTGGTGAGCATGAATTCTGGCCCCTCATAGCTTAATCTAGTTAGGTATAGGGGGTGGGATAAGGATAAGGGGATTGTTAATGTAGTTTGTTTTCCCTCGATGTGCCGTGTGTTCCCCATTCCCTGAACAAGTATAGTTATTCTGTATTTTGCCTGTAATTTATACTAGTGACTTCTCATAAGGCTGTTTTATTTTCTGTTTTAGTAAAATCTTGGTTTTCTTACATCCAAACCACTTGTCTACTCGAGTTTTTTTCTGTATAGCCACCTGTACCTAAGTCCGGTGTCTAGAACCCAGGGGCGTGGGAGCGATTCGAACCGCTCACCAACAGTCAGGGGCATAACTGACTGGGCGCACGTGCCACACCCGCCATCCCCTACAGTGTGGCACTACTACCGTGCTAAATGGGATAGATTCAGAACAGATCTAGCAGCTCAAAATTGAGGCACTGTGGGCCATCAGCAGCAGTAGAATTGTACTCTACCACAATATGTAACCTCATGGCCTGACATATCCATCACTCTACCATTCTTCTTCTTCTTAGGCAGTCCCTCGGAACCGAGGATGACTTGCTTCCACATTAAAAATGAGTTCGCAGGGGACTGATGAGTCCAATGCGGGACCTACAGTCTCTGTCACAGGTGGGGCAGAGTTGTTAATGGTGATGGACAATTGAACAACTAACGGGAGGAGGAGGTTCCATGAACATCTCTATCCTCAATGATGACGGAGCCCAGCACAAAAGGGAACAGGCTATTCTGGATCTGGTACTGTGTAATGAGAAAGGGCTAATCAATAATCTTGTGGCAAAGGGACCTTTAGGGACAAGTGACCATAATATGATTGAATTTTACATTAAGTTTGAGAGTGATGTAGTCCAATCTGAAACTAAGGTCTTCAATCTAAACAGAGGAAACTACAAAGGGTATGAGGGACAAGATGGCCATGGTAGTTTGGGAGACCACACTAAAAGGTATGAAGGTGGACATACAATGGCTAACATTCAAGGAAATAATGCATAATTTGCAACAAACATATATTCCTCTAGGGCATAAAAACCCAAAAAGAAAAGTGATCCAACCATGGCTAACAAAATAAATTAAAGCTAGTATTAAGTCAAAGGAGGAAGCTTATAAAGTTACCAGAAAAAGTGGTCAGTTTGAGGATTGGAACCTTTTTAGAAAGCAGCAAAGGGGGACCAAGAAATTGATAAAGAAAGGGAAAATGGAATATGAGCACAAACTAGCAAAAAATATAAAAACGGATTGTAAAAGCTTTTATAGGTATGTGAAAAGGAAAAGCCTGGCGAAGGTAAATGTAGGTCCTTTACAGTCAGAGATGGGAGAATTTATAATGGGGAATGAGGAAATGGCAAAGAAATTAAATAAATGCTTTGTTTCTGTCTTCACGGAGGAAGACACAAAAAACCTCCCAGAAATACGAGAAAAACAAGGGTGTGGTGAGAATGAGGAACTTAAAGACATTATTATTAGTAAAAAAATAGTACTAGCAAAATTAATGGGATTAAAAGTCGATAAATCTCAAAGACCGGATGACCTACATCCTAGGGTTTTGAAAGAGGTGGCCATTGGGATAGTGGACGCATTGATTGTCATCTTCCAGAATCTGTACAATTTTGGAACGGTTCCTGCAGATTGGAGGGTAGCAAATGTAACCCCGCTATTTAAGAAAGGAGGGAGAGAGAAAACGGGGAACTACAGACCTGTTAGCCTCACATCAGTAGTTGGGAAAATGCTGGAATCTATTATAAAGGATGCAATAACTGGGCACTTAGAAACTAATAGTAAGATTGGGCAGAGTCAACATGGATTTATGAAAGGAAAATCCTGTTTAACAAACCTATTGGAGTTCTTTGAAGATGTAACTACTGGAGAGGACAAAGGGGAACTGGTAGATGTGGTGTATTTTGATTTTCAGAAGGCCTTCGATAATAAGAACATAAGAAATAGGAGCAGGAGTAGGCCAATCGGCCCCTCGAGCCTGCTCCGCCATTCAATAAGATCATGGCTGATCTGATCCTAACCGCCAATCCACTATCACAGAACCATCTCCTGAATCTAACAGAATTAGACACACGAAATAGGAGCAGGATCAGGCTACACGGCCCCTGGGCCCGCTCCGCTACCCACAGGGCCATGACCGATCCGAACCTAGACTCATGTCCAAATTCCTGCCCGCTCCCCGTAACCCTTAATTCCCTTTACTTCTAGGAAACTGTCTATTTCTGTTTTAAATTTATGTAATGATGTAACTTCTACAGCTTTTTGGGGCAGCATATTCCATGGACCTACCACCCTCTGAGTGAAGTAGTTCCTCCTCATCTCAGTTTTGAAAGAGCAGCCCCTTATTCTAAGACTATGCCCCCTAGTTCTAGTTTCACCCATCATCGGGAACATCTTCCCCGCATCCACCCGATCCAACCCCTTCACAATCTTATATGTTTCAATAAGATCGCCTCTCATTCTTCTGAACTCCAATGAGTAGAGCCCCAATCTACTCAACCTCTCCTCACATGTCCATCCCCTCATCCCCGGGATTAACCGAGTGAACCTTCTTTGTACTGACTCGAGAGCAAGTATGTCCTTTCTTAAGTATGGACACCAAAACTGTACGCAGGTTCCACACAAGAGATTGGTGAACAAAATTAGGGCACATGGAATTGGGGGTAATATACTAGCATGGATTGAGAAAATTTGGCTAGGGTAAATAAAATCAGAGAGTTAAATGCGTGGCTCAAAGACTGGTGTGGGAAAAATGGGTTTGCTTCTTGGGACACTGGCACCAGTACTGGGACAGGAGAGAGCTGTTTCGTTGGGACGGACTTCACTTGGCCAGTGCTGGGACTAGAATCCTGGCGAATCGAATAACTAGGGCTGTAGAGAGGGCTTTAAACTAATTAGTGGGGGGGAGGTTTCAAGAGAGCAAAAAATAAAAATGTCAACGGAGAAGGCAATAGAGCAAGGTAGCAGTGGGGGAATTAAAAACCAGAGCGTGTCAGGAAGGGACAGAATGTATAAAGATAAAGGTAAAGTAGTAAAGGGGGTAAAAGCAGGAATAAATTGTCACAAAACATATTTAAAAGTTCTTTATCTGAATGCACGCAGCATTCGTAACAAAATTGACGAGTTCACGGTACAAATAACTATACATGGGTATGATCTGGTGGCCATTACGGAGACATGGCTGCAGGGTGACCATGACTGGGAACTAAACATCCAGGGGTATTTGACTATTAGGAAGGACAGACAGGAAGGAAAGGGAGGTGGGTGGCTGTGTTAATAAAGGATGGAATCACTGCAATAGTGAGAAATTATATTGGGTCAAAGGATCAAGATAGTGAAATGGTTTGGGTGGAGATAAGGAATAATAAGGGGGAAAAGTCACTAGTGGGCGTAGTCTATAGGCCTCCTAACAGTTGTAACTCTATTGTTCGGAGTATAAATCAGGAAATAGTTGGGGCTTGTAATAAGGGAACAGTTATAATCATGGGAGATTTTAACTTTCATATCGACTGGACAAATCAAATTGGGCAGGGCAGCCTTGAGGAAGAGTTCATAGAGTGCATTAGGGACGGGTTCCTTGAGCAGTATGTTACTGAACCAACCAGGGGGCAGGCAATCTTAGATCTGGTCCTGTGTAATGAGACAGGATTAATAAAAAATGTCCTAGTAAAGGATCCCCTTGGAATGAGTGACCATAACATGGTTGAATTCCAAATTCAGTTGGAGGATGAGAGAGTTGGATCTCAAACCAGCGTACTAAGCTTAAATAAAGGAGGCTATGAAGGTATGAGAGCAGAGTTGACTAAAGTGGACTGGGAAAATAGATTAAGGTGTAAGACGGTACATGAGCAGTGGTGTACATTCAAGGGGATATTTCACAACTTTCAAGAAAAATATATTCCACTGAGGAAAAAGGGGCGTAAAAGAAAAGACAGCCATCCGTGGCTAAGTAAAGTAATAAAGGATAGTATCCGACTAAAAACAAGGGCATAGAAAGTAGCCAAATCTAGTGGGAGGATAGAAGATTGGGAAGCATTTAAAAGCCAGCAAAGAATAACTAAAAGATTAATTAAGAAAGGGAAGATAGATTATGAAAGTAAACTAGCAAAAAATATAAAAACAGATAGCAAGAGTTTCTACAGTTATATAAAGAGAAAAAGGGTGGCTAAAGTGAATGTTGGTCCCTTAGAGGACGAGACCGGGAAATTAGTGGTGGGGAACATGGAGATGGCACAAACGGTGAACAAATATTTTGTATCAGTCTTTACAGCAGAGGATACTAAAAATATCCCAACACTGGACAAACAGGGGGCTATAGGGGGGGGAGGAGCTAAACACGATTAAAATCACTAAGGAGATGGTACTTGGTAAGATAATGGGACTTAAGTCGGATAAATCCCCTGGACCTGATGACTTACATCCTAGGGTCTTGAGAGAAGTAGCGGTAGGGATTGCGGATGCATTGGTGGTAATTTTCCAAAACTCCCTGGATTCAGGAAAGGTCCCAGCAGATTGGAAAACTGCTAATGTAACGCCCTTATTTAAAAAGGGAGGTAGACAAAAGGCTGGAAACTATAGACCAGTTAGCCTAACATCTGTGGTTGGTAAAATGTTGGAGTCCATTATTAAGGAAGCAGTAACAGGACATTTGGATAAGCATAATTTAATCGGACAGAGTCAGCATGGTTTTGTGAAGGGGAAGTCATGTTTGACAAATTTGCTCGAATTCTTTGAGGATGTAACAAACAGGGTGGATAAAGGGGAACCAGTGGATGTGGTGTATTTGGACTTCCAAAAGGCATTTGACAAGGTGCCACACAAAAGATTACTGCACAAGGTAAAAAATCACGGGATTGGGGGTAATATACTGGCATGGGTGGAAGATTGGCTATCTAACAGAAAACAGAGAGTTGGGATAAATGGTTCATTCTCGGGTTGGCAATCAGTAACTAGTGGTGTTCCGCAGGGGTCAGTGCTGGGACCCCAACTCTTTACAATCTATATTAACGATTTGGAGGAGGGGACCAGGTGCAACATATCCAAGTTTGCCGACGATACAAAGATGGGAGGGAAAGCAGTGAGTGAGGAGGACATAAAAAACCTGCAAAAGGACATAGACAGGCTAAGTGAGTGGGCAGAAATTTGGCAGATGGAATATAATGTTGGAAAGTGTGAGGTTATGCACTTTGGCAGCAAAAATCAAAGAGCAAGTTATTATCGAAATGGAGAGAAACTGCAAAGTGCTACAGTACAAAGGGATCTGGGGGTCCAGATATACTTGCTTTCGAGGCAGTTCAGAGAAGGTTCACTCGGTTGATTCCGGAGATGAGGGGGTTGACTTATGAGGAATGGTTGAGTAGGTTGGGCCTCTACTCATTGGAATTCAGAAGAATGAGAGGCGATCTTATCGAAGCATATAAGATTGTGAGGGGGCTTGATCGGGTGGATTCAGGGAGGATGTTTCCACTGATGGGTGAGACTAGAACTAGGGGGCATAATCTTAGAATAAGGGGCTGCCGTTTCAAAACTGAGATGAGGAGAAACTTCTTCACTCAGAGGGTGGAGAATCTATGGAATTTGCTACCTCAGAGAGCTGTGGAAGCTGCGACATTAAATAAATTTAAAAAGGAGATAGACAGTTTCCTAGCTGATGAGGGAATTAGGGGTTACGGGGAGCGGGCAGGGAAGTGGACGTGAGTCTAGGTTCGGATCAGCAATGATCCTATTGAATGGCGGAGCAGGCCCGAGGGGCCGTATGGCCTACTCCTGCTCCTACTTCTTATGTTCTTATGAGAATTGGTTAACAGATAGAAAACAAAGCGTAGGGATAAACTGGTCTTTTTCAGGATGGCAGACTGTGACTAGTGGGGTACCGCAAGGATCGGTGCTTGGGCCCCAGCTATTCACAATCTATATCAATGATTTGGATGAGGGGACTAAATATAACATTTCCAAATTTGCTGATGATACAAAGCTAGGTGTCAGTGTCAGTTGTGAAGAGGCTTCAAGGGGATCTCGACAGGCTCAGTGAGTGGGCGAGAACATGGCAGATGGAATATAATGTGGATAAATGTGAAGTTATCCACTTTGGTAGAAAAAACAGAAAGGCAGAGTATTTCCTAAATGGTGAAAGATTGGGGAATGCAGATGCTCAAAGGGACCTGGGTGTCCTTGTACTGAGTCACTGAAAGTGAATGTGCAGGTGCAGCAAGCCATTAGGAAGGCAAATGGTATGCTGGCCTTCATTACAAGAGGATTTGAGTACAGGAGTAAAGAAGTCTTACTCCAATTATATAGGGCCTTGGTGAGACCACACCTGGAGTACTGTGTACAATTTTGGTCTCCTTAACTAAGGAAGGATATACTTGCCATAGAGGGAGTGCAACGAAGGTTCACGAGATTGATTCCTGGGATGGCGGGACTCTCATATGAGAAGAGATTGAGTAAACTAGGCCAGTATTCCCTTGAATTCAGAAGAATTAGAGGGGATCTCATTGAAGCATACAAAATTATTACAGGGCTTGATAGGGTGGATGCTGGGAGAATGTTTCCTTTGGCTGGGGAGTCTAGAACCAGGGGCTACAGCCTCAGGATAAAGGGTAGGCCATTCAGGACTGAGATAAGAAGACATTTCTTCACACAGAGGGTGGTGAATCTTTGGAATTTTCTACCCCAGAGGACTGCGGAGGCTCAGTCATTGGTTATATTCAAAACAGAAGTCGATAGATTTCTGACTAGTAAGGGCATCAAGAGATATGGCAATATGGCCGGTGAATGGAGTTGAGGCAGAAGATCAGCCATGATCTCCTTGAATGGCGGAGCAGGCTTGAAGGGCCAAATGGTCTACTTCTGCTCCTATTTCTTATGTTCTTATGTAAAAGCCAAGGTTGAAGCGTTCGCAACCGTCTTCAGCCAGAAGTGTCAATTATCCATCTCGGACTCCTCTTGAGGTGGCATACCTGGACAACATTCAGACTTGGGCTGATAGGTGGCAAGTAAAATTTGCACCACACAAGTGCCAGGCAATGACCATCTCCAACAAGAGAAAGTCTAATCACCTCCCCTTGACATTCAATGGCATTACCATCATTGAATCCCCCGCCATTAACATCCTGGGGTGTCACCATTGATCAGAAACCTAACTGGACCAGCCACACACATACTGTGGCTACAAGAGCAGGTCAGACGCTGGGTATTCTGCGGCAAGTGACTCCCTCCTGACTCCCCAAAATCTTTCTACCACCGACAAGGTACAAGTCAGGAGAATAATGGAGTACTCTCCACTTGCCTGCATGAGTGCAGCTCCAATAACACTTGAAGCTCAGCACCATCCAGGACAAAGCAACCCGCTGGATCAGCACCCCATCCACCACCTTAAACATTCACTCCCCCCACCACCGCCACACCATGGCTGCAGTGTGCACCATCTACAAAATGCACTGCAGCAACTCACCAAGGCTTCTTCAACAGCACCTCTCAAATCCGTGACCTCTACCATTTAGAAGGGCAAAGGCAGCAGGCGCATGGGAACACCACTACCTCCAAGTTCCCCTAAAGTCACTCATCATCCTGAGTTGGAAGTATATTCCCATTCCTTCATTGTCGCTGGGTCAAAAACCTAGAATACCCTGTCTAACAGCACTGTGGGAGTACTGACTGCAGCGGTTCAAGAAGATGGCTCACCAGCACTACCTCGAGGGAAATTTGGGATGGGCAATAAATGCTGGCCTTGCCAGTGACACACACAATGAATGAATAAATTTTTAAAAATTAAAAAATTCGTTTTAGATTCATTATAGTTTGTAGAAAATTTTCTGCCATAGAGGGAGGTAAAAGCACAGTATCCAACCAATGCAATGCAGCAAATAACAAAGCCAATAGAATTTTGAATTGCATAGCCAAAACAGTATAATACAAGTCAGATGAAATTTTACAATGGAATTGTACAGTGCTCTAGTCAGACCATACCATTTGTGGTTAGCAGGAAATAAGGGAGATATTCAGTCACTGGAGGCAGTTTAGAGAAAAGCCATGAGACAGATTTCTAATCTCAGTCTGAATTATTAGAAAACACTAGAGAGACTTGGGCTTTTTAGCCTGGAAAGGAGGTATCTGAGGTGATCTTATAGAGGTATATAACATAGTAACTGGTATGGAAAAAGTTAATCCGCCTGCCTCTGTGAAATATACAGTAGGTGTAGGACAATGTGATACAGGTTCAAACTAGTAAAGGTTTAGTACTGATATCAGGAAGTGGTGCTTTGCAGAGAGAGTGATTAACACTTGCAATGGGCAGAGTGGTGGAGGCGAAAATCCTGGAATCAAGTAAGAAACAATTTGATGCAGTGGGGGAGTGCAAGGTTCTGGATGGATGAATTAAGGTGGGTCTCATTCGTAAGTAACTTGTTTTAATGCATGGCTGATGATATGTGAAGCACTGTTGTACTTATTATATTTCCATTTCATCATTTCAGTGGAGCAGAGTGGTTCACAGGTTCTTATAGAGAGGTACAAAGAAAGGGAAGACCTGATGGAAAACGTGGAATCATGAGAAAGAAACTAATAGCTTAGTGCCAGAAAGACAGAAGAACAGATCTGAGAACCTGAGATCAAGAACTGTCTGAAAAGGGAGAAAATGTTAAAAGAAACGAAGATGAAAAGAAGCCCACACTTTTACTCAAAAAACTCCAATGGAAAATTAGTTATGCTTTACGACCATGTACAGTTTAACTAACCACAGACTGTTTTATTTGAAATTGGTTCCTGTTATATTAATGGACCATAAATGAATCATTAATGATAATTGGAAGAACTTATGGAAAATGAAGGAGGGCAAATTTAGCTTCCATCCAAAACTAGCATGAAGTCTGCCGTGCTGCCTGTACGAACTATGGGCACCAAACGATTGGCCCGCTGCAGCTCGCCAGTTGTGGGAGGGCAGGAAATTGGTCGATTCCCATTCTGAGTCAGCCGGCAGGTCAGGTCAGGCCTCCAGTGGGCTAGCAGTGGTTCAGAGTTATTTTGTAGGGCTAGGAGGCAGCTGTTAAATTTAAATCGGGCTCCCATTTGCACTGTGTAAGCCTGATTTAAATATTATAATGAAGTGTCCCGCCTCTCCAAGACAGGACACAGGCACGCCACGCATTCTGCCAGCATTAAATGGCAGCAGGCGCGTACATGGTGGGTTGGGGACGCATTCTCTGATTTTCATTTTTAACCCTGCAACCCTCTCCCGCCCGTTGTGGCGGGTTAATATCGACCCCATAGTTTGAAGGAGGATTTTAAGAACAGGAAAAAGTGCAGAGGTGGAAGGTCCAGAGAAACCGGGCCAAGATGGCTAAATCACTGGTGGAGCAAAAGAAAAGGGAGATGCACAGGCGGCCAGAACCAGAGGACTAGAGGGGATTTGCAGAGGTTCGGGGTGATGGGTTGCGGGGGCTGTGGGTGGCAAAGCCCTGAAGGGATTAGTAGATAAAGACATGGATCTTAAATTAAATGTTTTGAAGGACAGGGAGCCAGTGGCGGTCATCATGGTTGGGGATGAGGGACAAACAGGACCTAATTGACATGAATCAGGATGCGGATGAATGAGTCTGAATAAGTTGGAGTTTCTGGAGAGTGGAGGTTGGGAGCCATCAAGAAGGATATTGAAGAGATTTAGAGGTGATGAATGTGTAGTTAAGAGTTTTGGTGATGGCAAGGGTTAGGTAAGGATGGAGGTGGGTGCAAAGTTGTAGAGCTAGCTGGTCTAGGTGATGAATAGGATATGGGGTTTGAAGTTCAGCTTTGATTTGAATAGGACATACAGGTTGTGCACAGTCTTGCACAGCCTGAGTGAGAAGCTAAGGAAAGCAAGGAAGTAGAATTTTGTCAGGGGCTAGAAATGATGGCTTCAGTCTACACAATATTCAATTGGATAAAATTATGGTTCATCCACGACTTGATGTTAGATAGGAAATCTGACAGTAGTGGAATTCTAGCTGTGATCATACAGGAGGAGAAGCCATTTCTGGAGATGTGCTAGCTGCTTTGGGACAGATAGGATTGGAACTAGGGAAAGGTAGCCCCATAGAGCTAGAGGAGAGGTAGTGGAGGACTATGGTTGACTATATAAAATGATATTCTTACCATGGAAGGAGTTCAGCGAAGATTCACCAGGCTGATACCTGGGATGGCAGGAATGACGTATGAGGAGAGATTGGGTCGATTGGGCTTGTACTCGCTGGAGTTTAGAAGAATGAGAGGGGATCTCATTGAAACTTATAAAATTCTGGCAGGACTGGACAGACTAGATGCAGGGAGGATGTTCCCGATGGTCGAGGAATCCAGAACCAGGGGTCACAGTCTAAGGATAAGGGGTAGGCCTTTTAGGACAGAAATGAGGAGGGATGTCTTCACCCAGAGAGTGGTGAACCTATGGAATTCTCTACCACAGAAGGCAGTCGAGGCCAATTCATTAAATATATTCAAGAAGGAGTTGGATATATTTCTTAAGGCTAAAGGGATCAAAGGGTATGGGGAGAAAGCAGGGACCGGGTACTGAACTTGGATGATCAGCCATGATCGCATTGAATGGCGGAGCAGGCTAGAGGGACCGAATGGCCTGCTCCTGCTCCTATCTTCTATGTTTCTATGCAGAGAGACAGACATACTGGGCATACCTGAGTGGCTAAGAACATATTCTCTGGATCAAATTAACCCTTTAAAGTTGGATTATGCTGTGAGACCTGAGCTCTTTGGTTGCCTCTCCTTGAACTGTATTGTGGGATCAGCTGCATCTCTAATCCCACTAGGCTTGCACTATCCAGGCTTCCCTGGTCAATCAGATGCCAAGTGACATTTGACGTATGACTTGCTGCAGCTGCAAATGCCTTCTCTGTGCTTGGCGCCCCACCTGTAAACATGGTGGCCCCTGATTCTTCAAGCTGATTAAGCCTTGCCTTTGGTGACTGATGTAGCTGACTGAGCTAAGCTAACAAAACCTACGACTGATGTAGCTGACTGAGCTAAGCTAACAAAACCTGTGTTTCCTTTTCCACCTCTGGTCTCTGCTCTGCTAAATAGTTTAGCCATAATGCCTTCAGTATAATCATTCCCTATTAAAAACTCAAATAACATTGTTGTTGAAATCTGCCTAAGTAGGATTTTCCAACCAAAATGTGACCAATGATACATTTATAGTCCTTGCAAACCTCTAAATGTAAGCAATTCAGCCCTTCATTTGCTGGTCAGATGTGGTTGCACTAAAGCAAGGCTACACCTTGTGTCACGCAACCTCTTTATTTGTTTGACCCCATGCCCATTTTCACCACACAACCAGTCATCTGTTATTTTACAATTGATCTCAGACCTTGTTAAGTAGGTGCAGGTGTTTACTTTGTGTCCCACTCTCACATTTAAAACACCTATTTAGCTGCAGTGATACAGCCTCATATAGCGCATGTGCTGATTATTTGGTTCAGCGATTATATTGACCAGATGGATAGCATGGGCATCTAACTTCTCACCTGCGCAATGATTTTCCAGCTCTTGCAAAGCCCACAAAATGATTGCATCATTCACCTAAATGTTTTGGGATCTTGCACTCCTTGTCAAATACAAAAAACATATACTGAAACCATCTGGAAATGGTTTCAGAAACATCAGTTGATATAGTCCAATATAATCTGTTACATTCTCCCCAACTAACCACAATTTCCAAATATCCTCTAGCTCTATGACTAATTCTCTAAGTACCAAAGAGAGTTTTCTGCAGCTTCTTAAATTTTTGCCTGTATGCTTCAGGCATTATGTCATAAGCAATAAGAATAACACATTTTACAGTTTTATAGCTTGCACCATCCATTGGATCCACACAAGAAAATGCAGTGAACGCTTTACTATGAGGCGACACTATTAGCCTCTTGGCCCTTTGCCCCACTTATAGTGGTTTGCTAATAATTCAAAAGCCCTTAAGAATCTAACTATATTGTATCCTTCTTTTAAAATTTGTTATTAGATTGGATTTAGTAAAACTATTCCATACAGAATTGCAGACTAGGTCAGCAATATCCTTGTTTAGCAGGCTCACTGTCAATATGCCTTTCTCTGCCAGTTTAAGAGCATATTGATGCTGCTTCTCTTTTTCCTGCATCTGAGCTAATGCTGTTCCTTCTTCTCTTCACGTTATTACTTTGTAAGCTCCATTTTCAGCATGTATAACTCATGCACATTTTTTGTCTTTTTCCTCTCCAGCTAATTGCACTAATTCTAGCTCTCTGACCCTGTCTTTGTAAGTCCTTGTTGACTCCTGCTCAATTCATTTGAAATTTAATGGAGGTGATTTTAACTTTTATCACTGGGTGTAAAATGAGCAACAGCGAATCGTCCCTCTGTGCTCGCTGACCCACACTGGCACCCGGTCTGGCAACATCTCGATTTTAAGATTCTCATTCTTGTTTTCAAATCCCTCCATGACCTCGCTACTCCCGATTTTCTTCGCTCCACCATTGGTGGCCGAACTTTCAGCTTCCTTGGCCGTAAGCTCTGCAATTTCCTCCCTAACCCCCTCCACCCCTCCACCTCTCTCTCGCACGCTCTCTCTCTCTCTCGATCGATAGATAGATATGTATATATATATATATATATATTTAATATGCTCCTTAAAACCTACCTCTGTTACCAAGCTTTTGGTCACCTGACCTAATATCATCTTATGTGGCTCAGTGCAAAAATTGTTTGATAATCACTCTTCAAATGTTTTACTATGTTAAAGGCACTATATCAGTGCAAGTTGTTGATGTTTTACACCATGTCCAATTTTCTTACAAATTGCAGTGACGTTCCTGGCTACAATGTATTCAGGAGGAATAGGTAAGGGAAAAAGAAAGGAGGGGTGGGGTTGCGGCGGTGGTGGTGGTGGTAGCAGTATTGAAAAAGAAAAACTTGGATTTATATAGCACCTTTCACGACCACTGGATGTTTCAAAGCGCTTTACAGCCAATGATCAAAGATAATATTACAGTTCTACAGAGGGACGATATACCAGAGGATTCGAAGAGTGTATCTGTTTAGAGTTAAGGAACAGAAAAGGTGCTGTTACATTGCTGAATGTTTACAATAGACCACCAAATAGTGTGCAGGACATAGAGGAGTAAATCTAGAGGCAAATTTCAGGGAAATTAAAAAATAAACCTAATATAGACTGAGGAAAAAACAGCATAAAAGGCAAGGAGGGTGAAGAATTCCTAAAATGTGTACAGGAGAACTTCCTTAATCAGTATGTTTCTAGCCCCACAAGGAATGAAGCAGTGCAGGATCTAGTTCTGGAGAATTAAATAGGGCAAGTGGAGTGTGTTTCAGTTTGAGAACATCCGGGTAATAGTGATCATAATATAATTAGGTTTAACGTAATTATGGAAAGGGACAAAGAAAAAAAGGTGAAAATACCCAACTGGAAGAGAGCCAATTTCAATGATTTGAGAAATAATAATTTGCCAGGAAAACCGTATGTAAGCAATGGCAGGCTTTGGGTACAAACCAAGCATATTCCCAAAAGGAGGAAAGGTGGGTCATCCAAAGCTAGAGCTCCTTGGATGACAAAGGAAATAAAGGTTAAATAAAACAGAAAAAGCAGGTTTATGACATATGTCATTATGACATATGTATTCTATACAATTGAAAACTAGGCAGAATACAGAGTGCAGGGGAAAATTGAAAAGGATACAAGAAGGGCAAAGAGGGAGTATGAGAAATGATTTGTGGGTAACATAAAAGGAAACCCAAATGTATTTTATAAACCTATAAAAAGATACATTTAAGGGGAGGCTAGACAAGCATATGAGGGAGAAGGGATTAGAGTGTTATGCCGATAGATTTAGATGAGGAAAGACGGGAGGAGGCTCGAGTGGAGCATAAACGCTGGCATGGACTGGTTGGGCCAAATGGCCAAATGTAAATAATAGTTAAAGGAATGGTGGGGCTGATTAGGGGCAAAAAAGGAAATCTTGTGGAGCCAGAAGGCATAACTGAGGTACTGAATGAGTACTTTGCATCTGTCTTTACAAAAGAAGAGGATGAAGTAAATGTTGCAGTCGAGGAGTGGGGAGTACAACTATTGAATATGATAAAAATAGAAAGGAGGTGCAAAATAGGTTGGCATCACTCAAAGTTAACAAGTCACCCAGTCCAGATGGGATGTCTCCTATGTTGCTGAGGGAAGTTAAGGTGAAGATAGCAGAAGCTCTGACCACAATCTTTCAATCCTCTTTGGATAAGGGAGTGGTGCTGGACGACTGGAGGATTGCTAATGTTACACCCTGTTCAATAAAAAAGGAGAAAGATAAACCTGGTTAAACCTATAAAAATAGGCCAATCAGTCTAATGTCCATGTTGGGAAAACTACTAGAGACAATTGTAAAGGACAAAATTATTTCATTCTTGGAGAAGCATGGGTCAGCCAGCACGGATTTGTTAAAGGCAAATCATGTCTGACTAACCTGATTGAGTTCTTTGATGAAGTAACAGCGGGTTGATGAAGCTAGTGCAGTAGATGTACATATGGGCTTTCAAAAGGCATTTGATAAATTACCACATAAAAGACTTATTTGGAAAATAGAAGCACATGGTATTAAAGGGACGGTGGTAACTTGGGTACGTAATTGGCTAAGGGTTAGGAAGCAGAGTAGTGGTGAACGGATGTTTTTCTGATTGGAGAGAAGTATGGGTCCCAGGGGTCGGTATTGCTTTTGTTGTATATAAATGATCTGGACTTGGGTATAGGGAGTACAATTTTGAAGTTTGCGGATGATACAAAATTTGGCAACGTAACAAATAGTGAGCAGGATAGCGGCAGACTTCAGGAGGACATAGATAGACTAGTGAAATGGGTACACACATGGCAAATGAAATTTAACACAGATTAGCTATCACCTGTTTTTCGCTCGGCGATAAAAGTTAAAATTACCCCCAATTAGTCTTTTTAAAATTCGTTTTTATGGCATGTGGGCGTCGCTGGCAAGGCCAACATTTATTGCCCATCCCTAATTGCTCTTGAGAAGGTGGTGGTGAGCCGTCTTCTTGAACCGCTGCAGTCCGTGTGGTGAAGGTACTCCCACAGTGCTGTTAGATAGGGAGTTCCAGGATTTTGACCCAGCGACGATGAAGGAGCGGCGATATACTTCTAAGGCAGGATGATGTGTGACTTGGAGGGGAACTTGGAGGTGGTGGTCTTCCCATGCATCTGCTGCCCTTGTCCTTCTAGGTTGAAGAGGTCGTGGGTTTGGGAGGTGTTGCCGAAGAAGCCTTGGCGAGTTGCTGCAGTGCATCTTGTAGATGGTACACACTGCAGCCACGGTACGCCAGTGGTGGAGGGAGTGGATGTCTAAATAGTCTAAGTGATATTCTAGTCTCATCTTTTGCTGCTGTCCATGTTAATTTTTAGGACTTTTACCTTGTACGTTCCTCATGCTCAGCATCAAAGACCAATCCTGTAAGTCAGCACTCAGTCCCAAGAAACTGGAGTGTGCCTTTACACGTTGAATATCTGGGTAACTAGTGAACCCAGGGGTCAAACAGCAACCCTTGTCACTATATTCCGCTTGCTGTATGTATTACATGCCCTCACATTATCACCTTGACTTCAAGCAGTAGTAAGTAGTTAAAATAAACTGTGGCCTATGTTATGAACGAGTGAGCAGATAGCAGATTTATTAACCATAAATAGAAGAGTTAACTGTAGCAAAGACAAACTGTCATTTTACAGTAATACACAGTAATATATATCTTTGGAATATAGAATATAACATTTCCAGTCTCAGTCATGCCGATTTTTCCAGGGGGTTGCCAGTTTTTGGGCAAGAAGGAAATGAATTGTCATGAAATAGTAGACAGATTGTAACAAACAGAAGATGTGCCTGTCCTTATTTTTATAATTTCAGATGGGGTAAATCCCATTTGGAAAAAAATTTGCTTCAGCCAGTAGTGTCTGTGGGATATTTTGTGTGAGGATCCCATTGTTCTGTGGCAAAATTGGTATGTGGTGACCAATACATGCATTCAAGTAGACCTAGTTATTTGCCCTAAATTCAATGCTTCAATTCACAAACTAATTAAACCAAAAGTTGCTTGGTGGGTAGAACATATGCAGATTAACAGACAGTGGAATAGACTCTTCCAATCTCTCTAAATGCGGAATTATTATGAATGGAGATCCTCCACATTTGGTCTCCCCTCATATTTGCAAGCAGTAATGACCACTAATCAGAAAGTCTACCCTACTACCTTAAATCTAGTTCTGATGAGTTCAATAAAAGTGTCTCTTTCTCTCTCTTACTGAAAACCCAAGGACTAAAATCCTTGCTTTCACAAATTTTAGCAAAAGGTGCCTCGCTGGTCAGGAAGAAGTACAGTCTTGTGAAGTTGCAGTCCTATCCTTTTAAGAGAGCTGCAGCTTCCCACAATTTCCTGACTTCCCACCCCCACCCTCCCCTGACTGATGTCACCAGCATACCCAATCTATACCAGAAGCTTGCTATGAATATGTAATTAGGGCAATGCTCGGGAAGTTGCATGAGGCATGTAAGATTTTAATGAGTGTGGAGCCCACCATGCTCTGATCTTGCACATCAGCTCCAGGAGTGGAAAATAAGAATTGCAGGGCTAATTCTAATTAGTAGTTGCCAAAATAAAAGCAGAATTTATGAACTTATCCAGGACAGAATTGATAAATATTCTTTCTTCCTTGTTCCTTATTCAGGCTTAACAACTAATTTATGGAACCCAAGTGACTAAGTAACCGGACGCTGGTTCTACTCTGAGGGTAGTCTACATGGTTGCATTGGCACTTATTCAGTCTACATGGTTGCATTGGCACTTACTCAGTAAATTGCTAGGTAAAGTTTTTATATCATGTAGTTAACAAGATAACAAAGAAAGTTAAAACATTGTAGGTCCCACCGTTGTCCTAAGGATGTCATACACAGCTGCAAGAGACTGCACTATACTGGATGAAGTCGTAGGATCTGAAAATGGGTTCATTCTGCTTCTCAGAAAGCTAAGAATCAAATGGTTGGTCATGACACTGAAGCAATGTTGGTTTCCACCTGCAAAAAATAGAAGGAAGGTGGAATTAAAATAAATCATTGCACATAACAATCGTACCTGCATACATACCCATATACTCTTTGGAAAATAAGGCTGCGATTTTCTTTGAGGAGGCAGGTTGGAGTCGGGTTGCCTGGTGGGTGGGTTTCGGTCCCGCTGCCAGTTTCAGCCGCTCCCAATTCCCGATTTTAAATTAAGTGGCTCATTAAGGCCGCCGTGCGCGCTTCCCGGCCCAATGAGTGTGAGCGGGTCTGCAGCTCGCCTCTGATGATGTCATTTCTTCAGTTTTTAAGGGGCCCAAGTAGCCTCAGCTTCTCATTTCGTTTGTGCTGCTGTGGAAATCGGACCAGGTGACCATGACTGCTGCCAAAGCAAAGGCTGCTCCATGCTTTGATGAGGACTCCCTCCAAGCTCTTGTGGAGGGAGTAAGAGGGCGTCGGGAGATTCTGTTCCCTCCCGATGGCCGGAGAAAGGCTCCTCAGCAGACAAAGGCAGCCTGGCTGCAAATTGCTGTGGAGGTAAGCGCTAGTTCCTTATGCTCACGCACCTGGGTGCAGTGCCGAAAACGGTTCAATGATCTTCTGCGCACATCACAAGTGAGTATCACATCACACTTTCCTTCAATCTGCTTCCCTTCTCATCACCAGCACTCTGCATTGTCAGCCTGCTCCTCCACATCCCTTCTTACCCTTACTTCCCTTGCACCCTTACGTCTCCCTCTCTCTATGTACTGAATCACTTCACCATCACCCTCACACTCGCTCTCACTGTTATGCAATGACAACAACTAACAACGCACAGGGAGGCACCTTCCTCTTGGCACCTCACTCCATCTTGGTCTCCCTCTAAGCTTCCATGGGTCAGATATTCCGATCCCTACGGGTGGGTACGCGCTGTGTCCCACCCGTAGGGACATCAGAAATGCCGGTTTCAGGCATGCACTGCGCATGCACTGGAAACCAGCATTTCCGATCTGTCAAGACAGATCCTCCGGCTGCCCCAGGAGAAGGGCCTCTGCGGGCGGATATTTCAGCTTTTTGGAGACCCTCCGCCCACAGAAAACCCTTACAATTCTTGTGTCTGGTAAAAGCAGGCCTGCTTTTACCAGGATAAGAGTTGAAAACAAGTAAAAAAAAAAAAAATTCCACTGATTTATCATTTTAAAATACTTTAAAAATGTAAGTTTATTTTTAGCCCCGTAAAAAACTTCAATTATTTTTTTTCAAAAATTTAAAGTTTTGTTTAAAATAGTTAATTTATTGTACTTTCAAGTCATTTTGAAAATGTGATTTAAAAAAAAAAAAATATTTAAAGTTTTACTATGTTTTGGGGGTGATCTCCATTCATATATTTGACAGGCCTTCCTGTCAAATGTATGAAGGGAGATTCCCTTCTTTGATTAGCTCCCCATGGCCCACGTGATCCCAGGGACGCTGTGAACTACCTGCGCCTCTGGGATACGTGGGCCCTGCGCACCGGCAGTTTGGAGAGGCCCAGCAGCGGAATTGTGCGCGTCCCGGGAGCCCTCAGGTAAGGGCGCAGATTTTTCCAGATCGCAGTCCTCCACCCGCGGAAGGCCTGCGATCGGAATATCTGGGCCTATGTTATGGATTCGTCACAGTCATTCCATCAATCTCGCTGAAACTCCACTTGTGCCCCTCCTTGCAGGAAAAGATAGCCTACAATAACAGGGAGAGAGCGACAACAGGAGGAGGGCCACCATCCCTCGCAAGTTTGACGAGCACTGAGGAGGCTGCTCATGATATCGTGGGAGGTAGCGAGGAGCTGGAAGTGGGGGGACAGAGAGACGGGCACAGTAGAGGAAGCTGGTGACAGAATAGATTTTCAACCCTCTCATTTAGATTTCATGATTGACTGAAAGGGCATATGATGTTCATAGAGATTACCTTTTGATCATCTGCACAAGAGGATGTGTGTGCTACCTAAATATCAATGTCTAACTCATGCCTTTACTCTCCCACAGGACCATCGAGAGCCCCCCTCCCCACTGTCCAGGAGGAAGAGCCAGACAACTCCTCAGAGGAATCTGTAACCTCTGAGGGAGCAGCGTCACCAGGACTCAGCGCAGCCGGCACCAGCGCAGAAATGTACACCTCGGCGGGTCCTGCGCGACATAGAGTAGTGTTGTCACCTGGTGTATCACAGCTCACAAGTGAGCATCAGCAGATGGTGAAGACAGCGACAGCAGGACCCTCCTTGCTCTGCTCAGCTGCATGTAAACGCTGTGCCTCTGTGGCCATCCAGAAAGAGAGCGGTGCTGAAACTTCAGGAACAAGTGCAGGAGCCTCTGACAGGGTTTGCACCCACGGTAACTGCGCATGTGCAGAGAATGGAGTCCATCTCAAACATCAGCACTGCCTTGGTGGAGGCAATGGTGCATGAACGTTCCACCATGGAGAGGGTGGCAACACCCATGGAGGAGATAACTTGCCAGACACAACAGAGCATGGTAACTCTTCTAAATAGATGGTCTGCTATGGAGAATAGATGAGCATCTATTGAGCAGGGACACCAGAGGTACATGGATGTCCCCGTTATGAGGACTGTCAGTACAGAGACGGGTCCTCATGTACGCACTGATGTTTAGCAAGGTGCTCTCCAGCCACTTGCTAGCACTGAAGTCCGGGTGACCCATGAGAGGGATGTTGGTGGCCGACAACAAGGAAGTGTGGGCTCCTTTCCAAGCGCTCACACGACCATGCCACTATGGAGCCCTCGGTCAGAGCCCCAGATTCTGCACCTAACTGAGATGGCCGTCTCAGCCCCTGCACAGCTGCAGGCAGAGCAGACTGTTGAGGAGCCCTCCCAGGCTCCCAAACCCAGAGGACACCCGCAAAAGGCATCTAAGCAGGCGCAGCATACAAGTGAGCAAGGTTCCTCTACATCTGCTGAAGCTACAGGGGAAGCACCACGTAGAAGCATGCGTAGAGAAAGTTAACACACAAATAGTCACAAGGGTAGTCACTTGGGTGTTTTCATCTGATACAAAAGTTTGTCATCGTTATTATTAATGTATTAAAGAAAAGCGATGGCAAAGATTCAAAGAGTTGGCCTATGTGTGCTCAGAAATGGATGTTGCACAGTGAGGGGGTCAGGGCGCCTTTCATCTGTAATGATAATGGTGAGAGTGAGAGAAAACCGCAGTTTATTGCACAGATGATGTATTGTGTTTAAAGAAGGTCAGCCAGACATTCATTTCCATGTGCCAGCCATATGTGGTTGATGCGTCACATTGCACGAATCTGGTATGGATAAGTGCATCCCTTGCCTCACGGCCAGCAATGTGCTTGCGTGCTGGTGGAATTGGCACATCTGCCCCCGCAAGGCATCCCTCATCTGCCGCCTCCTCCTCCTCTTCTTCTGAGGAGGCTCTGCATTGAGCCACTTGTTCCTCAGGCAGCACTAAGCCACGCTGCTGTGCGATGTTGTGCAGGGCTGGTGTGTACTGCATGGCTCCACCAGATCTGTCGAGGCATCGGAATCGCATTTTCAGCAAGCCGATGGTTTGCTGTATGATGCTTCTGGTGGAAATGTGGCTCACATTGTACCGCTGCACAGCCTCGTTTGATGGCCTCCTCATCGTTGTCATGAGCCACTTTTTCAGGGGATAGCTCTTGTCACCAAGCAGCCATCCGGAAAGTTGGGTTGGCGGATTGAAGAGCTGAAGCACAGTTGACTGCCGCAGGATGAAGGAGTCATGGCAACTGCCAGGGTACTTGGCGCAGACATGCATAATGATCTTCCTGTGATTACACTCCAGCTGGACGTTAAGGGAGTGGAAGCCCTTGTGGTTGACAAATAGAGCTGGGGTGCCCTAATAGCTACATGTGTGCATTCTTCGATGCCCTGCACCCTTGGGAAGCCTGCCATATTTGCAAAGCCAACCGCACGCGAGGTTACACTTGCTTCATCCGTGGAGAAGTGGATGTTATTGTGTAATTTTGCAAAGAGGGCATTGGTAACCTGCGTGATGCAGGTGTGTGCGGCCGACTGGGAGATACCGCTGATGTCTGCTGCTGATCCCTGGAAGGAACCCGAAGCAAAGAAGTTGAGTGCGGTGGTGACTTTAACAGCCACTGGTAAGGAGTGTCCACCCACTCCTCTGGGCTCCAGGTGTTGGTGCAGCATTGTGCAGATGTCAGCGACTACCTCTCGCAAAAGTCTCAGCCTCCTTTGGCACTGCTGCTTACTAATGCTAAGGAAGCTCATCCTCGGCCTGTAAACCCTTTGGTGGGGATATCTCCACCTCTGCCCTGTTCATCATGCTGTGGCTGAGGAGAAGGTTGGCGCTCCTGTTGCTGGTGCTGGTTGTGCTGCTGCCGCAGCTGCTCTTCCTTCGAATTTGATGACCAGGATGAGAGGGTATAAATGGTTCCCATTCCGCTGGTGGCTATCTCAGTTGAAGTGGCCAGAGGGTCTTACAAGGAGGTCAAACTGCAGATGGATCTCAGCTTGAACACTCACAAGATCAGTAGAGCTGCAAAATGTTACCCTAAACCTCAAAGCTTTAACCTGTGCCATTTCAAACTCAGTCATGGTGTAGGATTGCTTTTAAGCAATTAAGCAGCTGCTAACAATTCGGCTCCTTGCTAAACCCGGCACAATGCAGCTGGCGTGTTTGTCTGACGATGGGCAACACGCAGAAAAACCTGAAAAATTGCAACAACCAGTTAAAATAAGATTAGCAAGGCAGTTAACAAGCTGTTAATTGCCTTAAGTGCCTCTCCCACCGTTTGGTGTTGGGTCTGATCGGGGCTTACAGACCCGACACTTGGCAAAGTAGCGTGGAGGCGGGATGGCGGCTGGTTTGCAACTCGCCGTCAATCATTATGATTTTTACTCCCAACCCGCCTCCAAGCCCACCTTCTGAGCGCCTGCAAATTCATGGCCTAAGTGTCTAAATGGGGTAGCTGACAGAGGGATCTGGGGGTACAAATACACATCACTAAAAGTAGCGACGCAGGTTAATAAAGCCATATAAAAAGCAAACAAAGCACTGGGGTTCATTTCTAGAGCAATAGAATTTTTTATTTTATTCGTTTTTATGGAATATTGGCGTCGCTGGCAAGGCCAGCATTTGTTGCCCATCCCTAATTGTCCTTGAGATGGTGAGCCACCGCCTTGAACCGCTGCAGTCCGTGTGGTGAAAAGCAGAGAAGTTATGTTAAACTTGTATAGTACCTTGGTTAGACCACACTTGGAGTACTGTGAACAGTTCTGGTCCCCATAATACAAAAAGGATATAGAGGCCCTGGAGAAGGTGCAAAAAAGATTTACTAGAATGATGTCAGAACTGCGAGGTTATACCTATCAGGAAAGATTGAACAGGCTGGGGCTCTTTTCTCTAGAAAAGAGAAGACTGAGGGATGACCTGATAGAGGTCTTCAAGATTATGAAAGGGTTTGATGGGGTACACATAGAGAAGATGTTTCTACTTGTGAGTGAGAACAAGCAGCCATAAATATAAGATAGTTACTAATAAATCCAATAGGGAATTCAGGAGCAACTTATTTCTCCAGAGAGTGGTTAGAATGTGGAACACACTACCACAGGGAGTGGTTGAGGTGAATAGCATAGATGCATTCAAGGGGAAACTAGATAAACACATGAGGGAGAAGGGAATTGAAGGATATGTTGATGGGGTTAGATAAAGAGGGTTGGGAGGAGGCTTGTGTGGAGCATAAACACCACCATGGACCTGTTGGGCCGAATAGCCTGTTTCTGTGCTGTACAAACTTTGTAATCTTTGCACAAATGGAACCCCAAAGTTTGCAAAGAAACTATGAGGAAAAGGTCTCATTCTGCATATCTTCTGAACATGATTAAAAATTCAGCGCTGCTGGCCAGGTGTGGTGTAGGAATTTAAAGAATTCAGGAGGTCACCTTTGAGCTGGACCCAGTGTATTGCCTCGCCTTCATGATTCTCATAAATCTCAATGAGCAAACTCTTGTTTCTCCTTGCTGCCCTCTAGCAGTGCATCTCACTTCTGAGGGAAGACTCCCCCACTCGCCTGACTAATGTAGTTAAGATGCTTTAATGAGAGGAAATGTACAGCATGGATAGAAAATTGGTTGATAGACAGGAAATGAAAGGATAGGATAAACAGATCTTGCTCAGATTGGAAAAGAGTTGTAAATGTTGTACCCCCATAAGTGAGGGCTGGGTCCACTTTTGTTCACGATATATACATAGACGATTTGGACTTGAGCATGTGCTTAAAATTTGCTAATGGCTCCAGTGGGAGCAAGGCGTCACTCTGCCTTAAAAGGGTAAGTTGGGTCAGCAAGTGCCAGGGGCCCTACCTAGTTATGCAAATGTACCCATGCTCAGGATTTGGGACAGGTTTTCAAGCCTGGGGATAGAGCAGATGGAGGTTCTGCTCCATCACATTTACTCCAGTGGAACAAGGCCCCAGGAATTTCCAGGCCAAGACTTCTAATGTAATATTGCAAATTTAAGAATGCATTTTTGTTTGCTTTTTAGCACTTACTATCATTTTTCATTAATGCTACATGAGAGTTTATTTCTCCCACGTTGAGATCATAAGAATACAAGAATTAGGAGCAGGAGTAGCCCATATGGGCCCTCGAGCCTGCTCTGCCTTTCAATAAGATCATGGCTGATCTTCGACCTCAACTCCACTTTCCTGTCCGATCCCTGTATCCCTTGATTCTCCTAGAGTCCAAATATCTATCTATCTCAGCCTTGAATATACTCAACGACTCAGCAGCCACAGCCCTTTGGGGTAGAGAATTACAAAGATTCACAACCCTCCAAGTGAAGAAATTCCTCCTCATCTCAGTCTTAAAAGGCTGATCCCTTATCCTGAGACTATGCCCCCTAGTTTTAGACTCTCCAGCCAGGTGAATCAACCTCTCAGCATCTACCCTGTCAATCCCCCTCAGAATCTTAAATGTTTCAATGAGATCACCTCTCATTCTTCTAAACTCCAGAGAGTACAGGCCCAATCTACTCAATCTCTCCTCCATAGGATAACCCTCTCATCCTAGGGATCAATCTAGTAAACCTTTGTTGCACTGCCTCTAAGGCAAGTATGTCCACCCTCACAGAGGGAGACCAAAACTGTGCACAGTACTTCAGGTGTGGTCTCACCAAAGCCCTGTACAATTGTAGTAAGACTTCCTTACTCTTGTACTCCAACCCCCTTGCAATAAAGGCTAACATGTAATTTGCCTTCCTAATTGCCTGCTGTGCCTGCATGTTAACTTTCTGTGTTTCCTGTACAAGGACACCTAAATCTCTCTGAACACCAACATTTAATAGTTTCTCACCATTTAAAAAATATTCTGTTTTTTTCTATTCTTCCTATCAAAGTGAATAACCTCACATTTCTCCACATTATACTCCATCTGCCATCTTATTGCCCACTCACTTAACCTGTCTATATCCCTTTGCAGGCTCTTTGCGTCCTCCTCACAGCTTACTTTCCCACCTAGCTTTGTAATGTCAGCAAACTTGGATACATTGCACTCGGTCCCTTCATCCAAGTCATTAAAATAGATTGTAAATAGTTGAGGCCCAAGCACTGATCCTTGCGGCACCCCACTAGTTACAACCTGCCAACTGGAAATTACTCGATTATCCCTACTCTCTGTTTTCTGTCCGTTGATCAATTCACTATCCATGCTAATATATTATCCTCAACCCCATGAGCCCTTATCTTGCGTCGCAACCTTTAATACCACATCCACTGGTTCTCTCTTATCTATTCTACCAGTTACATCCTCAAAAAATTCCAGTAGATTAGTCAAGCATGATTTACCTTTTGTAAATCCATGTTGACTTTATCAGATCCTGTCACTGTTTTCCAAGTGCTCTGCTATTACATCTTTTATAATGGACTCTAGCATTTTCCCCACTATCAATGTCAGGCTTACCGGTCTATAATTCCCTGTTTTCTCTCTACCACCCTTTTTGAACAGTGGGGTAACATTAGCTACCCTCCAATCCATGGGAACTGTTCCAGAGTCTATATCAGACACCTGATGACCGTAAGTTGCCACTCAAAAACCCACAAAAGGTCTGTGGGTAGCTGTAAGTGTAATGAACGGCATATGCCTTTTGTTCGCCGCTGATCGCAAAATCCAGGCCAATGTATTTCACTAGTAAGTACAGGTTACTAGATAGGAAGTGTTGGATTTCGGGATATAAAACCAGGGATATCAGGCTTATAACATTATGTATGTAAAATTATTAACTCTAATGTTTTGTATTTTGATTTGTTAATATACCTTACTTGTATGCATACAGTAACGATATTTGCTTTATTATTAAAAAGTATATTTGTAAGTGTCAAAATAAGTGTTTCAATTCTATGGCCCAGATTTTGCGGTGGGTAATGACGGCCAGCTGACAAAAACTTGAGCTTTACCGTGCTAATATCGCTGTTAAGTACACCATTAAATGTGAAGCCTTGTTGGAATATATGTAACTAGAGTTTTAACAACGTACTGACTGCTAAACAAACGTTCTGGCCCTGAAAAACTAATTTTTATATTTGTGGAGAGTCAAATTTCTCCATAATGATAAAAAAAAATTAAAGTTTAAAAACATTGTAATTTTTAAGTTTGTTCATGATATTTCAGCTTCTACCTTATCACCATGTGAAAGTCCCAATCTTTTTTTTGCTCTTTGTAACATTTTTTGAAAGTGCGGATAAAAGCTGCTTTTTATTTCCTGGTTTGCTATCTGTGAGAATTTTTCAATGTGATTGGCTGCTTAGACAGCTTGTTGATATCACTGCAGCTCTGCAATGGGGATTCCCATTACACAGCGCTACAATCAACTGCATGTCGAGATCACTGCGGGTAGCTTACGTCGAGGCCAGCAGTGAGTGCCTTTGCTTCACTGCTGACCACAAATTACTGGCCTATGTTTGTTGTTTGGATTGACAGCCTTGGCATGTAAGGCTGCTTCAATGTATAGTAATTGTTTTTATAATGGTAAGCATCAGTTGATAGAAGCTGATCTAGTGTCAACATTATAGATTCCTTAAAGTTGGACTAAATATGTTTTGATTTTATGGAGCCTTGGCAGAAACTTAAGAGCCAAATATTTCCTTAGCGGGAATAAAATGTCCTTGATGGAGTTCTTGGTTTCGGCTTATGCTGGGGCAATGGGCTCAAATAGGAACAATGTGTAGAATTCTCTTTAATGTTGGTGCATATGTGGCGGTTGTAGGATGTTCGTGATGACATGGATCATTTATGACAGAGGCCGTTGTCGGGAGCGGTCAGAGCGGAGACTCAGTGAGTATTAAAATTCACTTTCGCGGGCTTTTTTACAGAGGCCATTGTCGGGAGTGGTGAGAGCGGAGTTTCAGAGAGTATTAAAATTCACTTTCGCGGGCTTTTTTACAGAGGCTTACCAATCTCGCAGACCGGCGGCGGTGTTCCAGAGCCACGTCACAATTCAAAATGTGACGCAGGCAGGAGGAAGCAGCTGATTGGGTGAGTATTTATACTACTCTATAGTTTGACAGTTAAGGTTCATAGTTTATAAAGTTTAGAAGGTCTTAATTTTGTGGTTATAGTTTCTAAGGTCTCTGTTGCTAGTGGGGAGTGCTAGGAAACAAGGGCCCTTGAGCATATCATTTAATTGTACTATAATTTCTGGTATTGATTTAATTTAAATTAATTAAAGGGTAAGTCATGCAGCAAAGCTCGGCCCCGTGGCATGCTCCTCCTGCACTATGTGGGAAATCAGGGACACTTCCTGTATCCCTGACGACCATGGGTGCGGGAAGTGTATCCAGCTGCAGCTACTGGCAAACCGCATTGCGGCGCTGGAGCTGCGAATGGATACATACTGGAACATTCGCAATGCTGAGGACATCGTGGATATCATGTTTAATCAGTTGGTCACACCGCAGGTAAAGGCTGCACAGGCAGGAAGGGAATGGGTGACTGCCAGGCAGAGTAGTAGGCGCAGGCAAGTAGTGCAGGGGTCCCCTGTGGCCATCACCCTCTCAAACAGATATATCGCTTTGGATATTGTTGGGGAGGATGGCTTATCGGGGGAAGGCAGCAGCAACCAACTTCCTGACACCATGGGCGGTTCTGCTGCACGGGACTGGAGGAAAAAGAGCGGGAGAGCTATAGTGATAGGGGATTCTATTGTAAGGGGAATAGATAGGTGTTTCTGCGGCCACAAACGAGACTCCAGGATGGTATGTTGCCTCCCTGGTGCAAGGGTCAAGGATGTCTCGGCGCGGCTGCAGGGCATTCTGGAGGGGGAGGGTGAACAGCCAGTTGTCGTGGTGCATATAGGTACCAAGGATATAGGTAAAAAACGGGATGAGGTTCTAAAAGCTGAATATAGGGAGTTAGGAGGTAAATTAAAAAATAGGACCTCAAAGGTAGTAATCTCAGGATTGCTACCAGTGCCACGTGCTAGTCAGAGCAGAAATAGAAGGATATTTCAGATGAATACATGGCTAGAACAATGGTGCAAGGGGGAGGGATTCAAATTCCTGGGACATTGGAACCGGTTCTGGGGGAGGTGGGACCAGTACCAACTGGACAGTTTGCACCTGGGCAGGGCCGGGACCGATGTCCTAGGGGGAGTGTTTGCTAGTGCTGTTGGGGAGGGTTTAAACAAAAATGGCAGGGGGTTGGGAAATTGTGCAGGGAGACAGAGGAAAGGGAAGCAAGGATAGAAGCAAAAGACAGGAAGGAGAAAAGCAAAAGTGGAAGTCAGAGAAATGAAGGTTGTAAATCAAACATGGCCGCAGTAAACAATAATTCTAAAAGGTCTAAGAGTGTTAAAAAAACAAGCCTGAAGGCTTTGTGTCTTAATGCAAGGAGCATTCATAATAAGGTGGATGAATTAGCTACACAAATAGATGTAAACAAATATGATATCATTGGGATTACGGAGACATGGCTCCAGGATGACCAAGGCTGGGAATTCAACATCTGGGGTATTCAATATTCAGCAAGGACAGGCAAAAAGGAAAAGGTGGTGGGGTAGCATTGCTGGTTAAAGAGGAGATTAATAGAATAGTAAGGAAGGATATTAGCTCTGATGATGTGGAATCTGTATGGGTAGAGCTGAGAAATACCAAGGGGCAGAAAACGTTAGTGGGAGTTGTATACAGACCCGCAAACAGTAATGCTGAGGTTGGGGATGGCATTAAACAGGGAATTGGAGACGTGTGCAATAAGGGCACAGCAGTTTTCATGGTTGACTTTAATCTACATATAGATTGGGCTAACCAAATTAGTAACAATACTGTGGAGGAGGAATTCCTGGAGTGTATACGGGATGGTTTCCTGGACCAATATGTCAAGGAACCAACTAGAGATTAGGCCATCTTAGACTGGGTATTATGTAATGAGAAAGGATTAATTAGCAATTTTGTGCGAGGCCCTTTGGGGAGCAGCGATCATAATATGATAGAATTCTTCATTAAGATGGAGAGTCAAGTAGTTGATTCAGAGACTTGGGTCCTGAATTTAAATAAAGGAAACTATGATGGTATGAGGCGTGAGTTGGCTAGGATGGATTGGGGAATGTTACTTAAAGGGTTGATGGTGAATAGGCAATGGCAAACATTTAAAGATCGCATGGATGAGCTACACAATTTTTTCATCCCTGTTTGGCATAAAAATAAAACAAAAAAGGTGACTCAATATTGGCTAACAAGGGAAGTTAGGGATAGCATAAGATCCAAGGAGAGGACAAATAAATTGGCCAGAAAAAGCAGCAAACCTAAGGATTGGGAGCAGTTTAGGATTCAGCAAAGGAGGAGAAAGGGATTAATTAAGAGAGCGGAAATAGAGTATGAGAGTAAGCCTGCAGGGAACATAAAAACTGACTGTAAAAGCTTCTATAGATATGTGAAGAGAAAAAGATTGGTAAAGTCAAGCGTAGGCCCCTTGCAGTCAGAATCAGGGGAATTTATAATGGGGAACAAAGACATGGCAGACTAATTAAATACATACTTTGGTTCTGTCTTCACAAAGGAGGACACAAATAACCTCCCAGAGATGCCAGGGAACATAGGTTCCAATGAGAGGGAGGAACTGAATGAAATCAGTATTTGTAGGGAAATGGTGTTGGGGAAATTGACGGGATTGAAGGCCGATAAATCCCCAGGGCATGATAATCTACATCCTAGGGTACTTAAGGAAGTGGCCCTAGAAATAGTAGATGCATTGCTGGTCATCTTCCAAAATTCTATAGACTCTGGAACAGTTCCCATGGATTGGAGGGTAGCTAATGTAACCCCACTATTTAAAAAAGGTGGTAGAGAAAAAACGGGGAATTATAGACTGGTAAACCTGACATTGGTAGTGGGGAAAATGCTAGAGTCCATTATAAAAGATGTAATAGCAGAGCACTTGGAAAACAGTGACAGGATCGGACAAAGTCAACATGGATTTACAAAAGGTAAATCATGTTTGACTAATTACTGGAATTTTTTGAGGATGTAACTGGTAGAATAGGTAAGAGAGAACCAGTGGATGTGCTGTATTTGGACTTTCAGAAGGCTTTCGATAAGGTCCCGCATAAGAGATTAGTGTGTAAAGTTAAATGGGATTGGGGGCAAGGTATTGACTTAGATAGAGAACTGGTTGGCAGACAGGAAGCAAAGAGTTGGAATAAACAGGTCTTTTTCCGAGTGGCAGGCAGTGATTAGTGGGGTACCGCATGGATCGGTCCTAGGACCCCAGCTATTCACAATGTATATTAATGATCTAGACGAGGGAACTAGATGTAATATCTCTAAGTTTGCAGATGACACAAAGCTGGGTGGGCGTGTGTGCTGTGAGGAGGATGCCGAGAAGCTCCAGTATGATTTGGACAGGTTGGGTGATTGGGCAGATGCATGGCAGATGTAGTATAATGTGGATAAATGCGAGGTTATCCACTTTGGTGGCAAAAACAGGAAGGCAGATTATTATCTGAATGGCAATAGATTGGGAGAAGGGGAAGTGCAACAAGACCTGGGTGTCATTGTGCACCAGTCGCTGAAGGTAAGCATGCAGGCGCAGCAGGCGATTAAGAAGGCAAATGGTATGTTGGCCTTCGTAGCGAGAGGGTTTGAGTACAGGAATAAGGATGTCTTGCTGCAGTTGTACAGGGCCTTGGTGAGACCACACCCTGGCCTAGAAATTGGGTTCTGGCGTAGGCAGGGCTTTAGCGCCGGAAGTTAGTGCCGGCGCTAAGTCCCCCTGCGCGCGCCAAAAATTCAGTAGTGCCGCGCCCAAACGGCTGCCGGCGCTACTGAAGGGTCTTTGCGGCGGTACATCGGCGCTAACTGCCGTTTCGCGCCGCAATTCCGGCGCTGCGGCACCCGATGCGGTGCGGCAGGCTGGGGACGTGCAGGCCTCCTCCTCCCGTTAAGGAGGAGCTGCCTGCACCCGGCCGCAGCCCGCGCAAATCAGCTTAAAAATGAGCCCGGCACCTCGGACAAGTGCCGGGCTTGCATCTGTTCCGGCGGGGGGGGGGGGAGAAGTCCGGGGAGGGAGCTGCGGGCAGGCGGCCGGCGGGAAAGTGGCCGGCCGCCGCGGGGCCTGTAATGCGCCGGCGCAAACTGGAGTAAGGCACCTCTGACAGAACGTTGCTTGCGGCTGCCACGGGCGAGGCGGCCGCAACTCAATTTCGGAGTTCGGGCGGGTTACCACGGCAACCGGGACGCTGCGCACACCGATGACGTCATCGGTGCCGGCGCAACGCTACCGGTGCAACGCCGATTTAGGGCCCCAGGGAATTTTTAAACTGGCCATAACTCTGGCGCTAGTCCCTCTAGCGCCTCAAAAGCGGCGCTAAGGCAACTGAATTTCTAGGCCCTTGAGTATTGTGTGCAGTTTTGGTCGCCTTATCTGAGGAAGGATGTTCTTGCCATGGAGGGAGTGCAGCGAAGATTCACCAGACTGATACCTGGGATGGCAGGAATGACGTATGAGGAGAGATTAGGTCGATTGGGCTTATACTCACTGGAGTTTAGAAGAATGAGAGGGGATCTCATTGAAACTTATAAAATTCTAACAGGACTGGACAGACTAGATGCAGGAAGGATGTTCTCGATGGTGGGGGAATCCAGAACCAGGGGTCACAGTCTAAAGAAAAGAGGTAAGCCATTTAGGACAGAGATGAGGAGGAATTTCTTCACCCAGAGAGTGCTGAACCTGTGGAATTCTCTACCACAGAAGACAGTTGAGGCCAATTCATTAAATATATTCAAGAAGGAGTTAGATATATTTCTTAAGGCTAAAGGGATCAAGGGATATGGGGAGAAGGCAGGGACAGGGTACTGAATTTGGATGATCAGTAATGATCTCACTGAATGGCGGAGCAGGCTCGAGGGGCCGAATGGCCTACACCTGCTCCTATCTTCTATGTTTCTATGATATATCATAGCGATCTCTCCAGGCGATCTGGGACTTGAGTGAACAGGGAAAGCAACAGCTTGTCTCTCAACCAATCAGTTTGAAGAATCCTTACTGAGGCACGCAGAATCTGAACCAGGAAGTATAAGTTAGAAAAGTTAATTCAATGGGTGGAGTTAAAAAAAATAAGGTTAAAAATTTCTGGTGGGTGTAGTCTATAGGGCCCCAAACAGTAGCAATGCTGTTGGACAGAGTATTAATCAACAAATAATGGAGGCCTGTAAAAATAGGTATGGTTATAATCATGGGTGATTTTAGTCTCCATATTTATTGGACAAATCAAATTGGTCATGGTAGCCTGGAGGAGGAGTTCATAGAGTGCATCCGGGATGTTTTCCTAGAACAGTATGTAATGGATCCAACCAGGGAACAGGTTATCTTGGATCTGGTACTATGTAATGAGACAGAATTAATCAATTATCTCATAGTAAAGGATCCTCTAGGAAAGAGTGATCATAGCATGAGTGAAATTCAAATTCAGTTGGAGGGTGAGAAAGTTGTATCCCAAACCAGTGTCCTGATCTTAAACAAAGGCAATTATAATGGCATGAGGGCAGAATTGGTTCAAGTGGACTGGAAAAACAAATTAAAGGGCAAGAAAGTTGAAATGCAGTGGCGGACATTTGAGGAGATATTTCATAACTCTCAACAAAAATATATTCCAGTGAGAAAGAAAGATTTTAAGAGAAGTGAGCACCATCTGTGGCTAACTAAGGAAGTAAAGGATGGTATCAAATTGAAAATGAAGGCATACAATGTTGCCAAGATTGGTGGAAGACCAGAGTATTGGGAAATTTTTAAAAACCAGCAAAGGATGACTAAAAAAATAATAGAGAGAGAAGATGAATTATGAGAGTAAGCTGGCAAGAAACAGTAAAACAGATAGTAAGAGCTTCTACAGGTATATAAATAGGAAGAGGGTAGCTAAAGTAAACATTGGTCCCTTAGAGGATGAGACTGGGGAATTATTAATGGGGAATGAGGAAATGGCAGAGACTCTGAACAAATATGTTGTTAGTGTCTTCACTGTAGAAGACACTAACAACATCCCAATAATGGATAATCAGGGGCCACAAGGAGTGGGAATCTAAAGACAATCATTATCACTAAGGAAATAGTACTCGGTATAATAATGCGACTAAAAGACAAGCCCCTTGGACCAGATGGCCTGCATCCCAGGGTCTTAAAAGAAGTGGCTGCAGAGATAGTGGATGCATTGATTGCAATATACCAAAATTCCCTAGACTCTGGAGAGGTCCCAGCGGATTGGAAAACGGCTAATGTAACACCCCTATTTAAGAAAGGAGGGAGACAGAAAGCAGGAAACTATAGACCAGTTAGCCAAAATGCTGGAGTCCTTCATTAAAGAAGCAGTAGCAGGGCATTTAGAAAAACATACCGCAGTCAAAGAGAGTCAGCATGGTTTTAGGAAAGGGAAATCATGTTTAACAAATTTGCCTGGAGTTCTTTGAGGATGTAACAAGCAGGTAGACAAGGGTGAGCCAGTGGATGTGGTGTATTTGGATTTCCAGAAGGCATTCGATAAGGTGCCACATAAAAGGTTAGTGCATAAGATAAGAGCTGCATGTTCGAATCACGTCGGGGTCACCAATGTAGCGATTCGTGTGCATCGGCACTAAATAATCGAGTTCGACTTCGACGAACTATAAATAAGTTGTTTATTTACAGGAACAGGTTAAATACAACAGGTAAGGTAGCAGGTAAGATGGCTGACTGTAGGAGCACCGTGGTGTAGGTCTTTCCCCAGCGGGGATGCCATGAGGACTAACTAGAAGTTTCCGAACTCAACTGCTAGCAGGTTCCAAGCTCTACTGCCAGAGGGTTCCAAGCTCTGACGTCATCACGCAGAGTACAGGAATGAAGCCTGAGTGCAGTAACAGATACATTTAAAGGTAAGTTAAAGGGAATTATGTATCTCAATGTAAGGGACAACCGGTGGTACCACCACATAAGCATGGATAGAGAATTGGCTAACTAACAGAAAACAGAGAGTCAGGATAAATTGATCATTTTCTGGTTGGCAAATGGTAACTAGTGGGGTGCCACAAGGATCGGTGCTGGGGCCCCAACTATTTACAATCTATATTAATGACTTGGATGAAGGGATCGAGTGTAATGTAGCCAAGTTTGCAGATGATACAAAGATGGGTGGGAAAGCAAGTTGTGCAGAGGACTTAAAGAATCTGCAAAGGGATATAGACAGTCTAGGTGAGTGGGCAAACATTTGGCAGATGGAGTATAATGTGGAAAAGTGCAAGGTTATCCACTTTGGCAGGAAAAATAAAAAAGCAAACTATTATTTAAATAGAGAGAGATTACAAAATGCTACAGTTCAGAGGGAGCCGGGGGTCCTTGTGCATGAAACACAAAAAGTTAGCATGCAGGTACAGCAAGTAATCAAAAAGGCAAATGGAATGTTGGCCTTTATTTCAAGGGGGCTGGAGTATAAAAGCAGGGAAGTCCTGCTACAACTGTACAAGGTATTGGTGAGACCACACCTTGAGTACTGCATACAGTTTTGGTCTCCTTATTTAAGGAAGGATATACTTGCACTAGAGGTAGTTCGGAGATGATTCACTAGGTTAAATCCAGAGATGAGGGGTTTGACTTATGAGGAAAGGTTGAGCAGGCTGGGCTTATACTCATTGGAATTTAGAAGAATGAGAGGTGATCTTCTCGAAACATCAGGTACTGAGGGGGCTCGACAAGGTAGATGCAGAGAGGATGTTTCCCCTCATGGGGAAATCTAGAACTCGGGGGCACATCTCAGAATAAAGGGTCGCCCTTTTAGAACTGAGATGAGGAGGAACTTCTTCTCTCAGAGGGTCGTAAATTTGTGGAATTCTCTGCCCCAGAGAGCTGTGGAGATAGACAAATTTTTGCAAAGGGTTATGGGGAGCGGGCTGGGAAGTGGCTTTGAGCCCTAGATCAGCCATGATCTTATTGAATGGCAGAGCAGGCTCGAGGGGCCAAGTGGCCTATTCCTGCTCCTATTTCTTATATTCTTAATGCCAAATCATGTGCAGAAAGCGAAATAAAGAAATGGAAAGGAAGATGGGATTAAGAGTGAGAGGTAATAGAGTCAAAGAAAAAGTTTTAAAAAATTACTTCCAGTTTTATTTTTTTTAAATCAACAATAATTAAAACCTGAAGGCTTGAGTTTTTTGATGAGGTAACAGAGAGAGTGGATGAGGGCAGTGCAGTTGATGTTGTGTATATGGGCTTTCAAACGGCATTTGATAAAGTACCATGTATTAGGCTTGTTAGCAAAATTGAAGTTCATGGGATAAAAGGGGCAGTAGCAGCATGGATACAAAATTGGCTAAGGAATAGAAAACAACGAGTTGTGGTGAATGGCTGTTTTTCAGATTGGAGGGAGGTATACAGTGGAGTACCCCAAGGTTCAGTACTCTGACCACTGCTGTTTTTGATGGACATTAATGACTTGGACTTGGGGTATAGGGCACAATTTTGAAATTTGCAGATGACACAAAACTTGTAAGTGTAGTAATCAGTGAGGAAGATAACAATAGACTTCAAGAGGACACAGACAGGCTGGTGGAATAGGCGGACATATGGCAAATGAAATTCAACACAGAAAAATGTGAGGTGATACATTTTGGTAGGAAGAATGAAGTGAGAGAATAAATAGTACAATTTTAAAGGGGGTGCAAGAAGAGATAGACCTGGGGTGTTTGTGCACAAATCTTTGAAGGTGGCAGGTCAGGTTGACAAAGCAGTTAGTAAAACATATGGGATGCTAGGCTTTATAAATAGAGGCATAGAGTACAAAGCCAGGAAGTTCTGCTGAAGCTATATAAATCACGAGTTTGGCCCCAGCTGGAGTATTATGTCCAATTCTGGGCACCACACTTTAGGAAGGACATAAAGGCTTTGGAGGGGGTACAGAAGAGATTTACTAGAATGGTTCCAGGGATGAGGGAATAGACGTGGATAGACTGGAGAAGCTGGGGTTGTTTTCCTTGGAGCAGAGAAGGCTAAGAGGAAATTTGATAGAGCTGTTTAAAATTATGAAGGGTTTAGATAGAGTAAGTAATGAGAAATAGTTTGTTTCCAGTGGCTGAAGGGTCGCTAATGAGAGGGCACTGATTTAAGGTGATTGGCAAAAGAACCAGAGGAGACTTGAGGGAAAACTTTTTTACGCAACGAGTATTTAGGATTTGGAATGCACTGCCTGGTAGGGTGGCGGATTATAGATTCAATAGATGCCTTCAAAAGGGAATTGGATAAATACTTGAAGGAGAAAAAATTTCAGGGATATGGGGCAATAGCGGGGGAGTGGGAGTAACTGGATTGCTCTTCGAAAGAGCAGACTTGATGGGTCGAACAGATTCCTTCTGTGCTGTACTATTCTCTGATTCTACAAGACTCCACACTTGTAAAAGTAAATTTTCAGTAGCGGGGGGAGTGGGAGTAACTGGATTGCTCTTCAAAAGAGCAGACTTGATGGGTCGAATGGATTCCTTCTGTGCTGTACTATTCTATGATTCTATAAGACTCCACACTTGTAAAAGTAAATTTTCAGTGCCAGCGAAGTTGTTTGGTAATAATTAAGACTTATCCCGCAGTTTCACTTACACATAAATGGACAAGCCCTAACTTTCTCTGGCATGTTTAGTGGGTAAGTACAGTTACTTCACACCCATCATGTGTTTTAATGCCGAGTCTCTCGGCAAGATACTGGTACAGCAAAGCTTATTGGGGGAGCACGGAAAATTGGACAGCAACTTCCTGATTTCCGTGTTTAACTGCGCATGTGTGGCTTCTGGAAGTTGCTGTCCGATTTACTCCTTAATAATGATGAGCGCTGATGGCCTCACCTTTATTCTTATTGCAAAATCCAGGCCAATATGATTTATTTGATAATATCTCCATACCATATCTTCAAACCACATTCCTTTTTTCCCTAGCAACAATAACAATATTTTACACTTTAGTTAACTCATTTATTGCTCTTAAGTTATTGTGCAGAGATTGCACTTCACTGAAAGGATTTTTTCAGTCTCTGCATTTCCTTGGCAATATAGATTGAAGCAACAATGGTTTTAAACTGAATTGGAAAAAACACACAAACATATTAGGAATAATTCTTCAGAGTTTAAAAGCAAAAACAAACATAATAGAAATGTTTTAAAAAAGGAAGTAGCCATCATTGTTGCATACATGCTGGGCTTGTTTGTCTTTCTTTTCTTGACTATTTGCTATAATTGTGAAGAAAATCAAATGAGTTGAGTTTCAGTTTAATATTTTTCAATTGTACTATACGTTAAAGTGGGGGTCTCGGTCCTCAACAAAGAGTGCGGGCACGCAACCTTTCCCTGGTCTACAGCCGGTCATTAAACCCAAGAACACTTTTATGTGGGTGTGCTTCCAATGTTCCCTTTAACCTGTGCGGCTGCACAGCGCTCCAGGGGTCCCGTGCAGCTGGTGAGCCGGCTTTTAAATTGAAAAAACTGCGCATGCGCGGACTTTTGAATGGCCCGCGTGGCCCAAAAGAAAATTACGGGGAGCATTGCTTGCTTCCATATTGGCATGTGATACCTGACCCTATTTGGTTAACAGGGTGAGCTACTGAATGACATTTCAGTGGGACCTATCTAGCTCTAGTTGTGACATATGATTTCTCTTGGATGTTTTCCATCCACCTGAGAATGCAGGCGGGACCTCGGTTTAATGTCTCATCCGAAAGACGCAAAATGGGTGGAGTTCCAGAGATGGTATTCATAGGAAAACTTAGGCTAAAATATCATATACGAAATAGCGTAAGAGTTATTTAAGGGTATATTTACACATGTAGCTACTGGTGTGAAACTGATAGCTGAAGTTTGGGTTCCAGCCAGGCAGAACTGCACTCATATTGCTTGGCTCCTCCATAGCTGGAACAATAATTGCCCTGCCTAGGAGGGAGCCCAGTGCACAAACAGAACTCTTTCACAACGTCTAAATGCTTAGAGAACAGGAACAGGAGGATTCCTGCTGTATAAACATTTAAATTAAGGTCATGTAGATTTAAAAGTGCTCAGCTGCTGGAGAACTTTGGGAACCAGGTTGACTGCAGTGCTGGATTTTTAATCCATACCGTATCAAACCAAAGTGATGTGAGACTTTGCTCTGATATCACGCTGGCCAGATTTACACTGCAAGTTTAATGTTAGTGCAAAGCAGAAATGACAGTGTAAATGCACTTTGTTATTTCTTCATTGAGAATAGATAAGTAGAATGAGAATAAGTAAGTTGCTCAATTAATTGCAGCCTTTTGTGAGTGTCACATAACACGCAATAGCACTGTATCTTGCATTTGAATCCCATTACTATTGTAAAAACTATGCTGACTAGGCCGCATATAAGAAGTTGTTGAGAAACTAATCTCCAGTACAGTGGAACTTTGAACGGTCAAACGATTGCCATTGCTTCATGTGAAGATGGTAGTTCTTTCACTTGCTCTTTGCCATTAGTAGAGGCATCAGTGATACCAATTTCGCATTGTTTAATCACTTTCAAGGGTCGGAGAGGAATTTCCAAGATTTTTTCCTACATTGATCATAGGTTTTTTTCCCTTTATTTATCTCCCAGGAATCTGCAAGACAATATGCGGGGAGGTGGATATGAATGTTGGCATACAGACTTTGCCATTATACGGGACAGATTTGATGGATCAGCTGGCCTTTTACTTTTTTTCGAATGTTTATATGTATGCGTGTCCTGGCCTAATTTTCAGCCCTTTCAGTGCACTCCTGCCAGAGTCATGTTGGAAGTGCGCTGGAAGGGCTGTTGTTTTTTCAGCCCTACATAGTTGATGCAGAATTCACAGAATTTTTTTTCTGCGAGTTTTCATAGTCCTTGTCTTGGTGCATTCATATTTGTGGTATGTGGGTTGCATTTGGAGAATTTTTAAGCTTCAGTTTTCTGGTACTTCAAGATATTTCCCTGGATTTTTACATTGGCTCTGCTGTGATAGTACGGGGGGAAAATTCGGTTGCTTTGTGTCTCCCGTTAGCGCCGTAAGAGGGTGCTAATGGGGCGCAAAGGAACTAGCGCCCGGGCGTGGCGATGTTTGCGCCGCTCGCGAAATTGACTAGAGTTTTTGCAGCGGCGCAAAAGTCTAACGCCCCGATCTCCTGCGCCTGCAGATCATGACGTCAGTTGAGCATGCAATGCCCCCGTTGCACCCCGGACCGGATATTGAGTGGCACCCCCCTCCTTTCCGCCTGCCGCAAGCAACGACAGGGAGACTGGAATGTTTTCCAGTTGGTGAGGGGCTGCGGGGGGTGGTGGGGGTGGGGGCACTAGTTAAAGGCGCCCTCTTCCTGCCTTTTTTTTGCGGTAGACATTTTTGCACCACTCATTCTGAGAGAGAGAGAGAGAGAGACTTCTGCATAGAGTCAACGCTGTGTGAAGTAGTTTTGGCTCCTGAGCATCACTTTGCAGGTTCTTTTGGATTTGACCTTCAGTACTTCGATTGTCAAGGGACTGTGGGGGCTGCACTGATTTGGGGCATCATCCTGTGCCTGCAGAATCGGAGGCAACAGAATCGCAGAGAGAGTGTGGCAATCATGGCCAGATGGAGGAGGGCCAACAGGCCTCTGCACAGGAGACCTTACCCTCCCAGGGTATTCTGGGAAAAATTCTCCGACATAAATTTTTCTGAGGAGCAGTGTTTGCGCAGGCTGCGCTTCAGCAAGGTGGTGGTCACTGAGCTCTGCCACCTGCTGCAGCCAGATCTGCAGTCTCAACTGAGGACTAGAACGTCTCTGTCGGTGGCAGTGAAGGTCACAGGCTCTGAATTTTTATGTCACCGGCTCCTTTCAAGCAGCTACTGGGGACATCGCCAATATCTCCCAGTTCACGGTGCATTGCTGTCACATTTGCCCTCTATAAAAGGAGACACCAGTACATCTCTTTCCCGATGACCCGGGCTGAACAGCATGAACGCGCATTGGGCTTTGCAAGGATAGCGTGCTTCCCCATGGTGCAGGGCGCCATTGACTGCACGCATGTGGCATTGCTGGCACCGTATGAGAATGCAGAGATTTTCTGAAACCACAAGAGGTTCCACTCCTTAAACGTCCAGTTGGTCTGTGACCACAGACAACTGATATTTGCTGTCAATGCCCGCTATCCTGGCAACCTGAGACGACAGATGCCCTTGAAGGATGGCCTTGACCAGCTCTGGGCCTGGAGGGCCCGGCTGCAGACTGCACCAATTCTGCATGGGCGGCAGCAGTCTGGGCTATAGGCGGTGGCAAGTGCAATGGGGAAGTGACAGTGGTGGCAGCAGGAATGCTGTCATCTTGAGAGAGGACAGCAACTCCCTGCTCGACCAACACACTGGCACTCCCACGGGGCAGCACCTCCGCATCCGGAACAATCTGCTGGAGCACAGATTGCTGGCCTGCTGCGGCGCGGTGAGAGCCCCGGGGAAATGTGTCCGAACCAGCGAGGATGGCAGCAGTCAGTGCTCACGTGGCCTCAATCTGAGACTGCATGAGACCAGTTTGAGATTGGATCACGGCAGCCAGTGACTGAATTGCAGCACCAAGCATTTGTGTGGCATCTGCCTGTGCTACAGCGTAGTGCTCCACACTCCTTGCCAGTGCATCAATGCTTTGGGGCACCCTTCCCACTGCACCCATTGTAATGATCAGTAACATGTCATTCTAGGATGGTACACTAGGTGGAGCTGTATGTTTAGTAGTGGGCTACCCACAAGGCGGTAGTCAAAATGGATGCCTGTACACTAGTCCACATGGCTGAATAAATGACTAGCTCAAGCTAGCTGTTCATAATGAAAACGTCTATTTATTTATGAACATAACATGGTACCAGAAGTGGTAATACCTGCTGAATATTGTGAAACGCGACATGGAGAATTTGAAACCACCGGAGGGTTTGAAACTCACAGGGAATGTCGACTGCAATTGGCGGACTTTCAAACAACAATTTGAACTCTACATTGCTGCCATCAGGTTCGGTACGAAGCCAGACGCAAGGAAAATAGCGTTACTGCTCATGGTTGCAGGCCCGCAGGTGATAGAGGTATTTACTACGTTTGTATTTGATCAAGAGGAGGACAGAGAAAAAATGGACGATGTGCTAAAGAAGTTTGATACACATTGTTCTCCCAAAAAGAACGAGACCTATGAGAGTTACGTGTTCCGTTCACGGACACAGCAGCAAAATGAGACTTTTCATAGCTTTTTGACCGATCTGAAACTGAAAGCACAGACATGTAATTTCTCTGAACTGAAATCATCCATGATTCGTGACCAGATTGTGTTTGGTATTCATGATAAAAAGTCAGGGAACGTCTGTTGAGAGAAACCGAACTAACATTGGAGGATGCTGTGAAAATATGCCATGCCAGTGAGCTAGCTCAACAGCATGCAAAGACTTTCAGTGAAATTAATAATAATGCGACTGTAGTGAATGACTGTGCTGCTGTCGGTGCTGTGTCCTACAATGGGAAGAAACATGGGCAGAACAGAAATGCAAAGCAATCGGAGGATGGAATTTTTAATTGTAAATGCTGTGGTTACCAGCACCAGTCAAGACAATGCCCAGCGTTTGGAAAAATGTGCACAAAATGTCATGGAAAGAATCACTTTGCCAAACAATGCTTTTCAAAAGTAAAAACAAAGAAAGGGCAACAAGTCAATGTGATTGAGGACACTGATTTAAGTGAGACATTTTTTGTAGGAATGGTGTCATGTGACAATGTAGAAAAGGATACAGAAAATGTGCAGCCCTCAGGAATGGACAATGCTGAACATAAAGTTAATGCAGTAAAAGAGGACAAATGGATGATGCCACTGCAGGTAAATGGAGCATTAGTTACATTGAAACTAGACACTGGGGCAAAAGCAAACTTAATCAGTATGAGTGACATTAAAAATATGAAAGAAAAACCCAAAATACAGAAAGTCAGTACTACTGAAGAACTACAATGGACAGAAAATAGATAGCTTAGGTGTATGCAGACTTAAAGTGACAGTCAAAGACAAAGTGCATCATCTCATGTTTTCTGTTGTGGCTGAAGGACTTGATTCGCTTCTTGGTGACAAAGCTTGTGAGGACTTAGAACTGGTCAAGAGAGTCTACCGTATAAACTGTGCCATAAGCAGACCAGATGACTCCGTGGATTTTGTAGTGAGTAATTTCAAGGATGTGTTCAAAGGATTTGGAGTTCTACCATTCACTTACAAGATCCAGCTAAAGGAGGATGCTCAGCCAGTGGTACATGCTCCACGGAGTGTTCCAGCACCCCTGCGTGACCGGCTCAAGAAAGAACTGGACAGAATGACCACACTAGGAGACATCAGGAAAGTCGAAGAGCCAACAGACTGGGTTAACTCCATGGTATGTGTAAAGAAAAAGAACAATAAGAGTATGCATGGATCCAAAGGACTTAAATGCAAACATAAAACGTGAACACTACCAGATTCCCAAGCGAGAAGAAATCACCAGTGAAATGTCAGGTGCCAGATACTTCACAAAGCTCGATGCCTCACAAGGATTTTGGCAACTAAAACTGGATGAAGAGAGCACCAAATACTGTACCTTCAACACACCATTTGGCAGGTATTGTTTCCTCAGAATGCCTTTCGGGATAATATCTGCATCTGAAATCTTTCATAGAGCGATGGAACACATAATTGAAGGTCTGGAAGGAGTTCGGGTCTATGTTGATGACATCATCATCTGGGGCTCCATACTGAAAGAACACAATGAGAGACTGACGAAAGTGCTACAGAGCATACGCCGGAATGGACTGAAGCTCAACAAAGCCAAGTGTCAGTTTGGCATCCAGGAAGTCACTTTCCTAGGAGATAATCTATCTGGTAAAGAAATAGAGCCAGATATGGAAAAAGTAAATGCCATACTCAACATGCCCTGACCCACTGACAAAAAAGGAGTGCTACGCATCATGGGGATGATAAACTTCATTGGAAAGTTCATTCCTAACTTGTCAGCCAAGACAACCTGTCTGCGAGACCTGCTGCATAAAACAAATGAGTTCGCATGGACAGAAAGACATGAACAAGAGTGGATGAACCTCAAAACAGTGCTGACAACCACACCTGTACTCACCTTCTTTGACCCAACAAAGAGAATCAAAGTGTCAACGGATGCATCAAAAGATGGCCTAGGCTTGGTCTTGCTACATGCAGAGGGTGAAGATTGGAAGTCTGTTGCCTATGCCTCCAGGTCTATGACTGATTCTGAGTGTCGATACACCCAGATTGAAAAGGAATGTCTAGGCTTGGTAGTTGGACTAGAAAAGTTCCATGGCTACATATATGGACTTCCCACCTTCACAGTTGAGACAGACCACTGCCCACTGGTTGCCATCATAAAAAAAAACCTGAATGAGATGTCTCCAAGGATTCAACGACTCATGATGAAGCTGCAAAGATATGATTTTGAACTGACCTACACACCAGGCAAACACATAGTGTTAGCAGATGCACTATCCCGAGCACCCACAATGAGTCATGTGAGCTCTACTGAGGAAGACGTGGATGTTCATGTGAGTATGGTCACTGCTGCGCTGCCCGTGTCAGACACAAAATCAAAGCAAATAGCAGAAGGAACAGTAAAAGATACAGGCCTAGAAATTGGGTTGGGGCGCCAAAGTGGCGCAAAAGTCGCCTGAGCGCAGGATTTAGCGCAGCGTTCGAGGCTTTAGCGATCGTCAGATATTCAGTTCCATTGTCCCTAGAGGGAGATGCTGCAAGGCTCGAGGCGCTCCGCGTCCCTCTTAGGGCGCTGAAACTGAATATCGCAGCGCAACGTGCCGCAGCGCCACACGCTGCGGCACGGCACGCTGCGGTACTGCAGGCCTTCCTCCCATTGTTAAGGGGGAGGGGCCTGCAACAGCGCGATCCCCGCTCGCGAGTGCCGGCAAACAAGCCCGGCACCGAGGAGAAGTGCCGGGCTCTCGGGAAACAGTTGGCAATGCCGCCGGGGGGGTGGTTCAGGAGGCCGGGGACGGAGGTGCTGGCAGGCGGCCGCCTTCACCTCCACCTTAACTTGCGCCACTGCCGGCACAGTAAGGCCCCGTGAATCGGGCACAGGTAGCGAATGGTGCAACTGCGGCGTTCGTTACCAAATATCGTGAATGGGGCGCTGCGCAAATGGCTAACGCCAGCATTAGCGCCCCTGTTGAATATCGCGGGAGGCGCAGCCAGTGGCGCTACAGCCACTGACTGCCTCTTTAGGCGCTAACAGGTGGCGCTACTCACCCAATTTTTCCCCCACAGTGTTACAAACAGTAATAGAGAACATTCATCATGGTTGGCCAAAAGGTTCCTGTCCAAAGTACTATCACATCAGGTCAGAGTTGAGTGTCGCAAGTGGACTATTACTAAAACAGAACAGAATAGTCATTCCACAGGCTCTACGTCGAGACATGCTCAAAAGGATTCATGAGGGACACCTCGGAATTGAAAAGTGCAAAAGGAGAGCAAGAGACACTGTTTATTGGCCTGGCATAAATAAGGACATTGAGAACATGATAGGCGAATGTGAGACATGTCAGAAACACCAAAACAAACAAGCAAAGGAACCAATGATAGTAGCTGACTTACCAACAGTACCATGGGAAAAGGTTGGTATGGACCTTTTTCATTTGAATGGTAAAGACTATCTATTAGTGATTGACTACTATTCTAACTAACCTGAGATGGTGCTGCTCTCAAGCACATCAGCAAGCAGTGTCATAATGCATGTTAAATCCATCTTCGCCAAACATGGAATTCCCAGGATTGCCGTTAGTGACAATGGTCCGTGCTTCAACTGTAAGGAGTGGCAACAGTTTGCAGCACATTATGACTTTCAACACATCACATCCAGTCCTCTGTATGCTCAGTCGAATGGTAAGGCAGAGAAAGGTGTTTAAGTTCTCAAGCAGCTACTGAAGAAAGCAACAGAAAGCAAGTCTGATCCTTATCTCGCCCTGCTGAGCTACCGAGCCTTCCCTTTAGACTGTGGTTCTTCACCTGCTGAACTCCTAATGGGTCGCAAGTTGCGCACCACGCTACCCTGCTGTGCAAAAGAAAAGCAGAGTAAGGAACTGAGACAGAGACTTCAACTGTTAAAGCTGAAACAGAAATCACACTATGACAAGTCATCCAAAACTCTGAAACCATTGACAAGGGATGATGTTGTCAGGATTGAGGATCCAGATGCATGGAACAGGAAAGCTACAGTTCTTGAGGAAGTAGGACCAAGGTCATACACTGTTAGAACTGAGGAAGGACAGATTCTTAGGAGGAACCGCTGTTCCCTCCTGAAAACACAAGAAACTATCCAAGAGCAAATCGATGACAATGCCGCAACTGAATCTTGTCACCACCAGGACAATCTAACACAAACACACATACAGGCTCTCATGAAAACACATCAGACTTACCTGTGCTGAGAAGATCCACACGTGAAGTAAAAAAAGCCTGATAGACTTAATCTTTGAGTACAAAGAAAACTAGAGTCATAGAGTCATAGAGTTTTACAGCACAGAAAGAGGCCCTTCGGCCCATCGTGTCTGCGCCGCCCATCCATCCCTGTCCAGTCTAATCCCATTTTCCAGCATTTGGTCCATAGCCTTGTATGCAATGGCATTTCAAGTGCTCATCCAAATGCTTCTTGAATGTTGTGAGGGTTCCTGCCTCCACCACCCTTTCAGGCATTGAGTTCCACATTCCAACCACCCTCTGGGTGAAAAAGTTCCTCCTCAAATCCCCTCTAAATCTCCTGCCCCTTACCCTGAATCTATGCCCCCTTGTTATTGACCCCCCCACTAAGGGGAAAAGTTCCTCTTTATCTACCCTATCTATGCCCCTCATTATTTTGTACACCTCAATCAGGTCCCCCCTCAGCCTTCTCTGCTCCAAGGAAAACAACTCCAGCCTGTCCAGCCTCTCTTCATAGCTGAGGCGCTCCATCCCAGGTAACATCCTGGTGAATCTTCTCTGCACCCTCTCCAAAGCAATCACATCCTTCCTATAGTGAGGCGACCAGAACTGCACACAGTACTCCAGCTGTGGCCTCACCAGCATTTTGTACAGCTCCATCATAACCTCCCTGCTCTTATATTCTATGCCTCGGCTAATGAAGGCAAGTATCCCATATGCCTTTTTAACCACCTTATCTACCTGCTCCGCTGCCTTCAGGGATCTATGTACATGTACACCAAGGTCCCTCTGACCCTCTGTACTTCCTAGGGTCCTACCACTCATTGTGTATTCCCTTGCCTTATTTGTCCGTCCAAAATGCATCACCTCGCACTTTTCAGGGTTAAATTCCATTTGCCACTTTTCCGCCCATCTGACCAACCCGTTTATATCGTCCTGTAGCCGGAGGCTTTCCTCCTCGCAATTTACCACCCCACCAATTTTCGTGTCATCTGCGAACTTACTGATCATACCTTTTACATTTTCATCCAAATCATTTATGTAGATCACAAACAATAAGGGACCCAGCACCGATCCCTGAGGTACCCCACTGGACACAGGCTTCCAGTCACAAAAGCAACCTTCGACCATCACCCTCTGCCTCCTGCCACTCAGCCAGTTTAGGATCCAACGCGCCAAGGCACCCTGGATCCCATGGGCTCTTACCTTCTTGACCAGTCTCCTATGCGGGACTTTGTCAAAAGCTTTACTGAATAAAAGAATGAAAAGCTTAGAGTTCATAAAGTAAAGCTTTGAAAATGTGTTGACTTGTGAAGATGTTTATGTCGTTATGATTGATTGATATTGATTTTGTTTAACCTCTAAGGAAGGGGGATGTAATGATCAGTAACATGTCATTCTAGAATGGTACGCTAGGTGGAGCTGTATGTTTAGTAGTGGGCTACCCACAAGGCGGTAGTCAAGATGGATGCCTGTACACTAGTCCACATGGCTGAATAAATGACTAGCTCACGCTAGCTGTTCATAATGAAAACGTCTGAGTGTGCATGTCCACCGCCTGGGTGTTCATTTCAGCGATGAGCCGCTCCTCCTCTGCGTCCAGTGCAGCAGGACTCGCTGGCCTACTCTCTCTCCGGGGAGAAGCCCCTGAGCTTCCCTAGCCACATCATGTTGCTGCAGCCCGCTGGGTCCCAGAGCTTCACCCTCATCAGACCCTTCCCCGCTGCTCCCCTCCAGGGAAGACGTGGTCCCAGTGTGGGCATGGGCTTCCTCGGGAGAGGGCGATGCTAAGGCTCCGTCTTCCTCTTCCGCCTTGCCTGTAGCTTCGCTCCCACTGACAGCTTGAGGGCCTGTCTCCTCAGCTGGTGAACCACCATCTGAAAGCAGGGAGGTACAAGAGTGGCTTTAGTGTGAGGACAGGGGGGCAGTAAGGGAGGAAGGAGTGGAGTGATTTACTAAGTTGGATTGAAAGTGTCAAAGGCTGGTGTTGTGAGAGACAAGTGGAATGAGAGAGGAGAGAAAGCTGATGAACTTACCATTGCTGTCCTGAATGGGGTCGACCTCTCCAAGGACGACGGTACCAATCACCTGGCTTGCCACAATCCTGTGGACGCACGCCTCAAGATTGCTGAGGGGCTGTAGCTGAGGCCACCCTCCACCCGTCCGTTGCTGCTGCCTCCTGTTATGAGATAGCTTGGCCTGCAAGAAAAAGGGTGGCGTCTGAGTAAATATACAGCCATGGTCTTGGCTGATATGTCTCCCATAGTTGAATAGCCCTTACAATATACAGCCATCGTCTTGCCTGATGTGCCTCCCATAGTTGAATAGCCCTTACTGTATGCAAGGTGTGGAATGTGCGTGTGTGTTTTATGAGAGGGCCATAGGTGTTGGATGAGTGTTGGGCATTGGGGTTTTAAGACCCTCTGGCCATAGAGTGAGGTTGAAATGGAGCGATGGAGAGGTATCAAAAAAAAGCCACTCTGACGACTCGAGTGAGGTCGTTGAACTTTTTGCAACATTGAGTATGGGTCCTGGGCACCATGCTCCTGGAGGAGACATGCTGAGCCACCTCTCTCCACATTCTGCTGTAGTCACACGGCAAAGGCCTACTGCCACTGTCAGGGTACAGTATAGATCTTCTGCACTCCACCTCGCCAACCAGAGCCTTCAAGGCCCGCTCGCTGAAGCACTGAGCTCGTTCTCTCACCCTCTCCATAGTCCTTGGCTGGAAAATTTAGGCACAGGTCTCTCCAGGCCGAGATTCAAGGCTCCAATGAGCAGGGTGTGGCTGGAGAGCAAGTTCAACCCTCCTATTTAAGAACTGGCCGTCGCCAGTGTGTGTGTTCCATCGCTAACTGACATCACCTGCGCTCTGAGTTAACGCCTCGCTCCTCAGCCTTTGCGCCTTAAGGCAGGTGTGCAGCGCCTGATTTAGCGCTTTAATCACCTCCAGGGGCGATAAAAGCCAAGTTTGCAGTCGGAGGCGATAATTAGCGGCAGGTGCTAAACTTTGCACCCGGCCGATAATTGTGCTCCAAACGGGGCGATACCAAATTTCTCCCCCTACAAGTTTTATTGTTCAGGTGATCAACAAGGAAATTACAGTAAAGGCACGTTCAGATGCCCTGCTCTGGCCACAGTGGAACTGAATTATTTTTTTTTCCTGCTGGACATAATTTTTGTTTAGTGCTGTACTGATCACAAAGTTTGAAAATACTTAAAATATTTACAGTTTAACCAATTGATGGAATATCATTTTAGTATCTATTAGGTAGCAAAGTACAGTTATGTTCTGCTAAATCCAAAAGAAATCCATTATTCATTGAATTGCAAAAGATGTGGCAAAATATTTTTTTATTACACAGGAAGTTAGTGCAACACACAAAAAGAATATGACCAAAAATTAGAAGAGAAAAAATTTGGTTACCATGACGTAGTTTATATAGCGTGATGGAACATTCATTTTGTGGGCAACACAAATGTGAAAATGATGCATTTGTCTGGTGCTGTCATCCCCTGATCTACATGCTTACCATAAGACAGACAAACTAGATGCAGGAAGGCTGTTCCCGATGGCGGGGCAGTCCAGAACCAGGGGCCACAGTCTAAGGATAAGGGGTAAGCCATTTAGGACAGAGATGAGGAGGAATTTCTTCACCCAGAGAGTGGCGAACCTGTGGAATTCTCTACCACAGAAGACAGTTGAGGCCAATTCGTTAAATATCTTCAAGAAGGAGTTAGATATATTTCTTAAGGCTAAGGGGATCAAGGGATATGGGGAGAAAGCAGGGACAGGGTACTGAATTTGGATGATCAGCCATGATCACATTGAATGGCGGAGCAGGCTCGAGGGGCCGAATGGCCTACTCCTGCTCCTATCTTCTATGTTTCTATAAATGTGCAACCACAAGATTAGTGCTGATGGTTGAAATGCTCAGGCAAAGATCACTTGATGGCACTGTTTCCATTGCCATTTCTTTTATTACTGAATAAGAAATTGCATTTACACTCATTCAACATAGTGTACTTAATATAGACTGAGTCGCCTGGAATTTCTACGGCAGTTTTCCTGATTGTCTGCCAGAACTTAGCAGAAACCTCAGAGAAATGACAAACAAAGTTACAGAAGTGGATCAGGAAATCTGCACAGAAATTCTACCCCAGTAAGTTATGTGACCATACTGTGCAGAGAGTGCTCTGGTGAGTTTTTACTGTGACATAGTATTCAGCTATAATTAAATTATCATGTAATATTTTGACAAAGTTTATGGCCTTGAAATTCCACAGTGTTCTCCCAATCTCCCGCCACAACTTCGCTAAAACCCCAGGAGAAACGTCGTAAATGGCTGTCTTTAGCTGTTTACGCAATTTTTGCAGGGGTTCTTTTGATCTCCCATAGAAATTCATGTGTGTATGATTGTATGAAACATACATATCGTGCTGTAGCAAACATTCAGTAGCAGCCTGGTTAGGCTGTTTTAACCCTGGCTTCTTCGCTGCCAGCAGTCTTTTTTTTTTATTCGTTGTTGGGATGTGGGCGTCGCTGGCAAGGCCAGCATTTATTGCCCATCCCTAACTGCTGTCGAGAAGGTGGTGGTGAGCCGCCCTCTTGAACCGCTGCAGTCCATTTGGTGAAGGTACTCCCATAATGCTGTTAGGGAGGAAGTTCCAGGATTTTGACCCAGTGACGATGAAGGAACGGTTATATATTTCCAAGTCAGGGTGCTGTGTAACTTGGAGGGGAACTTGGAGGTGATGGTGTTCCTATGCGCCTGCTGCCCTTGTCCTTCTAGGTGGTAGAGGTCACGGGTTTGGCGAGTTGCTGCACTGCATCTTGTAGATGGTACACACTGCATCCACGGTGCGCTGGTGGTGGAGGGAGTGAATGTTTTTAAGGTGGTGGATTGACTACCAACAACCACAACCATCTTCCTTTGTGCTAGGTATGTTTTTAGCCAGTGGAGAATGTTATAAATCTCATCATAAAGAAACTACTCTTGAAATAACACTAGACGGCCAGCTGGTGGCGCTGTCCAAGGAGTATAAATACTCGGGCGTGGGCCCAGCTTGCCCAGGGACATTTTGTAAGACAGGAACTAGTGAAGTACAGCTAGACCTCCATGTCCGGAAACAAGTTGATTAAAGCCTTGCTTTATACTCAAGCCAAGTGCATAGTGAGTTTTATTACGTCAGAGAGTTTGCCCCTTGATTCCCATTGACTTCAGTTTTACTAGGGCTCCTTGATGCCACACTCGGTCAAATGTTGCCTTGATGTCAAGGGCAGTCACTCTCACCTCACCTCTGGAATTCAGTTCTTTTGTCCATTTTTGGACTAAGGCTGTAATGAGGTCTGGAGCTGAGTGGTCCTGGTGAAACCCAAACCGAGCATCGGTGAGCAGGTTATTGGTGAGTAAGAGCTGCTTGATAGCACTGTCGACGACACCTTCCATCACTTTGCTGATGATTGAGAGTAGACTGATGGGGCATCCAGAAAGCTGCCTCTTTTATCCTATCCCGCACCAGGTCCTGCTCACCCATCACCCTTGTCCTTGGCTCCCAGTCCTCCAATGCCTCGAATTTTAAATTCTAATGCTCGCGTTTACTTCCTATCGTGGCCTTGACCCTCCCTATCTTGGTAACCTCCTCCAGCCCTACAACTATCCCCAGAACACGCTTTTCTTCTGACTCTGGCCTTTTGTGTATCGCCCCACCATTGGCAATTGTTCCTTCAGCTATCTAGGACCCCCTGCTCTGGAATTGCCTGCCGATATCTCTCTGCCTCTGCACTTCCCTCTCCTCCTTTAATTCTCTCCTTAAAACCCACTTATTTGACCAGGCTTTTGGTCACTCTTCCTAATATCTCCTTTTTTGGCTAAGCCTCCGTTTTCGTCTGATTACAACTCTGCTAAGTGCCTTGGGGTATTTTTCTGCATTAAAGGCCCTATTATTATTGTTTTCTGAAGCATATTAGCAAATATTCACAGTCACACACCTGACAGTTATAAATGACTTTCCTTCAAAGGATTATATTATGTTTCCAGTGCATTTTATATTTCTTTTCTTTACATGTTTACATATCATTTTCCTCAAGAATGTTACTGTGTTTTAATGGCTTATCTTACTGAGTGATGCAATGTTTCCAAAAGAATGTACAAAATATTTAAGATGATTTTCCATTCAAACTCAGTCACAGAAAAATCCACATGATAGAGTTTAGTTAGACTGAATGTGATCAGAATATTTCTGTCATCACTATAATATACAGTGATGACATATTCTTTAAAGCCATAACAGGTTAAAGTAATAGTTACAGTGAAGAAAAAATTTGGGCAAGTTGGTGTACCTTTAAGTATTTCTCATGCTTGTGCAGGGAAACTGTTTTAAGAAACATTACTGAAAAAGAAAGCATATAATAGACTAGCATTATTTGCCTAAAGCTTGTACCAACTTCATTATTGACCTAGAAGCATAATCTGGCAGTATGTATAAGATTGTGCATGTTTTTCAAGAAGTTGCACAATTAATTTGCATTTAAATTAAAGCTTAAGGCATGCTGTCTTTGCTATCAGGGGAAAAAACCCTCAGTCTCTTTAGTAAATTAAATAATGAAGCAATTGTATGTACTTTTCTGTTTAACTCAGTCTCTCCCAATTTCACTAATAAAACTACCTGAGAATTTTGTCACCATACACATCTCAGGAACTTCTGCTCCAAAAAAATGTTCAGTAATGGTTCAGAAATACAAAAAAAAATCTCTTCCAATTTTTGGTGTAATTTCTGAAATGGTTCATGAGCTGCTTAAGATTGACAAGATTACTATGCGTTTAATAAGCTGCTTTTACAGTGACGTCAGTGAAGACTAGTAAAGCCTAAGGCTTTCCTTGTGCGGCTTTCCTAGTTGTCCCACTGCATACTTCGGCAGTGGACTATAATTGTTGGTGACTTTTGTAACATTTATTATTAGACAAGCACCCAATTTTTGACAGCAATACAATTGAAATTGTGTATGTGTTTAAAAATAAATGTGAAAAGGTCACACATGCACTTACTGAGCTACAGAAATGCATAGTGGGAATGAGTAGGGAAGGTGCAGGAAGCCTGGCTAGCAGACAGTTGTGAGGTTTCTAGAAAGTGTAATGAGCTGAATGAGGCAGTTGGTCAGTGATCCGAATGTGTTTGTGTGATGGTTTTACTATTTATGTGTGAGTGTGGTATTTTCATTTGCCTTCGCCCTTCAAATGCTTTTCCCCTAACAGCCTGTGATGGAAAAATGTCAAATTTCCATCAGTGAGGCAGCACACACACAAAAGGTGAAGGGGGAGAAATTGGGCTCTGTAGTGCCATTTTCCAGGTGCTACGCGACCTCCTAACGCTCAAATGGCGTCCGAGATGCACGCGCACAAGATCCGACGGGAGTTTGCCGGACACCATCTTGTTAAAGGGGTTTGCACCTAACGACCGCCGGCAGCATGTAGAACAGGCAGATTATGACACCAATCGGCGCTGATTTGATGCCAGTGCTGCTATTTTTGAATGCCACACTCCAGCCTACGCCCTATCTTAACCTCGCACAGCTGAACACAACGTTAAACGGCATGAGGGATCCCCGACCAGCTCTACTTAAAGGGATCATTAACGACTTAAAGGTTAGTTGCTGGATTTTTTTTTCTGGCTGCTGGTGCAATTGTACATGTTTTTGGAGCTTTCCTGTACTTGCCTAAAGTTTCAGTAGTGTACAGGGAGTGGTCTGGCTGGTGCTGAAGTACCTTTTTGGTCATTTAAAAGCTTGTCCTGAAACAGTTGCTTCCAGACATGGGTGGTCTGGTCGGCCTGCCTCTTGGAAATGAGCATGACTGGAATAATGAAGAGAGGTCACGCAGAACAGGACAAGCTGGTAGAAGAGGGAGGAGGGGGAGAAAGGCTCTCGGTGGGAAGCCATATCTGCGAGGGTCTTGAGGGAGCAATTCTCTTTCCTCAACTTCAGCGAGGACCAATGCTTAAGATGTCTTTGCTTCACTAAAGAGATCGTGACTGAAATCTGCCAACTGCTGCAGCCACAACTGCAACTTTAAAGCAGGACAAGGACTGTGGCTGTCAAGTTTACAGTGGCTTCTTAACTTTTATGCATCTGGCTCCTTCCAGGATGCTGCTGGAGATATAAGCAACATCTCGCAGTTTGCAGTACACTGCTGCATTAGGAAGGTATCTGAAGCTCTCTTTACACAGAGAGACAGCTTCATCTCATTCCCTCTTGCCAGAGACAAGCAGGTGGAGCAAGCATGAGGGTTTGCAAGAATTGCAGGCTTCCCCATGGTGCAGGGTGCCATTGACTGCACGCACATTGTCTTGCATACGCTTCATGTCAACTCGGCCATTTTTCTGAACTGAAAGGGATTCCACTCCCTCAATGTGCAGTTCATGTGTGACCACAGGCAGCATGTCATGCAGGTGAATGCCCGTTAACCTGGCACTAGTCACGATTTCTTCATTCTGCGACAGTCTTCTGTGCCATCTGTATTTGACCCACCATGGCAAGTCAAAGGCTGGCTACTGGGCGACGAGGGTTAGCAACTCATAACATGGCTCATGATTCTGGGCTGGAACCCACACACACGTGCACAGCAGACCTACAATGAGAGCCATGCTGCCACAAAGAACATTATGGAGCACACCATCGTCGTCCTCGAGCAACGCTTCCGCTGCCTGGACTGCTCTGGAGGAGCCCTGCAGTACTCAGCTGAGCACATATCAAGATTTGTGTTAGTATGCTGCATACTGCATAACCTGGCCACTATAAGGGAACAACCCTTGCCCCTGCCTCCCCATTCATCAACAGTCCCATGCCCCTTATCTTTCCTCTATCACTGACCATCACATCGTCATCTTTCTGACAAGACAAAAATAAAAACCACCAGAAAATGCACATTCCAATCCAAATTTATAAATTCAATCATGACATTATGCAGACAAAAATAAACGAATCACCCTTGTGCTTTCCCTTAGTGCCTGCCTTCCTTGTGCATTTGCCTCTCCTAGTGCTCCTATGAGGTGCTTCCCCAGTGGCTGCAGCATGAGTAGTGGAAGGCAGTTGATCTCCAATTGGGGAGACTGCAGATGGCCTTGGAGGATGAACTCGAGCAGCTCTGGGCCTAGGAGGCCCGGCTTCAGACTGCACCATTTCGGCCTGGGCTGCAGCAGTCTGGGCTGGCTGGCAGACAACAAGGGCAGGAGTGGGAGCACGAATTCTGTCATCTTGAGAGAGGAAAGCATGTTTGTGCTCCATGAAGCCACTGTCCCTCTCCCGGGGCAACGCCTCAGCAATCCAATTGATCTGTTGGAGAACAGATTGATGGACTGCTGTGACACCCTGGAAGCTCCTTGGAATAGTGGTATCCAAAGCCACGATGGCAGCCATCTGAGCTTGCATGGCAATAGTCTGAGCTTCCACTACAGCACTCAAACCTTTGATGGAAGCGGTTTCTGCTGCAATGGAAGCTGTGACATCGGCCATCAGATGCTGCATCATGGTGGGTTCCACAGATGTGCTGATGGAGGTGACCACTCGTTCCATGTTGGAAAGTATGGGCTCCAAGCTCTGCGCAAAGTCCTGTGCCAAGTTGGTGCTGGACTCCCCCGTGCTCCTTGACATTGAGCACAGGATTTCTGGCAGCCTTTCCAGTGTACCAAACATTTGGTTATGTACACACATCTGCCGCCTTCTGTAACCTGGCCCATCAAAGTCCTCATCTGAGTCCTCTGCAGCAGTACTAGTGTGCAAGCTCACTGGCCACCCTGCCCCGCCCCCGCCACCCCCCCCCCCGCCCCCCCGCCTGGCTCCTGCGCACTTGTGCCGAGTGTCTCACCACCTCTATCCTAGCCTCTAAAATATGTGCAGTGGTGCAATGGATAGGATATGCCATTTGAAGATGAACTCACTCACCTCATGTGAGATTGTTGAACTTCTTGCTGTACTGCATCCATGTTCTTGGAGCAACACTCCTGGCATTGACCTCTGCCGCTACTTGTTCCCACTGCCTCCTGAGCATCTGTCTGGAGGGCCTCCTGCCCCTCTGTAGATACAGCTGTCTCTCCTTCTTTCCACCTCTTCTACCAAGATCTCCAGTGTAGTGTCTGAAAAGCTTGGTGCACGCTCTCTTGCATGTTCAGCCATTGGTGCATCACGGTATCACAGCACAGATTCAGTTTTCAAATGACTCCCACCACTTCTTGCAGCCACAGTGCAACTCCCCTTTGAGAGGTGCAGGCTGCCTTTAAGTAGCACCAGCCACTCGCGGTCTCTGGCCCCCTGCTGATTTGTGCAGCCAATGACCAATGCAGGTAGTGCTGGCTGCACCCAGCAATCATGTAAAGCAGCACCTCTATCCTAGCCTCTAGGTGGTGTGAGGCGGGGACTGAGCGGGGTGTCGCTGCTCTCTGAGCCTGAGGCCCCGGCGCACTGTGACAGGCCGCTCGCGTTCAATCCTAGGTCCGAGGGGTGGGACTGGGCCTCTCCTGCTCCTCCTCCCCTCATGTCCCTTACTCACCTTGAGCAGGCAGGAGCGTGAGTAGTGCGCGCAACTCAAGAGCGGGGCTCCGGGCCCGGCCTTAGCCGCCGCCATCACCCCATAACCTGGAAGAGAGGGGGACTCGCGCACGGACTGAAGCCATTGCGCTCCCAGGGAAGGGAGCGAGGGATGGAATAAAGGTGGCGGTGCCCAGAGACCAGGAGGAGATGCATCTTAACATAATCTCTTTATGCGTTTCTGTAGATAGGCCGCATTTTAACTTAATTTAATTTTAACGCATGCATTTCTTAAAAAGCTGCATTTAATATAACTTTACTGTATGCATCTCTGCAAACATAGAAACATAGAAACATAGAAGATAGGAGCAGGAGTAGGCCATTCGGCCCCTCGAGCCTGCTCTGCCATTCAATGAGATCATGGCTGATCGTCCAAATTCAGTACCCTGTCCCTGCCTTCTCTCCATATCCCTTGATCCCCCTAGCCTTAAGAAATATATCCAACTCCTTCTTGAATATATTTAATGAATTGGCCTCTACTGCCTTCTTTGGTAGAGAATTCCACAGGTTCACCACTCTCTGGGTGAAGAAATTCCTCCTCATCTCTGTCCTAAATGGCTTACCCCTTATCCTTAGACTGCGACCCCTGGTTCTGGACTCCCCGACCATCGTGAACATCCTTCCAACATCTAGTCTGTCTAGTCCTGTTAGAATTTTATAAGTTTCGATGAGATCCCCTCTCATTCTTCTAAACTCCAGTGAGTACAAGCCCAATCGACCCAATCTCTCGTCATTCCTGCCATCCCAGGTATCAGCCTGGTGAATCTTCGCTGCACTCCTTCCATGGCAAGAACATCCTTCCTCAGATAAGGTGACCAAAACTGCACATAATACTCCAGATGTGGTCTCACCAAGGCCCTGTACAACTGCAGCAAGACATCTTTGTTCCTGTACTCAAACCCTCTCACTACGAAGGCCAACATACCATTTGCCTTCTTAACCACCTGCTGCACCTGCATGCTTACTTTCAGCGACTGGTGCACAAGGACGCCCCTGTTCCTGGGACTAGGGACAGGGTCACTGGCAAGGCTTGGAAGCTAAGCAGAGCCAGGCCTGGTTAGTACCTGGAGGGGTGACCATCAGGGAGGACCAGGTGCAGAAGGTCACGGAAGGAGCCCCGAGGAGGGGTGGTTGGTGAGAAGGTCACGGAAGGAGCCCCGGGAGGGGCGGCTGGTGAGCAGGCCCGGGCGTTGGGCTGAAGATTGTTGGACAGGAGGAATGGTGGTAATGGAATGGCAGCGCGCACCGACGCAGCGGCTTTGCTTCTCCCAGTCATGGGAGCTTGCAAGATCACATTTCGTTGTTCATGTACTTGTGCAATGACAATAAAGTTGAATTATTATTATTATTATTATTGTCTTGTTGCACTTCCCCTTCTCCCAATCTATTGCTATTCAGATAATAATCTGCCTTCCTGTTTTTGACACCAAAGTGGATAACCTCGCATTTATCCACATTATATTGCATCTGCCATGCTTCTGCCCAATCACCCAACCTGTCCAAATCATACTGGAGTTTGACAGTATCCTCCTCACAGCACACACGCCCATCCAGCTTTGTGTCGTCTGCAAACTTGGAGATATTACATCTAGTTCCCTTGTCTAGATCATTAATATATATTGTGACTAGCTGGGGTCCAAGGACCGATCCCTGCGGTACCCCAGTAGTCGCTGCCTGCCACTCGGAAAAAGAGCTGTTTATTCCAACTCTTTGCTTTCTGTCTGCCAACCAGTTCTCTATCCAAGTCAATACCTTGCCCCCAATCCCATGTGCCTTAATTTTACACACTAATCTCTTATGCGGGACCTTATTGAAAGCCTTTTGAAAATCCAAATACACCACATCCACTGGTTCTCCCTTATCTATTTTACCAGTTACATCCTCAAAAAATTCCACTAGATTAGCTAAGCACGATTTACCTTTTGTAAATCCACGTTGACTTTGTCCGATCCTGTCACTTTTTTCCAAGTGCTCTGCTATTACACCCTTTATAATGGACTCTAGCATTTTCCCCACTACCGATGTCAGGCTTACCGGTCTGTAATTCCCCGTTTTCTCTCTACCACCCTTTTTCAACAGTGGGGTATCAAAAGCTGCATTTTAATATAATTTTAATATAATATAATGTAAAGGGGGGAGGGGAGCCGAGAAGGTGGGGGTGCGAGGGAGAGCAGACCTGAGGGAGGGAGGGCGGGGGTTAGTGGGAGTGTGTGTGTGTGTGTGTGCTAAGCCCATGCAGCAGACCCTGGTCTCCAATTGTCCTGGGTTTCCTTGCCATTGGACCAAGACCTTGCTCTGTCAAGTTCGTGTGGCAGCTGGTGTGCAACAGCCACCCCACGTTAAAAGAAATCATGCACAGGCATCTTCCACCCCTTTAAAATTAAGTTTGGGGCCTGGAACGTCAGGAGCCTCACGGAAAACCCCATCAATGACAGACCTGAACGTCGCACCGCTGTCATAGCCCGGGAACTCAGACGCTTCGACATCGACATTGCTGCCCTGAGCGAGACACGGTGGGCAGGAGAAGGCCAACTCAAGGAACAAGGTGGCAGATACACCTTCTGGAAAGGCAAACCAGAAGAGAAACGCTGTCTCCATGGGTTCATCAAAAATGAGCTAGTTTGGCATCATAGCGATTCCCCTTGTGGGATAAACGAATGCCTCATGACCCTTCAGCTCACTCTAACCCAGAATCAGTACACTATGGTTGTCAGTGTGAATGCCCCAACCTTGGAAGCTACAGACGAGGCCAAAGAGAAATTCTACTGCAGCCTTGAGCAATTCCTGTCCCAAGTTCCAACGGATGACAAGCTGATTCTCCTTGGCGATTTTAATGCCAGAGTTGGAAAGGACACAAACCTCTGGAGAGGTGTGATTGGCAGGGAAGAAGTATGGAAAACCAACTCCAACGGAATCCTTCTCCTGATGAAATGCTTAAAACATGTTCTTGTCATAACCAACACCTTGTTTCGTCAGAGAGATAAGTACAAGGCCTCATGGCAACACCCTCGCTCCAGGCATTGGTATCTGTTGGACTATGTCATCATCCGAGCAAGGGACCGTAAGGATGTCCGCATCACCCATGCCATGACAGGAGCTGACGACTGCTGGACTGATCACCGCCTAATCTGTTCCGTTATCTCCATCAACCTAGCCTCAAAATGGCGGCTGCAACAGAAATGCTGCCACAGAAATCAACAACAAAAATCAACGCTGAAGGACTTAAAGACCCTGCAGAGAAAGCCCTATTCAATCAATGTCTCACAGCTAACCTGACGACTCCCAATGAACTGGAGCCGCAAAGTGTCCATAGTGCCTGGTCTGCTCTTAAGTCCACCATAATTAGCACCTGCGAAGAGACTCTTGGTTACTCTACCAGAAAACATCAAGACTGGTTTGATGAGAACAACTAGGAGAGCTAATAAATCATAAATGTAAGGAGTTCTTGAATTGGAAACATCATCACAACTTGAGGGGAAAAAAGACAGACTTGGACAACTGAAAGCCGAGGTCTAACAAAAAACTCGTGATCTAAAGAACAGATGGTGGGTGGAAAGAGTGCAGGAGGTCCAGCAACTAGCCGACAACCATGACGTGCGTGAATTCTTTAGCGCAGTCAAGACCATCTATGGCCCAAGCACCCAAGGACCTACCCTGACGTGAGTGTCCTATCTGCCACTATCTCAGCACAATCCCAGCCCGGCATGAGATTGAAAAGGCCACCCGACAGCTGAAAAACAACGAGGTTTCCAGAGCAGATGAAATCCCCGCCAAAGTACTAAAGCATGGTGGAGAAGTACTCTTGGCATGAATCCATGACCTTATCTCCCTTATCTGGAAGGAGGAGAGTATGCCAGCGGATTTCAGAGATGCTGTAATCGTGAACATCTTCAAGAAAGGAGACAAGTCCAATTGCAGTAATTACAGAGGAGTTTCCCTGTTGTCTACCACAGAGAAAGTCATTGCAAGAATCCGCCTCAATCATTTCCTCCCAGTGGCTGAAGAGCTCCTCCCAGAGTCACAATGCGGATTCTGCCCACTAAGAGACACAATGGACATGATTTTCAGTGTGCGACAAATCCAAGAAAAATGTATGGAACAGCATCAACCTCTGTACATGGCCTTTTTGACCTCACAAAGGCCTTTGGCTCTGTCAACTGAGAGGGATTATGGATTTTTAAATTTGGCTGTCCTCAAAAATTTGTTGCCATCCTCCGTCTGCTCCACGATGACATGCAAGCTGTGATCCTTACTAATGGATCCATCATAGGAAGGCCGGGGTCAAGCAAGGCTGTGTCATTGCACCAATGCTCTTCTCAATCTTTCTCACTGCAGTACTTCATCTCACCTCTAACAAGCTTCCCACTGGAGTGGACCTCATCTACAGTGACTCTGTACAGTAACACAGTGAGTGACCCTTACCCTGAATAAACAGTGACTCTGTACAGTTACACAGTGAGTGATTTCTTCGTAGGCATGGGTCTCCAGCACAAAAACTGTTCCTAGTTTGGCACTAATTGGAAATCTTACTCAGATGCGACAGTAGAGTTGCCAACTCTGGTGACATTCTGATTATGTGACATTTGCAAATGTTCCATTTTTACCTCTATAAAGCGGTTGGGTATCTTCACTTGTGGTTTTGCGCGAGCAGCTGTTGTGCGAGAAGTTCCGAGAACGAGGAGGCCAACCGTGAACCGGGTTGCATTTTCTGGTGGCTTTCCGGGAGGCCTACAGTTTTTGTGGGTCAGTAAATCAATGTGTGCAACCTTGTGGAACAAGCTTTTAGTTCAGAACTGAACACCTGCACAAAACTGCAAATCCCTCGGCGGATTCCCAGCAAATTAAAAAAAAAAAATTCCTAAGGAGCATCAGGTTGCCTAGAACTCCAATGCAACATTTGAACATCATCTCTTATAAGATCTCATTTATTATATTTATATAATAACGTCACCAGAATGTCACCCCCTAGCAAATCTGGAATCAACTACTTAAGATTTTAAGGAATTATAATTAATAAAATTCCATAACAACTATTTATTAATTAATTATTTTGATTCGAGTATGCAAGACCCACTAAAAGCTGGCACAATTACTACACATTTGAAGACTTTCAAGAGTAACCATTGGGGAAAGATTAGTATTACAGAGAACACAGATGCATTCATAGAATCATAGAAATAGAATCATAGAATGGTTACAGCACAGAAGGAGGCTATTTGGCCCGTCAAGTCTGCCGGCTCTCTGCAAGAGCACTTCAGCTAGTCCCAGTCCTCCGCCCTTTCCCTGTAGCCCTGCAATTTTTTTCCTTCAGGTACTTATACAATTCACTTTTGAAAGCCATGATTGAACCTGCCTCCACCGCCCTCTCAGGCAGTGCATTTCAGATCCTAACCACTTGCTGTGTAAAAAAGTTTTTTCTCATGTTGCCTTTGGTTCTTCTGCCAATCACCTTAAATCTGTGTCCTCTGGTTCTCGACTCTTTCGCCAATGGGAACAGGTTCTCTCTATCTACTCTGTCTAGATCCCTCATGATTTTGAACACCTCTATCAAATCTCCTCTCAACCTTCTCTGCTCTAAGGAGAACAAGCCCAGCTTCTCCAGTCTATCCATGTAACCGATGTCCCTCATCCTTGGAACCATTCTTGTAAATCTTTTCTGCACCTTCTCTAAGGCCTTCACATCCTTCCTAAAGTGCAGTGCCCAGAATTGGACACAATACTCCAGTTGAGGTCAGACCAGTGTTTTATAAAGGTTCATCATAACTTCCTTGCTTTTGTATTCTAAAGCTCTATTTATGAAGCCCAGGATCCCGTATGCTTTTTTTAACCGCTTTCTCAACCTGCTCTGCCACCTTCAATGATTTGTGCACGTATGCCCCCAGATCTCTATGTTCATGCACCCCCTTTAGAATTGTACCCTTTAGTTTATATTGCCCCTCCTCGTTCTTCCTACCAAAATGTATCACTTCACACTTTTCTGCGTTAAATTTCATCTACCATGTATCCGCCATTCCACCAGCCTGTCTATGTCCTCTTGAAGTCTATCATTATCCTCCTCACTGTTCACTATATTTCCAAGTTTTGTGTCATCTGCAAATTTTGAAATTGTGCCCTGTACACCCAAGTCCAAGCCATTAATATATATCAAGAAAAGCAGTGGTCTTAGTTCCGACCCCTGGGGAACACCACTGTGTACCTTCCTCCAGTCCGAAAAACAGTCGTTCACCACTACTCTCAGTTTCCTGTCACTTAGCCAATTTTGTATCCATGCTGCCACTGTCCCTTTTATTCCATGGGCTTCAGCTTTGCTGGCAAGCCTATTATGTGGCACTTTATTAAATGTTTTTTGTAAGTCCATGTATGCCACATCAACCACATTGCCCTCATCAACCCTCTCTGTTACCTCATCAAAAAACTCAATCAAGTTAGATAAACATGATTTGCTGTTAACAAATCCATGCTGGCTTTCCTTAATTAATCCACACTTGTCCAAGTGACGGTTAATTTTGTCCCGGATTATCATTTCTAAAAGCTTCCCCACTACCGAGAGTAAACTGACTTGCCTGTAGTTGCTGGGTTTCTCCTTACACCCTTTTTTGAACAGGAGTGTAACATTTGCAATTCTCCAGTCCTCTGGCCCCACTCCCGTATCTAAGGAGGATTGGAAGATTATGGCCAAGAACACCACACTTTCTACCTAGGATGCATCCCATCATGTCCCGGTGACTTATCTACTTTAAGTACAGTCAGCCTTTCTAGTACCTCCTTTATCAATTTTTATCCCATCCAGTATCTCAACTACCTCCTCTTTTACTATGACTTTGGCAGCATCTTCTTCCTTGGTAAAGACATTCATTTTACAAACTATTAAAAAATTAACAAACATAGTTAATAATCAGGTGGCAGGTAATATTGTTGTAGCAAATAGGGCAACTGTTCCGTACATGGCCTACAGGTTCGTTCGTTTCTTCTCGTTCCCCTTCACTGCAAGCGGGACACAGACACGACCTTTGGCCTACTGCTAAGCTTAGCGCTGGAAAGAGCGCATTACACCACAAAATCTCTGCACAGCTGATGTTAATTAGCAGGCAGCACCAAAATGCCTGCGCTCCCTCGGCAGGCAGCCAATAGTCTTGGCTGGTGCTGTTACCAGCAGGTTTCCAGCGTACTGGAATTTTTAGCTGTGCATTTTTGCTCTACAAGGCTGGTTATTGGAATTGTGAAAAATGTTTGTTCTGTGAGAGATGTGGGCTGTGGGCATCGCTGACGAGGCCAGCATTTATTGTCCATCTCTAATTGCCCTTGAGAAGGTGGTGGTGAGCTGCTGCCTTGAACTGCTGCAGTCTGTGAGGGGAAGGTACACCCACAGTGCTGTTAGGGAGGGAGTTCCAGGATTTTGACCCAGCAATGATGAAGGAATGCAGATATGTTTCCAAGTCAGGATGGTGTGTGACTTAGAGGGGATGAAAGGATTCGCAAATTTCATGTCTCCACCGAGGATTTACTTTTGGTTTATTAAAGAAACCCTGGTTGGACTGAGTTTAAAATCCAGGGCACAACAAGATGGCTGCGGTCAGCCTCATGGCTAAAGCCTGTAAGTTTCAGTTTGGACTAACAGCTTGTATTCTGATGACTGTGAGAAGGAACTTTCCAGAACTTGAATGCAGACAGACCTTCTGCATTTATGCATTAGAAGCAAACCAGTGGCATTCGGGCCTCTGATTAAAAGCCATCAAGGTTGTTTGCACAAACAATCAAGAGCAGACAGGGCCTATTGAATATGTAGTGGGACAAGCTCAGCTGCATTCAGGCCTTCGTTTAGAGAACGTCAACATTGTTTACCTAAGTACTTCAAAACGATCAACGGGGCATTCAGACTGGAATGGCCCCATCACGAAACCAGTTGGACAAAGGGGAACACAGATGAGACCAGTAAAACCGATTACCGGCCATCCAGGTCGATGGGCCCAGATCGGTACCTTTTGTATGAGTTTCAATACGTCCAGATTAGACAAAAGAAATGAGCTGATCTGGCGGGAGATAAGGGATACCGGGAAGGGTATAACTAGTCCCTCGGGAGGCCATTTCTCTCTCTCTCTCCCGCCTCGCCTCCGGTGACCTGCCTTACCATCAACCCAGCAAGAGGATCATCGACGAAGTGCCCGTCCAGGGAAGTAGAATACCCGCAGTTATGTTTAAATTACTGGGGTATCTCTGCTTTGGGCAGTGAAAACCTAAGACATCAGCAGGCAACAGGGCACGGAGCAGGCGTTTCAACATCCTAGACTGGTGAGCATCAATTTTCTGGCCCATCACAAGATAATCTAGATAGGTGTAAAGGGTGGGAGTTAAGGGGAATTGCTAAAGTGTCATTTTAGTCATTTTCCCTCGATGTGTCCGTTTCTCCTCCCCCGTTAAGTGTAATTGTGCTGCATCCATAGTGATTTTCTCTGTATAGTAATTGTTCTCTATTTTAATAAACATTGGTTTTCTTTGCACCGAACCACTGGTCTCATTTGTCTATATCGCTACTTGTAAATAAGTCCGGTGGTCAGAACCAAAGGGGAAGCGATTCGAACCGCGCGGGGCTGGAGCAGCTCAGACACACGACTGACTGACCAGACACAAACCCCAAACCAAAACCCCCTACAAGGAACTTGCAGGTGGTGGTGTTCCCATGTGCCTGCTGCCCTTGTCCTTCTAGGTGGTAGAGGTCGTAGGTTTGGGAGGTGCTGTCGAAGAAGCCTTGGCAAGTTGCTGCAGTGCGTCTTGTAGATGATGCACATTGCAGGCACATTGCACCAGTGGTGGAGGGAGTGAATGTTTAAGGTGGTGGATGGGGTGCCAATCAAGCCGGCTGCTTTGTCCTGGATGGTGTTGAGCTTCTTGAGTGTTGTTGGAGCTGCACTCATCCAGGCAAGTGGAGAGTATTCCATCACACTCATGACTTGTGCCTTGTAGGTGGTCGAAAGGCTTTGGGGAGTCAGGTGATGAGTCACTCACTGCAGAATACCCAGCCTCTGACCTGCTCTTGTAGCCACAGTATTTATGTGGCTGGTCCAGTTAAGTTTCTGGTCAATGGTGACCCCCAGGATGTTGATGGTGTGGGATTCGGCGATAGTATAGCTGTTGATTGTCATGGGGAGGTGGCTAGATTGTCTATTGTTGGAAATGGTCATTACCTTGCACTTGCGTGGTGTGAATGTTACTTGCCACTTATCAGCACAAGCCTAAATGTTGTTCAGGTTTTAGTGCATGCGAGATGGACTGCTTCATTATCTTAGGAGTTGCGAATGGAATTGAACACACTGCAATCATCAGGTTACATCCCCACTTCTGACCTTATGAAGGAGGGAAGGTCATTGATGAAGCAGCTGAAGATGGTTGGGCGTAGGACACTGCCCTGAGGAACTCCTGCAGTAATGTCCTTGGGCTGAGATGATTGGCCTCCAAGAACCACAACCATCTTCCTTTGTGCTAGTTATGACTCCAGCCAGTGAAGAGTTTTCCCCCTGTTTCCCATTTACTTCAATTTTACTAGGGCTCCTTGATGCCACACTTGGTCAAATGCTGCCTTGATGTCAAGGGCAGTCACTGTCACCTCACCTCTAGAATTCAGTTCTGTAGTCTATGTTTGGACCAAGGAGGTCTGGAGCTGAGTGGTCCTGTTGGAACCCAAACTGAGCATTGGTGAGCAGGTTATGTATTGGAGAGGAAATCTTGTGTAGCTTTTCTATTAGACATGGTGTGGAGATGCCGGTATTGGACTGGGGTGGACAAATGTAAGAAATCACACAACACCAGGTTATAGTCCAACAGCTTTATTTGAAATCACAAGCTTTCGGAGCACTGCTCCTTCGTCAGGTGAAGTGACGAAGGAGCAGCGCTCCGAAAGCTTGTGATTTCAAATAAAGCTGTTGGACTATAACCTAGTGTTGTGTGATTTCTTACATTTTTCTATTAGAGTGAGAGCTATAAGCAATGCATGTTATGGTGGAGGGCAAAGTGCATCAGAAAATGCCATAGTTGGAGCTGGCTAATGTACATAGGCCTACAAAAATATTTGTTCCAATGTATTAGTATCTTATTTCATTTTATGAAGTCAGGCACTAAAACAAATTTTGACAACAGCAATAGGAATTTTGATATCACAATATAACTAATGAATTTGAAAATACTGTCTAATACTTGATTAAGGTTGAAAGCCAGAGACTGGTTCGAAGTGAAAAAACTGGGATAAATAATAGGCAACATTCATTGCTCACTGCAGTGCGTTCATTTGCACTTTTGTTTGTTCATGAATGCAAAGACGACTTTCTGAATACAAAGACCCGTGTGAGATTCTTTCTGTTGTATTTCAGAATGCAAATTATAGGCAATTTTAAAATGCCAGTGTTAGTTTTCAGAACAAATTTCAAATAACAGGAATTCAGTGATTATTCACCCAGTTAAATTAATTCAATTAAATCTGATGCTGTCAGATGTTCTTTTGATAATTGCATCAACACAAGGATACATAATAAGTATGAAAGTGTTTCTATGGCTGCAGTTAATTTAGTTCCCAAAGAAGCTGCCATTTCACTACATTTGGTATAGATTGTCTTACTTTAATATGTTAGTAATGGTTTTAACAAAAGCTGGCTTTTAATTCTTTGAGTCTACTTTGTAAAACGTCTGTATGTATAATTTAAATCTGAAGGTGTCGTAGGGAGCATGCCCTTTTTTCCATTACCTTGGTTTCTGTCATTAATGCATCATTTCCTTTTAAGAGCTACTGCAGACAAATAGAATCTATAAAAAGCTCAAATCAAAGCTTAGGAACAACATTCGTTTTTTAAAAAGGGCAAAAGTGTTACTTTTTGTAGAAAAACCTGTGAAGCAAGAAAAGTGATTAGAGGCCAAGTTTTACTTGGAAGCAGGTGTGGCTTTGAAGCAACTGCAAGATATTGTAGTTATTATGTGCTATAGACAATGTACAGTAAAAAACACTATAGACAAGCCTTTTATTTTTTGAAATACTCTATTTCTTGTTTTGACTACATGCAAGGTGACCAGGAGTCAGCAACAATACGAAAAGACCTAAAAATTAAGACACAACTAAATTTTGCTGAGAAGCTGTTGTAATTTTAACAGATATTGCTGTCAATTAGACTCCAGAACATCATTAAATACTGTGGTTTATAGCAAACAATAAGCATTCATATTTTTGTGCAAAGGTATTAAGAAAGATAGACTCCAATTATGGTACATATAGCTAATCTTGATTATACAGTCATATTTGAAGTGGTTAAAATTTGTCAAACTGGTTGATCTACTTGGTCCTGCTGCAGGTGTCAGCAGGAGGAATGGAGCATCTCTTGGACCTCCTCCGCAGCTGCTGCTCTTCCTCCAAACACGTCGGCTTGGAGGATCCCCATTGGCCAACCCTCTGCTGCCAGTAAAGTGAAGTCAGGGCCAAAACAATAAATAAATACTGACAACTGGCATAAAGGCTCTTGAAAACCTAAATGCCAGCAGTAAATAAAACACAAAACAAAAATACAAGAGCTGCCTTTAAAAGGCCTGAAATACTCAACTGTAAAATTTACAGGACTTTTAAAGGCTCTCCTTTCTGCAGGTCAGCCAGAGGCTTCCTTCCTGCTAGGTTTCCATAGCCGTGCTGCATGCCCAGGGGGCTGGAAAGTGGCATAGCATCCTTCCCTGCCCCTTTTACATAGATTAATGAGACTCCTGCTTGCTTCAGAAAAGAACTCTCTGGGCTAGAAATTGCGTAGTGCCCCGTTTGGGGCAATAACTTTTGCAGGAGTGCAAAAGTATCGCCGGGCGCTACACAATTGATTCTGACGGGAACTTCCGGTTTAGTGCTCCAAGAGAGAAGTGGAGCGCTAAATCAAGCGTTACCACTTCCCTTAGAGCACTAAAGGGAGCGAGGGGGCAGTAGCGGCAGAGCGCTGCACAATATTCTGTACAACCCTGCCGGTTTTACAGGCTCCTTCCCTCTCTTAAAGGGAAGGGTCAATGCTGCAGTCATTGAAGGCGAAGGCTGGGAATGGTCATCAACGGCACCTACGATACACGTATAGTAGCCCCAAGCACTCTTAAGAGAAGGCAGGACTGATGAATCGCGGGCTGGAAAAAAATCAAAATACAGCACACTGGGGACATTATTAAATTTTGGCCTACCTGACCATCACTGCTTTTAATTAACGCTCCCCAAGCAGCCAGGCAAGGTGACAACACCTCCTGCAGCTGCCGTTGTTGATGCCTGGTGATGCTGCAGGGGGCAGAAGCGAATTTTACATCCGGGGCAATAACGGGGCGCTGCGCATCGGATGACGTCATGATCTCCAGGACGCAGGAGATTGAGGCGATAAATTTTAGTGTCGGCACTAACTCGCCATGGAAGTTCGCAGGCGTCAGTAATTTCACCGCGCCCATTCGGTAAGCCCTTAGCGCCCCGTTATCGCTCCCTTATCGCCCCCGAGGCGCTAATGGGAGGCGCAAAGGAGGCTAATTTCTCCCCCTCTGCCTTTAAAATACCCACACCCCCGTAAACAGGTGGCAGAAACCAGCCAAGTCAAATCTCTCTCCATTTACCGACCATTACACCCACCACAAATGGGCAGTGAAGAAACCAAAATTGGTCCTCATAATTCAAGATCAAATTTGTGAATGTTTAGAGATGCAAGGAAAGCCAGCATGGATTTATTAAAAATAATTTGTGTTTGACAAAGGAAGAGTTTTTTTTTGCAGAAGTACATCTATGATTGTTTCAAAACATTCATCTTAAGACTACATACAGAACAGTACATGCAGTCCTGCATCTAGAAACTTGTATGTAAAAAAAGCTTCCCGGGAATCATGAACAATGCCTTTCCAGGCCATTCACGGTAGCTCAATTTGGAGCTAGCCAAAATTTCTACGGAGTGAAGCTTTGTATCTGTTTCTATACCATTTTAAAAACAAGATTTAATTGCCTAATTTCATGTTGGGTTTAACTTTGTTGTGTGTTTTATGACCCTTGGGTCATTGAACAGATTGCTGCACATTGATAGAGGGCCTTGTGTCCTGGTCAATATCCTGTTACAGTGTTAGCAACCTTTGGCTCCTGCGTTTGCTCTTCCCGAACTATAGCTTTTTGTCCTGAGGTGTCATTGCAATCAAAAGATAGGGGGCTGGAATTTGCTGAAAAAAATTACGGGGTGTGAACGACGCATGCCATTATTAATGTGCAAATTGGACAGTAAATTGTGATGAGGAAGAGATACCTTGTGAATTGCAAATCGGCAGAAGTTGCTGGATGATTTGCGCCGCTCCACTGTTAATTTGGCAAAAACGGCATCTCGCCCCTAACCTCACCGTGAGTTTCATGAAGTTGCGGCATTTGCACATAACTTTCTTTTGGCGAGTTTAATGGACAATTTAAGTCGAGTAAATGAATAGTGTAAGTTCCCTTTTAAATGATGTGATAATTGTTAATGACTGCCAATCAATCTCTCTGGCCTAGAAAGTGAACAATTAAAAGTGTAGAGTCTCATTCCCTCAGTTAGTGAATAGTTGTTGAAGATTTTAACAATTCCATTTTACATTTTTAATTGTTTTCTTTTCGTTTCTGTTTTTTTCTCTTTTAATCCAATCATTCTTTCCCTCAACTTTATTTCTCTTTCTGTACCTGATTTGACATTAAATACACCCACTCTAATTCATCCTGGTTCTCAGTGCTTCCTCTGTTAACTTCTCAATCCTTAAATCCCTTTGGTTAAGGAGACCAAGGCCCCAGGTGACCTGCTGCCTCACCATTATCAGCTCACATTTCCAGCAACTTAGTCTAACTAACTCGGCACGAGATACCCTGCTCCAGCAAATTCCGGCCCAAGATCTGCCAGCACACAGGTCAAACCAATTTTGATTTACTCGTGATTTAGCCATAATTGCTGCATAAGCTGTTCTGTCTTTGTTCTATATTAAAATAATGTGAAAACATACCTATATTTCTTACAATCCTGTCCATGCCTGGATGGCCCTGGAAAGGGCCCATGCAGTATCCACCGGTACATTCGAGCCCTTCTGGAACCGATGAGCACCACAGGATGTTAATTGTACAATTGACCACAATAACAAAATACTGATTTAATCAGTTTGATGACCTCGGGTTAGAGTATTTTATTAGTGGTGCCCTCTATGAGGGGGCACTTATGGTACTGATTTCTTTCTGGTGACACTGGGGTTCCCAATGCCACTGCCTACTGGTCCAATTAAAATAGGCTCTTCCTGTTTTCGGAATCATCCTCAATGCATGGTTAACCACTGTTCCTCTTCTGCCACACTCATTTTCTGTTCCTATGAGGTGAACATCTTCTGGAATAAAGATTCCAGAAAAACTTCTTTTTGATGTATACTACGTAGTGTCTTCAGTTGTTGCTCAAGTCCATTGATTTAAGTTTGAGCAAGCCTATCTGTATACAATTGTTGTATTTGTGGTTGTCCTGAACACATGTAGCTTCCAGGAACTCCCATATCATTAAGTCAGTCTCACTCTCTTCCTGCTCATTCCAGTTGTTCTTTAAGCTCAAGGAACATCCTGCTACCTTATTTCATTTTAATACTGTTTCAGGCTTTGCAACATGCTTGAGCTCCATTTGGTGCTCCCCTAGTTTAGTCAGCCAAAACTATATAGTGAACAGTTAATACTGAACAGCTAGGCACTCCATATCAGTTTCAGCACTTACTGATTTAAAACAGGTGCTGGTTTCTGCTAATCCCTTCAGCAAACCTATAAACTTATGAACTGCGATAATTTAACAAATACTCACACATTGAATTCCTGCTCAGGCCAAACACCCTCTTTCGGCTAGTTGCTCCTCACTCCGGTTGCTCTCACAGCTTTCTTGCATGTGTGAGCTGAATTTCCAGGAGTGACCTTTAGGAGGCAGTCTGGGGTGAGGTCGAGTGGAACCTCCACTTGCCCCATCAATGCATTCCTGACTGTCTCCCAAATACTGGGGTAAGTGGCATTTGCACACTGGTGAGTGCCCATGCAGTTTAGAGTACAAGTGTGGCACCTGTCTCAGGTGGAGTCAGGGGTGAAATTGATAATGGGACCTTGCCAACCTGACAATTTAGGGAAAAAATTGCTCTGTTCAATGAATAAACTTGTTCTATTAAACATAAATATGTTTTCATACTGCAATCGGTCACCCTGCACAAACGTGGGTTTAGCTTCCATATGTAGACTGATGTCACCTAGCTCTATATCCACCACCTTTCTTGCCCCTTCTACTGCATCTTTACTGTCAGACTGCTTGTCTGACATTCAGTTTTGGACAAGGTGCAATTTCCTCCAGCTAAACACTGAGAAGATCAAAGGCATCATCTTTGACCACTGCCACAAGCTCTGTCCTCTCACCACTGGCTCCATCCCTCTCTCCGGCCACTGTCTCAGGTTGAACCATATAGATCACAAATTTGGGACTCTGCAACCCCAAGCTGAGCTTCTGATCCCATATCCATCCCTACCTCAGTCCATCTTCCGCTGAAATTCTCAACCATGCCTCTGTCATCTCCAGATTTACTATTCCGATGCTTTCCTGGCCAGCTTCCCATCCTTTGCCCTTTGTAAACTTTTACTGATCCAAAACTCATGCTGGTATCCTATCCTGCACCAAGTCCCACTTTCTCATCACCCCTGTCCTTCCTGACTGACATTGGCTTCCAATCCCCTAATGCCTCAAATTTAAACATCTAATCCTTGTGTTTAAATCCCTTCATGGCCTTGCCCCTATCTACCTTTGTAATCTACTCCAGTGCTACAACCCCACTCCCTAAACTCTGTTCTTATGCTAAAAACATAGAGAAAGTTTGGGGCTGTAATCTGGAACAGATCAACAAAAGTATAGAAATATTGAAACAATTTCACATGTCACATTTGCTTACTTTTGCTTCTTTCTTTCTCAAGATATTCTTGAACCTCACTTCTCTCCCAGTTGAGACTGCTTCCCAGTAATCTGCCAGCTAGTATGCCCATCCACTATCTGTAATTCTACAAAGGTCACTAAGTTAGCTGAGGGAATGCACAAGGCACTACACATTATTCTCTGAGACTCGCTGCATCTTCTTTAAACCAGAAAAACTTTGGATTGATATTTTTCTTACCTCTTCATTTTTTTTGGTCCCTATTACATGTGTAAATAAAACATACAGCAACATATTCAGTTGTATCTTGCTCTGAGCTCTTTCTTCTTGCTGTTGACCACCCTATCTACATTACTTCAAAAATGACAGGCTTTAAACTTAAAGTCAAAGGTAATGGGTAGCAATGCATTACAGAAGTTTAAGGTATGATTAGTTACATATGATGCAAATGTGTATGTTTTAATACTATAGCATAAATATTCAGGCCTCGGCAGAACTAGAGGGTGGCGAGCTTACCACTCAGCAACTCTAAACCAAGCTGACCCATCAGCATTTTGCAGGAATTACTCAAATTAGTTATTCATGGGGTCCTGACCCATATTTGCTCTGGTGTTGGAAATCCACTAAAAAGGATGAGGTGGAAAATTGCACATCAACATCCCTTAAAGGGCTCATGTTAAAAGGCTAAAAAAATCCAGCCTTTCTGAATACATTTTTTTGCCTTTACAAAGGCTCCACATATGTAAAAATGTTTTTTTTAAAAGGCTGCATGAGGCAAAGAAATTGCCAGCAACAGCTAGTATTAGCCAAGTTAATTAGGAAGACAGGAAACTGACTATGGGGGCATCTGGTAGAGCATCTTTGCAACTGAACCCCTGTTTTGATGGCTGGCAAAGTGAGTTGCTACTGCATGAGTTAGGTGCGAGGTATATGGGTGGCTTGTGCACGACTAATTTCCCAATGACTGCTCGTCTAAATCACTGATGGGAACAAACCCACCAGCTGGAAGATTTCCCTTGTATGTTTTTGTAAAAGTCTTAGTGGCTCTGGTTATGTGTGCTGATTTAGCTAAGAGTTCATTGCACTTTTTTCAGTGGATAGATGCATAGCATTCCTCACATTGGCATTTCCAAGCTGTATTGAAAACCTATGCAAACTCTCCATGTTGACTTTGCGGAGCAATATTTTACTATGGCTGCCTGGTTATGTTGTAAAAGTTTAACAACAGCATCTGTATTGCCTGCAAACATGTTTGCATGCTGTATAAGATATCCTCAGTAGGTCCTTGCGTAGTTTTACAGCTGGAATAATCTCCTCTGCCCATCAAATTCAGACAGTTTTAAAGTGATCCCTTGTAAACAAATTTGCTGCATGCTGAAATATTAACTTTTTGGAAGTGTTGATGTATATCTAAATATATTAACACTAGCAGGGGTGCCCGGTGTTGCCAGGGCAATTTTGGGCCGCGCGGTCTCCCTGCCCCTGTCTGTCCCCCCTCTCTCTCCCTCTCCTCGTCTCCCTGTGCTGTCCTCTCCCTCCCTCCCCTCCCCCTCCCTCCCCTCTCCCTGCCTAGCGCCTGAGGCCCGGTGCCGTTGTGATAGCGGCCGTGCGGGGCCTAGCGGTTGAGGCGCGGCCGGGTTGTCGGGCCGCGATGGACCCGAGCTGAGCTGCCCCGTGGATCGCGCGGCTGACGGCCGGCCGCTGCCGCTCCCCCGACCGCTGTGTGTGTCAGGCCAAGCGGTTGCGAGGCACGGCCCGAGTGAGCCCAACTTAGCTGCGGCGGGGCGGGAGCGGGATCGGGAGCTGGAATGTGGGGGTTTCTTTTGGTGCTGCTGTCCCTGTGGGGATGGAAAAAATGGCGGCGAAGTTTAGGGAGACTGGAGGATTAGGACCTGCTCGTGACGCACTGATTGGTCAACCATCAGGTGAGTGAACTGTAGGATTGGTCAAGCAGCACGTCAGTCAACGCTAATGACAGGTAGGATTTTGAACCATTTTTGTATACTGTCCTAACAATTTTTGTGTGACGAAAAAGTAAATACGCCTACGAGAGTCCCCTAATGATAAGCTTTCTTTTGATATAACATATGTGTAGGTACGCTCTATAACTTTTGATTGTATAGCCAGACAGACAGACAGACAGACAGAGAGACAGAGAGACATACTTATTTATATATATAGATAAAGTTAGACCGTTTTTATATTTGCGAGATGGAATTCCATTTTGCTTGATGCAGCTGTATTTATACATTAGCAGGTGCCGTTTTAGGGAAAATGGCAAATTTGGAGATCCCAAAAATTCTCCCCCCCCCCCCCCCAAGTAACTTCCAGTACTGACCATAGCATCATAGAAACTCATAGCACAGAAAGAGGCCACTTGGCCCATTGTGTCAGTGCTACATCATTGCACCTCCTGGCAATACCCAGTGGCTGGCACAATAAATGTGGAATCTGAGGGTTACTGTCCATTTACAAGGCCCATGCATGCATGGCATAAAGGATTGCTAGGCACCTCACTGCACATTTACTGCTAGCCCATGCTGAGCCCTCACAACCTACAGTTGTTTTATGGCTGAGCATGTGATCGCTCTGGGGAGGGCACCCTGGAATAGCAAGCAGAGCAACCCCTTTGTATCCACCTCTTGTGGGGGCATAATCTTAAAATTAGAGCTAGACCATTTAAGAGTGAAATCAGGCAGCAGTTTTTCACACAAAGGGTAGTGGACAATTTTCCCTCTAATTATTTTTTTGTGCGTGGTCCCTTTAAATTTGTTGTGCGGCCGCTCATGCGCGATATCTTTTCCAGTGGCAACAGTTGGTGAGCGGCCGTGCAACAAATTTAAAGGGACTGATCGATGCGTGGCCGCGCACCTTGGGGAATTTTGGTAGTGGAAATCAGGAACTCTCTTTCCGCCCCTCCCCCCCCCCCCCCCCCATCCCACCTGTAGATGCTGGGTCAACTTAAATTTTCAAGACTGCGGTCGATAGGTTTTTGTTAGTTAAGGGCATCAAGGGAAATGCAGCTAAAGTGGGTAAATGGATTTGAGGTACAGATCAGCTGTGATTTAACTGAATAGCAGAACATGCTCAAGGGGCTAAATGGCCTAGTCCCGTTCCTATATTCCTTAAGCATAGCCGCCAATGGTGGGCCGAAGGGTGAGACCAGATTCAGAGGAATGCAGAGTTCTCGGAGGGTTACAGAAATAGGGAGCATTGAGGCCATGAAGGGATTTAAACACTAGAATTAGATTTTTGAATTTGAGACATTTGGGGACAGGGAGGTCAGCAAGCACAGGGGTGATTGGTGAGCAGAACTTAGTGTGAGATAAGATACGGGCAGCATGATTTAAATTTAAACAAGACTTGAGCCATTATGGTAGTAAGTAAAATATTAATTAGTCTATGATATACAAAATATAATATCAAAATGTTACGTCCCTGCACTAGGCTTCAGTGCCTATTCTTAAAGTTCTACAAATTGGCATTCTAATCTTAAGCCTGAACCTGGGGCATGCTCAGATTTTCATTTTGGGAATTATGACTATTCCATCTGATAACAACTTAAACTACGAGCGTTAAGCTTATATCTGAGATAAATAGGGCTGGATTTTCATTGAGGAGGCGGGACTACAACTTTCAGGGTTGTAGTCCCGTCTCCATCGAGTTCTAGCCAACCCACGTGATTTTGACTTGATTGACCTTGTTGAGCCCACCCAGCGGGCTCAGCAGGCCAATTAAGGGCCACCTGGCAACAGGTGACGTCACAGATTGATATTTCATCTGTCAAGACCTTTTGACAGATGAAATATCAGCGTTTGACAGCTGTTTGAAGCTGTCAAACACTGACAATCTGTACTCCAAGTTAATTCCTTCCTCTCAGGATGATTTAGAGATCTCTCCGGAACAGAAAGCTGAATGCTGCAATTTTTGACAGATCGCGGCCATTCTGCTTTCTGTGCCGGTGAGATGAGGGACTCCCGAGACCTGAAGGAAGGAAGGCTGTAAAGGTAAGTAAAACTTCTTTAAACACTTTAAACACACCAAACACACTTACCTCTGCACTCATGCACCCATCACTCACCTGAACACCGGACATCTCGAACCCTTCAGCCCGACGGCCTGCCTCGCTAACTTGGCGTGGTTTGGAGCCATCGGGAATCCCACACTTCAAGAATTAAAATAGGGATTAGGCTAAAAACTGCCTGTTAACTACCTGTTAACAGGCAATTAATTGGCACTAATCCCCTTCCCGCCTCGGGGAGGCGGGTCCCAGTGCGGGTCGGGTACCCGCCTCCTTTGAAACTGGCATGGAGGCGGGTTGGGGGCGGGATGGGTTTGTGCCCCCCGATTTCGGGATTTTAACCCCCCACACGCCTCCAATTCCGCCTCCACAGCCCAATGAAAATCCTGCCCATAATGTTTATCTGAGGAAAATTCTAGAAATTTTCATGATGGACAACAAGATTGGCTTGTCAGTGTATATCAGAAACAAGCTTGGAATTAATTTTAAAAGTGCTCTTTAAGTAAAGTTTCAGATTTAAGCTGTATCAAATACTTCATTATTACTTCAGAAACAACCTAAGATCAGAAAAAGAGATATATTGAGTCAATGAGTGATTTTGTCACCTGTGCTTTCTGTTGTTTCATACTGATAATTTTAAAGAACTATAGTTTACAGAAAATGTACTTGTATTTTTCAGTACAAACGTTGAATTGTATCTCTGCTCTGTATATAACAATTTCAGTTTGTTTTTCCAAATTAGGTGAAGCTTTTTTGAAAAATTGTGAACATATTTTCCTGTTGATGTAACATTGCTGGGCTGGGGAGGAAAATCGGGTGTGGAGCAGTTTTGCCAGCTCTCTGCCACCTAACATTAATTCCAGAGTTTTCCACTGGAAGAGATGTCAGGTATATAATGTGTCTGGTGGATATGTTGGACCAGAATTTGCTGGAGCAGGTCATCTAACGGCATCTGCCATTAGTTAGACTTGTCCCTGCACCATTCAGCTCAAATACTTTTGCCCACAAAGTTGCTGAAAGTGTGAGCTGATAACGGCGAAGTGAGGGAAGCAGGGCATCTGGGACCTGAGTGAACAGGGTATTTCCTTAACCAAAGAGATTTAAGGATTAGGAAATAAACAGCGGAAGGACTGAGAAGGAAGGTGAATTAAAGGGGGTGAATTCAATGTCAACTCAGATACAGAAAAGGAACTAGAGAGGGAAAGAAAGATTGGATTGAGATAGAGAAAAAAGAGACAGAAAGGTCAAGTAAGAAAAAAAAGTAAAATTAAAAATGACATTTTTAAAATTGCCCCAAAAATCCAAATTCTGAAGGAATGAGACTCCACATTTGTAATCGTTATTTTTCCATGCCAGAAAGATTGATTGGCAGTAATTGACAAATATCACATTGTTAAAAGGGTACTTGCACTACTAATTACTAGCCCTAAATATCTGCAGCGGGTATAGATCATATCTACCACCTAAATACAGCAACTTCGTGACACTCAATGCATGTCAATGGTGAGGCAGACAGCGAGGTGCCGCTTTCGCGAAGCTAATGGCGGAGCGGCGCAACTTGCTCAGCAACTTCTGGAATTTGGCATTTAACTGTGTATCTGCTCCTCGCTTGAAGTTGCTGTACCATTTACGCATAAATAATGGACAGCAAATTCTGGCCCAGTTTAGTAAGGCACAAATGACAGAAAAGATGACCTCATATGACCATTTTTCTTGTCATTCGTACCTTAGCAAGGCGTACTAGTACTATGTGTTACACTAAGGGTTTTAAATTTTAAAAGGTCGTCGTAACCAAGGCAATCAATTACAGATTCACTATATCTACCCAGATTTGTTATGGATGAAATGTTTGGAAACTTAAAAATCGGATTCAATAAAAGTGGGAGTTCTGAATCTGAAGTTAAGAAATGGAGGCCTTCGGCATGCTCCTCAAGATTCATAGCTGCATGATACACTTTTACTGCACCGTTTCTTAATGTGTTTGCTTGAGGTTATATAGCCTGAATTATTGGATTTTACAATTGAAAGTAGATAATAGATTAACACTATTAGACCAACACCTTAAGCATAGCCACCCTATTGCAGATGAGATGCTGCATCCAACCAATGTGCTCAGCTGAGCTATTGAATCAACTATGAAACCATCTATTTTAGCTTACAGAAAACAGGCACTAATATTAAAAGTAATCACTGTGCTTTCACCTAGGAACTTCATTATATATTTTTGGAAGCTATGGAGAGTAAGTACCTATAAAAGTATTAACAGAACTAAATATTTAATTCAAAAGAACCATTATTGTTACTAAGCCAGTGTGTTTTTTCGCCATTTTCAGTTCCTACACGTTCCTTAGTTTAACTCTTGCAGCTTTTCTAACAAAACTGTGGAGACCCAGATGAAGGCTAAAACTGTTGAAATGCTAATTTTGCCATCTGCTGTTGAGGTCTACTACCTTTTTGTGTGTTTTTTCTTATTCCCAGTGGTTCAGCTCTGCTTTATGAATGTTGTGGTATTTCAGTTGTTTGAAGTTTAAAAACTTAGAGCATGACTTTGAGTTAGGAAAACAGAACACCACATGGTGTGACATGCTGACAGACGGTCTTTGATCCCCAGCGAATCCTTCCTTCCTTCCACTTCTTTCCCACTCCTCCATTTCTCATCTTTATATCACTGTGCAATTGTTTTTTTTAGTGATGTATTTTGTTGTAAATGTGGTCTAGTACTTAATAGCAGGTGGTATCCATGAAGCAAAGAATACTTTTATGGATAACAGATGCTGAGAAATGAGTGATTGCTAAATGCACAATGAATGTTTCTTGGTTTGTTAATGCACCATGAATGTTTCTGTTTTTTCAATGCAATCATGGAGTGGAATAATGGAGTTTAAAAATGGTAAAAATTCAGATTTAAAAAAAAAATATGACGGCTAGTACTGTAACAAGATATCAACTATAATGTGAATTATTTTCCAGTTTGAGAAATCCTAATTGTATTGAGATGTGTAGAAAAGTAACCATGGATTTGGAACTATTTACTATTATCTTGGCCAAGTTGTGATGTTTAGTCTGCTGGAGCTGGAGTTAAAACTGTTTTAGGGCAGTGGCAACAGTTGTTTGAACTGTATGCACAAAATCTGAGAAGGCATTTTTCTTTATTTTTTCCTGTTCTGGCACTGCTAACTTGATTTGTGTTCATGCTTAGTGTTTTTTATTGTGATTCAAGGAGAGTTGTTGAAATGTATGCTTTTTATGATCTCATTGCAATGCCTGTATTTCATTAACGACAGACTTTTTTCAGGAGTTGGGGACTTGAATATTTTTCAAATGACACTATCTAATATAAGTAACAGCTGTAGAAACCTCAAACTATCTGATTATGTGGCTTTTGAGGGTGTGAAAAGTAGAGTTGTCCAACACATTTTACGGATAAGTATGCTGAAGCTAAGAGCAGAGACGTACAAAAGTCATCTTCAAATTTATTCCTGATAGAGGTAAGAGCAGATAATGAAATTTAATACCTGTAATGTAAACAAGAACTGATAATGAAACTTAATAATTGAAAACAGCTCTATAACCATTGTTGGATAAATCTTTTTGTAATAGTTAAAAGTTAAATATTGACAGTTTGGATGTCACGCAAAAATTATTGTCTCAGAATTTGTGGTTGCAATGACGGTAAAACTGTCATTGTTCACTGTCATTACTGTGTAAGACTGACAGCAACTTCTGGCATCCATATATAAGAACATAAGAAATAGGAACAGTAGTAGACCATTCGACCCTTCAAGCCTGCTCTGCCATTCAATGAGATCCTGGCTGATCTTCTGCCTCAACTCCATTCACCAGCCTTATTGCCATATCCCTTGATGCCCTTACTAGTCAGAAATCTATCGACTTCTGTTTTGAATATACCCAATGACTGAGCCTCCACAGCCCTCTGAGGTAGAGAATTCCAAAGATTCACCACTCTCTGTGTGAAGAAATGTCTTCTCATCTCAGTCCTGAATGGCCTACCCTTTATCCTGAGGCTGTGGCCCCTGGTTCTAGACTCCCCAGCCAAAGGAAACATTCTCCCAGCATCCACCCTATCAAGCCCTGTAATAATTTTGTATGCTTCATTGAGATCCCCTCTAATTCTTCTGAATTCAAGAGAATACAGGCCTAGTTTACTCAATCTCTTCTCATACGACAGTCCCGCCATCCCAGGAATCAATCTCGTGAACCTTCGTTGCACTCCCTCTCTGGCAAGTATATCCTTCCTTAGGTAAGGAGACCAAAATTGTACACAGTACTCCAGGTGTGGTCTCACCAAGGCCCTATATAATTGGAGTAAGACTTCTTTACTCCTGTACTCAAATCCTCTTGTAATGAAGGCCAGCATACCATTTGCCTTCCTAATGGCTTGCTGCACCTGCACATTCACTTTCAGTGACTCAGGTACAAGGACACCCAGGTCCCTTTGAGCATCTGCATTCCCCAATCTTTCACCATTTAGGAAATACTCTGCCTTTCTGTTTTTTGCTACCAAAGTGGATAACTTCACATTTATCCACATTATATTCCATCTGCCATGTTCTCACCCACTCACTGAGCCTGTCGAGATCCCCTTGAAACCTCTTCATATCCTCTTCGCAACTGACACTGCCACCTAGCTTTGTGTCATCAGCAAATTTGGAAATGTTACATTTAGTCCCCTCATCCAAATCATTGATATAGATTGTGAATAGCTGGGGCCCAAGCACCGATCCTTGTGGTGCCCCACTAGTCACAGCCTGTCATCCTGAAAAAGACCTGTTTATTCCTTTGTTTCCTGTCTGTTAACCAACTCTCAATCCATGCTAGTATATTACCCCCAATTCCATGTGCCCTAATTTTGTTCACCAACCTCTTGTGTGGGACCTTATCGAAGGCCTTCTGAAAATCCAAATACACCACATCTACCGGTTCCCCTTTGTCTACTCCACTAGTTACATCCTCAAAGAACTCCAATAGGTTTGTGAAACAGGACTTCCCTTTCATAAATCCATGTTGACTCTCCCCAATCTTACTATTAGTTTTTCCTAAGTGCCCAGTTATTGCATCCTTTATAATAGATTCCAGCATTTTCCCAACTACTGATGTGAGGCTAACAGGTCTGTAGTTCCCCGTTTTCACTCTCCCTCCTTTCTTAAATAGCAGGGTTACATTTGCTATCCTCCAATCTGCAGGAATTGTTCCAGAATCTATAGAATTTTGGAAGATAACAACCAATGCGTCCACTATCCCAATGGCCACCTCTTTCAATACCCTAGGATGTAGGTCATCCGGTCCTTGGGATTTATCGACATTTAGACCCATTAATTTTGCTGGAATTTTTTTTTACTAATAATAATTTCTTTAAGTTCCTCATTCTCGCCACACCCTTGGTTTTCTCGTATTTCTGGGAGGTTTTTTGTGTCTTCCTCCGTGAAGACAGAAACAAAGCATTTATTTAATTTCTTTGCCATTTCCTCATTCCCCATTATAAATTCTCCCATCTCTGAATGTAAAGGACCTACATTTACCTTTGCCAGTCTTTTCCTTTTCACATACCTTTTCACATATGCACAATTAAAAGCTGAAATCCAGACGTTGCTGTCACCCTGCTTCTCCACAGGGTGCGCTGTTGCAGTCGTCGCAGATCCAATCAACACAGAATCAGTGATTTGACGTGAACTTCAACTTTTTATACACTATTCTCGCTGTAAGAACTATTGAAAAAGTTAAGCCTTGTTGAATGAGGTGTAACTGAGTTTTTAATGGCGTACTAAGTCATAATTACTGATGAACAACCTCCGGCCCTTAAAAACTAATTTTATAAGTGTAGAGTGTCATTCCCTCCATTCCATGATAAAAATTCCATAGATTTTTAAAATAATTAATTTTTATTTTTTTAATACTTTGTTTATGATATTTCAGCTTTACCCGTAACCCCATGTGTATGTCCTAATCTGTATTTCACTCTCTGTAAAATGATTAAAAATTGAATGATGATCAGTGCTTTGTCCTTCCTGGTTTGCTGTCTGTGAGAATTCTTCAGTCTGATTGGCTGCTCAGCCTGCTTGATGACTTCACTGTTCTGGCTGCCACAGATCCACTATAGATGGCACCAGATTGAAACTGACGTTGTAATAGGGGAAATCGACACCACAGAGCCCGCTAAATCTTTGTGGGCAGCTTTCTTCGAGGTCATTGATAAATGCTGCCACTTCGCTGCTGACCGCAACATCCAGGCCATTATAAAGCTAATGTAAGAAGTCACACAACACCAGGTTATAGTCCAACAGTTTTATTTGAAATCACAAGCTTTCGGAGCGCTGCTCCTTCGTCAGGTGAAGTGGAGAGATGCATAAAGACATAGCTTATATAGTCAGAGAATAATGCCGATATAAGCTATGTCTTTATGCATCTCTCCACTTCACCTGACGAAGGAGCAGCGCTCCGAAAGCTTGTGATTTCAAATAAAACTGTTGGACTATAACCTGGTGTTGTGTGACTTCTTACATTTGTCCACCCCAGTCCAACTCCGGCATCTCCACACCATTATAAAGCTAAGCCTGGTAATTTTCCAAACATTTACACCTTTTCCTGAAATTTTAATACAAACTAATGAAAGCAAATAAGGCAATATTTATCCATTTTTATTTACTTTTTGTCAATTACCCTTAGGGAGAAAAATATTTTCTGCATATTTTAGACTAGAATACTATTAAGCTTGCCTAAATTAGCATTCTTGTTGTTGGGTATTTGACAATTCCTTAAAAAGCAATTAGATACCGACCAATATTATATGGTGCTAATAACAATTGAAAATTAGATTGCCACATTTACATTTATGCCTTTTTAGGTATAATTAAGAATTTAACATATACTGGCCTAGAAATTGAGTGGGCTTAGCGCCCATTTTGCGGCGCTAGAGGGCATTGCGCTGGACTTACAGCCGGTTTTGAAATTGACTAGGGCCCAACATCGGCGTTACACCGGTAGCGCTGCGCCGGCACCGATGACGTCATCGGTGTGCGCAGCGTCCCGGTTGCCGTGGTGACGGGCCCCAGTGCCGAAATTCAGTTGCGGCCGCCTCGCCCTTGGCAGCCGCAACTAAGACTCTGGCAACAGAGTCTTACACGACTTTGCGCCGGCGCATAAAGGTGGAGCGGCGGCCGGCCGCTTTCCCGCCGGCCGGCCGCTTTCCCGCCGGCCGCCTGCCCGCACCTCCCTCCCCGGACTCCCCCACCCCCCCCCCCCCCCCGCGGAACAGATGCTTCTCGGCTGCGAGCCCGGCACTTCCCCGAGGTGCCGGGCTCATTTTTGTGGCGATTTAACCGGCCAGCGGGCGGGTGCAGGCAGCTCCTCCTTAACTGAAGGAGGAGGCCTGCACTTCCCGAGCCTGCCGCACCGCATCGGGCGCCGGAATAGCGCCAGTTTTCAGGCGCAAACAGCCTTCAGTAGCGCCGGCAGCCATTTGGGCACGGCGCTACTGAATTTTTGGCGCGCACAGCGCAACTTAGCACCGGCGCTAAATTTCCGGCGTTAAGCCCCGGCGCAGCGCAAACTCAATTTCTAGGCCACTGTACCCCATTTTTGGAACTACCTATTTCCCCCCCCCCAATAAATTTTAAGTGCTAAAATTCCAGGAAAAATATCTACACAAGCCACATAAAAACAGCAAAAAGCAAGGCCTAGAAATTCAGTTGTTTGCGCCAGCCGCTAGCGCCTTAGGAGGAGGAGATGTTGGGCGCTAGGCGGCTAGCGGCCGGGCGCAGCGCGATCTGTGCCTCTCCCCAACTTCAGTAAAGATTTAGCGGCGGCGCAAAGCCTTTGCGCGCACTCAGCTGCGCGCGCAGATCCTGACGTCATTTCATCGTGCAACGCCCTTTGTTCACCCCAAACTGGAAATTTAGTGGACCGCCCTATTGTGCGCCTGACGCCTCTAGCGACCGGTAGAGGGGAACGGTTCTCAGTCGATGCGGGGCGTGGGGGGCGCAAATTAAAGGGCACTCCTCCTGCAGTAGAAAAGGCAGCCTTTTTGCAACACTCCTTCTTTGTGAGAGACGGATCTTTGCAGAGAGACAAAGGTCGAGAGCTTTCTGGTTTGGCTCAACACTCGCACAGGTACTTGTGGCTTCAGGCCACAGCTTTGCACTTGTCTTTAACTTCAGAGCCATAGCATTGATTGGAAACATATAATGGGGGCTGCAATGGGTGCAAACGTTGGCCTTCTCCATAGTCCTGGGCGTTGTATAGATGAAGCAGCAGTGGTCAGGCCTTGCTTCAGGGCTGCAGTGTGCAGGGCGTGGCAGGCAAACAAATCCACCCTCCCCCTTTAAGAGCTCACCGGCGCCAGAGTGTCTGCCGTCAATCAGCAACTCGCCGCACCTGCGCTGCGCCCGCCCTTGGGGGTATCGCCCCGGGCCGCCGGCTTAGCGCCTAATGATAGTCGTGGATCGCCTGTTTTAGCGCAGCAGCAACCTCTTGGGGCAATGCGACTGAATATCGGCGAAGGTGGCGCGAACTTGCGCCGGGCGCAAACTTTAGCGGCCGCCCGACTGTAGCGCCCCAAACGTGGCTATGCTGAATTTCCAGGCCCAAATCTCCAATTCTGCAACAGTGAGACAATCATAGTAGATAAAGTTTCTGATTCCTTTATGTGATTCTAATAATCTAACATGCATTTTAGTTAATAGCTGCACTCCTTTTGAAGATAACTGAATTATTGTCAATTAATATTTATTCTTATTAAAGTAATTATGTAACAAAAATCAGGATCATTTATTTTTAGTGATGATGGCCGATTTTTGGCTACAATTATGCTATTTATATGGTGTCATGAGAAAATAATATATTAGATTTTAGCGAGTCTATTTAGGCATCATTGAGGTACATTGAAATTAGTAAATGTTTAGAAGTCTTAGGACAGGGATTGATAATTTGCTCATGCATTGACACACTTCTGATTTTCATGACATATACTTTTGTGACAATATTGTAAACCTTTCCTGTCAAAGCAAAGTGGACCTGCATTCACAAAAACACTTTATTTATTCCCTTCTTCTGGCCTACTTTAAAAAAAAGTTTAAAAAATGAAAAATCAATAGCTAGCGACCAGTGTCACACATAAAATAGTAATCCCCCAGGCATCATTTTTATCTGATTTTGCACTTAACTTTTACATATCCATTAGTTAATGAATTGGTAAAAGAAATGGATTTTTTTTCAAATTTGACTTTACAGCAAATATAGAAGTGACGGTAAAAAAACAGATGCTACCCTAACACGGTGGTATTTCCCAGTGTCCAAATATTTTGTAGAAGACATGATGATGGATTGAAAGTCCAGAAATGCTAAATCTTAAAATATATTGATTTAAATTAACATTTAGCTATGTTCTGTAAATAACATCAATGCAAAACTTTAAAGTATGTTGAGAACATGACAGAATAGTTTCATATTTAATTACCTCAAGGTCACAGAAAGACATCCAGACAATAATAGATCATTTCATGGAGCTCTAATTTATTGCCCGGTGTTTTTCTGTTCAATATTTTCCTTCTTTCATTCATCTGAATATAATGAATGATACTGTGGTACAGTGCCATGGCTGTTGGTGGTCATCCAATACGTTAACCCATAAACTCCATCTTGTTCAAAACTCAGCTGCCCATATCCTGCCACACACTAACATTGTCTCCCTGTCCCCAAATTCATTGGGTCCAAAAATCCAAGGGTCATGATCCTGACAATGATACGAGGATCACGCCTGCCGGTGCCCTCCAACACTAATCCTGTTGGGAGTATGTGAGATCAGTGATTTTCAGTTGTTTACCTCTCCTAACTCTCTCACCATGGCTCACCATCTGCTCCTTTATTCCTTTTTTCCCCTATTTTTTTCCTGCCTCTCCATGTAAACAACTTGGGATATTTTTTGCGTTAAAGGCTCTATATAAATAAAAGTATTTTTGTTTTACTCAAAAGGCCTCCACTTGTAATTTTAAATAAAGGGCTAAAAGTGGGACTTTGTGGTGGGTGTCTTCAAGATCAACATTATGAATTTGCACAACTTGATGAAATCTCAAAAGTACTGTACTGATTGGAAGATATAAAGGGTGACCGTCTCAATTGTTGATTTGTATATCTGGGAATCCTAATGGAGGCAACTTTAGCTAGGACACTGTTCTTGGGATCATACCCAGTGGCGGAGAAGGATGCACTCGTTTTTCTCATCTTTCAGTGACAGCAAAGTCCCAAAGCAGATTAAGCCCGTGGAGCATAAGACGTTTGTCTTAACAGTTCTCCTCCATGATTCAGTGGTACAAGAAATGCAATGGAAAGGCTTCCTTCGGTTCATGCTCAGGATCCAGGATCAAGGTGTGAGGTGGGTTCGTGGCAAAAAAAGGGAAAGGTTGCAGGGAGGAAGTGTTCAAGCTGGTCTGCTGTTCAGAACCCTGGAATGGGAGTTCACCTCACACTGGGAAGGACAATCTGTTACTGCTGGAAGACCTGTATTAAACTCTGAGCGATTAATCAGTCTTGTATGGTGGTATTGGACTTGGATGTCTAGACCATTAAAGTTCTGAGTAGATTGTCCGAACATGTTGAAAGCATAAGTCTGTCCTATATGATAAGGAAACTCTGAGGCTTGGAACAACAGCCGTTAGAATGCATTAGGAGTCTCACCTGTCCACGGTTTGGTTTCTACCCTAATTATGTTACAGCGAGGAACAGTAGCTGCTAAAGCTCTGTATCTCTAACTGGTGCAACCACGGTTTGATGGATTTTGGTGCCGATCCATTATGGCCGTGCACTTGCACATTTTATGGTGAGTTGTGCTGCTCATCATGCTGCTCAAGAGGAGTTTCTCTAAACTCATCTGTCAAACGTGTGCTTGCCATTTGTCTATTGATTAACTAGTGGACATTCCCTTTCATGGAGGTAGGGTTGGGGGGATTTAAGCAAAGTACCTTTGGAGTCAAATTGATTCCAAGATGACATGCCTTGGAATGGGAGATTGGAAATGAGTCACTCCTTAGTGGCAAATTTGGCAATCAGATACCTGAGCTTGGTAGATCAGTTCAATCAGGCTGGCTCGTTGATGGGATCTGGAGAGTTAGACCCATTACTAATGGCTGGGATTCTTTTCACTTGGCTTCAGAAACTTGGGTCCTTCCTGATCTGTGGTTGATAACCGCACAGTTCATTTATACAAATTGTGTACTTATACTGCAACTACTGGACCAAAACTCTTGAGTTGCAGAATTGTTCTCAGTTAAGCATATACCAACTGAAATGAACTACAAATTTCCTTCCCAAGAGAAAGGCATTGGTCAAAATTTAAATATTTTTAGATAGCGTTAGGGAAGCGTCTACACTCTAAACATCAAAATCAACCCCAGGTAAGTTTAAGAAGTGCTCAGGGAGTCCATGAGAACCCTTGCGCTGTTTTTAAACAGGTTTTGACACCACATTGGAGTATACACTTTACGTGGTGTGAAATGTAAGACCACCTCCTCCAAGAGTTCTTGCATTGCTTCTGTCTGGAATATGGTCATGTCCAGACTCCAGAGTCCATTGCAATTTTAGAGCCACTGTGAAGTAGAAACTGCTTGATAGCAGCATTAAATTGAAGTATAAACACTCCAAAAGAGCCTTTGGGAAATGCTGCGCAAACATTTAAGGTAGTGTTACTAACAGAGTTTGCACCTATGTGTAGCACAAAGGAAGTATTAATTGCAAGCTTACCTTTCTCTCCGTCCAGTACAAATGATAGAGAACTGTTGCTTCGGGCTCAGTGGAGACAGCATGCCTAATACAGATTTGGGAGTGATCAGTATTCATTTTACTCCAAAGGAGAATGCTCTCATTATGCTGGTGGATAATGTATTAAATTATTGGGATTTTGCAGTGTTTCTTCTAAAGGCACTAGACTGTACATCTCTTCAGGACAGCAGTCCAGTGTGGGCCAGTGTGATTCTCTCTAGGCCAGAGAGAATATTGCACCAGGAATTTCCTCTGTGCCTCTCCCATTCTGCCACTGTAATTGCAGCAGAAACCCCGTTTGTGTGTGAAAGTTACAGTGGCAGAGAGAGAAGCACCAAAGAAATTCACCTCCTTGATATCCACCCCTGGTTGGATTTTGATTAACAGCCTAATGTATTGAACAGGTCAGACTGGTTTTCAGTCCTCATTGTGATGACTATTGTGCCTTATTTTCCTTTCCTCAATCCTCAACATTAAAGAGGAGGTTTATGCCACCAGATATTACCCTCCCCACACCACACTATTATGTCTGCCCCCTAAGCTTTCTAGTCAAACTTGGTATTTGCCCCGATTATATAATTATTAAAAACCACAGAAAATAGTGTGGAATTTTGGGATTTTGATGTTGACTCTCTCAATCCCTGTTGAGGTGTGTATGCACATGGATGTGTATTGATGCTCACATAAACTTCCCAAATAATTGGGATGTTTTTAGCGATTGCCATGCATTATCAAAATTCATATTATTTTGTTGTTCCGTTTGTTCAATATTGCTATGACTTTTTCATTGTGCTGTTTCTTGTATTCTTTCCCCTTTATTAGTGAGTTATTCTGCCATACTTTAGTTTGAGAATCACTAGTATAGCAATCCTATTGATCTGCAGGGTTTGCACCTGGTTTTCCGACCCTTACTCACTGTCACGATGACCTTTGAAGGCAGAGGGGAGTGCAAGCTTCATCTGCCCGCATCCCCTCTGTTCCAACGTCACTGTTGCTTGCGTTCAGGGTACTCCTGGGCTACCCTGGCAATCCAGAAAGATATGTTCTGTAATGGCCAGTGGTCCGTATACCTTCAAGAAACAGGCAGACATGTTGTACAGGACTGTATGGAGGCCCCACTATGCACTATTCAAATGGCAGTTGCTCCCAGAGGAGCAATTGAATATGAGCCCACTAGCGAGGGTGCAGAATTAAAGCATAACAATGTCTTGTAATCTTCGGCCAGACTGGCCTGTGGACATCCCCATCCCTCTCGGGTGCTGCATTTTTTATTATAGAATAATAAAATGTTGCAAGACAGAAACAGGCCCATCAAGACGGCACCATTGTTTTTCTGCACTTGAGCTTCTCAGTCTAATTCTATGCTCCTGCTGACTCCCCATAATCGCCAATATTCCTCTTTTTCAAGTAACAATGTAATTCTCTGGTTTAAAAAAATGTATGGGTCCAGATTTATCTTTTGTTCAGCATCCATTGTCAAGGTGATTTCAGACCGTCCGGAGCAGGTGATGCAGCGGGGAGCCGTTCAGCTGGTGTGCTGACATCCACTGCTACTTCTGGCATTTTCTTCCAGAAGGGACAGTGGACGCTCAATATGCACACCCAAGTATGAACGAGTATATTCAAATGATAAGTTAATGACATGAATATGTCATTTAATGTATTTCACTTTACTAACACCCTAGCAATGCTGAGCATCGAGAACTTTATTGTGCTCCTGGTACCCAACATTGCCAAGGCAGCGGAGTGGGGATTTGTAAACTTGTGCAGGTTAATCGATTGCACAATGCAGAGGGGGAGATTTGAAAAAAAATCTGTGGCTGGGAAATTCCTTGGAGCTGCTCCTGCTCCACCGGCTTTACTTTGCCGCAAGTGAGGCGGAAACAGCATTTACGTGCATAAGCGAGGTTTCCATCGCACTTGTGGTGAAGTAACGCTGGCAGAGCACAAGCAGCTCCAATGGATTTCCAGGTCTATAGGGGGAAAAAAAGGAGTTGTTTCCTGCAGCTGACACTGCTGGCCACACCTCCCTGTCAGCTGAGGCCGGCAAACTGGTAGCAGTGAAAATACTGCTAGCAGCCCGTCACCAACATGCTAATGACCGTGAGCTGCTGGGATCAGGTCAGAGGGAGACCGACAGGTGGAAGTCTTGCCCTAGGGCATTTCTGGTGGGAACCCTGCCACAGTGGGAAATGTCGGCTGTGTATTCTGTTTTAGCAATGACTTGTGGCAGAAAATTCCATGTTCTTAACCACCCTTTGTCTAAGTTATCTTAAATTGCTGTCGTTCTTGTTACCAATTAGCTTACCAGTGGAAACAATCTATCGCTATTTACCTTATCATAGCACTTGATAAGCTTGAATACTTCTATCAGATCAACCATTAATCTTCTCAGGTCTAATGAAAAAAGCCCTAACTTCTCATGTCTTTCTCCAAGATGCTAAGGGAAGTGAAGGAAGAAATTGCGGAGGTACTGGCCATAATCTTCCAATCCTCCTTAGATACGAGTGTGGTGCCAGAGGACTGGAGAATTGCAAATGTTACACCCTTGTTCGAGAAAGGGTGTAAAGATAAACCCAGCAACTACAGGCCAGTTAGTTTAACCTCAGTAGTGGGGAAGCTTTTAGAAACAATAATCAGGGACAAAATTAGCAGCCACTTGGACAAGTGTGGATTAATTAAGGAAAGCCAGCACAGATTTGTTAAAGGCAAATTGTGTTTAACCAACTTGACCGAGTTTTTTGATGAGGTAACAGAGAGGGTTGATGAGGGCAATGCGATTGACGTGGTGTACATGAATTTCCAAAAGGCATTCAACAAAGTGCCACATAATGGCCTAGAAATTGAGTGGGGTTAGCGCCCAATTAGAGGCGCTAGAGGGCCTTGCGCCGGAATTATAGCCGCTTCGGAAATTGATTTGGGCCCTACCATCGGCGTTAGCTGGTAGCGCTGCGCCGGCACCGATGACGTCATCGGTGTGCGCAGCGTCCCGGTTGCCGTGGTAACGCGGCCGGACGCCGAAATTCAGTTGCGGCCGCCTCGCCTGTGGCAGCCGCAACCAACGATTTTTCAAAAGTTTCTTGCTGGACTTAGCGCCGGCGCATTAAGGTGGCGCGGCGGCCGGCCGCTTTCCCGGCGGCCGCCTGCCCGCACCTCCCTCCCCGGACTCCTCCACCACCCCCCCGCGGCACAGATGTGTGTGGGCCTCGAGCCCGGCACTTCTCCGAGGTGCCGGGCTCATTTTTCGTGCGATGCCAGCGGTCGGCTGCAGGCAGCTCCTCCTTAACAGAAGGAGGAGGCCTGCAGTACCCCAGCCTGCCGCACCGCATCGGGTGCCGCAGCGGGGGATTAGCGCCGCAATCCTGCATTCAGCGCCCATTGCGAGGCGCTGACACCCTCCATTAGCGCCCGCAGCCGTCTGGGCGCGGTGCAGCTGAATTTTTGGCGGGCGCAGCGGCAATTAACGCTGGCCTTAAATTTCAGGCGCTACAGCCCTGGCGGAGGCAAACTCAATTTCTAGGCCAATAGGTTTGCCAGCAAAGTTGAAGCCCATGGAATAAAAGGGACAGTGGCAGCATGGATACGAAATTGACTAAGTGACAGGAAACAGAGAGTAGTGGTGAACGGTTGTTTTTCAGACTGGAGGAAGGTATACAGCGGTGTTCCCCAGGGGTCGGTTCTAGGACCACTGCTTTTCTTGATATATATTAATGACTTGGATGTGGGTGTACAGGACACAATTTCAAAATTTGCAGATGACACAAAACTTGGAAGTATAGTGAAGAGTGAGGAGGAGAGTGATAGACTTCACGAGGACATAGACAGGCTGGTGGAATGGGCAGACACGCGGCAAATGAAATTTAACGCAGAAAAGTGCGAAGTAATACATTTTGGTAGAAAGAATGAGGGGTGGAAATATAAACTAAAGGGTACAATCCTAAAGGGGGTGCATGAACAGAGAGACCTATGGGTGTATGTGCACAAATCTTTGAAGGTGGTAGAGCAGGTTGAGAAAGTAGTTAAAAAAGCTTACGGGTGTGATGAAATATGCCTTCATCAGACCTGCTTGTATTTCCATCAGACCTGCTTGTATTTTACCTGCTTGTATTGTGTGAACCACACCCTTTTGTTCCTATTGTGTGTATTGGCTACGCCCCTGTCTTTTGCCATATAAAGGTCTCAGGAGCTGTATGAGTCATTCACTACCTGACGAACCCGATGTGGAAGACCTGCTATGCTGCTATGTTCTTAGTGATTAAAAGCCTTCAGTTGAATCCTTGTCTTTGAGTCATTGATGGCATATCAACGGGATCCTGGGCTTCATGAATAGAGGTATAGAGCACAAAAGCTTGGAAATTATGATGATGAACCTGTATAAAACACTGGTTCGGCCTCAACTGGAGTACTGTTTCCAATTCTGAGCACCACACTTTAGGAAAGATGTGAATGCCTTAGAGAGGGTGCAGAAAAGATTTACGAGAATGGTTCCAGGCATGAGAGACTTCAGTTACATGGATAGACTGGAGAAGCTGGGGTTGTTCTCCCTAGAGCAGAGAAGAGTGAGAGGAGATTTGATAGAGGTGTTCAAAATCATGCGGGGTCTGGGCAGAGTAGATAGAGAAACTTCCCATTGGCGAAAGGGTCGAGAACTAGAGGACACAGATTCAAGGTGATTGGCAAAAGAACTGAAGGGGACATAAGAAAAAAACTTTTTTATGCAGCGAGTGGTTAGGCACTGCTTGAAAGGGTGGTGGAGGCAGACTCGATCACTGCTTTCAAAAGGGAGTTGGATAGGTACGTTAAGAAAAAAAAATTGCAGGGCTACGGGGAAAGGGCGGGGGAGTTGGACTAGCTGACGTACTCTTGCAGAGAACCGGCACGAGCGTGATGGGCCGAATGGCCTTCTTCTATGCTGTAACCGTTCTATGCTTCTATGATTCATAACTAATCCCACATCCCTTGTAACATCCTAGTGAATCTATGCTGCATCCTTTGCTTTCATAATCTTTCTATAGTACTTTTATATTCTATGCCTCTATCGTTTGCTTTTTATGGGCTTATGCACTGGCACTGCCACTTGTGAATCTGTACACTAAGGTTCTTCTGCTCTTCCTTTTAAAATTTAAGATATTTAAAAACATCTCTGCTTCAATGCAAGCTAGTGAATGCATTATTTGGAATTCTTTAAACTGTTTTATTTCTTGCTTTTAAATTTTTGCTTTTAAATTTCTTCCATTATTATTCCCCTTTCACTTTTTAATCCTCTCTTTAATTGAATTATTTTAAAATGATGGCAAGAAGATGCAAGTAATTATTTTCCAGAGACTTGTGTAACTTAAGAAAGGGTGGGGCATCTGAAGAGACTTGTGCTGAAGGCAGCTGGAACTACAGCAGCAGAAATTGCCAGTCAAGAGGAAAGAAGTCTGCAAGGTACATTTAAAACTCAGCAGCAAGATATTTGAATCTGGAGCAATGGTAGAGGAGACTGCCATAGAGATTTTGATGCCAAACCAGATTGAGATATTTTAGGAGCCATCTGCAAAGGCTCCCTATCTTCTGCCCATTTGATTGTTCATTCCTTTTATCTTTTCACTCGGACTCCCTACTGGATTGACAGTTTTCATGATGCAAATCAGGGCCTTGTAATAGTGTTCACTTTTTGATTAATAAAGGTAAGACCATTTTTTTAAGGAGCATTGCCATTGAAAGAGGACCACTATTGTAGGGATCTCACTCACGTGATCAAATGCCTACACAATTCCAAGAGATGAAAAACATTCCTGAAAATAACTTCTTTCTAGTACATGAACTGTAAAAGATGAAATGCATGTACAAGGAAAGCATTTATGTGTACATTTTGCATGTGCCTCATACTCAAAATCTATTTTTATTACAATGTAATGAATGCCAGAAGTGAGTAAGATGGCCATTTATGTAAACATATTTATGTAAGTGAAACAAATGAATAACAGTTATTTGTTTAATTACAACATATCACACTGGCAAAAGCAAGATACTGCGGATGCTGGAAATCTGAAATAAAAACAGAAAATGCTGGAAATACTCAGCCGGTCAGGCAGCATCTGTGGAGAGAGAAACAGAGTTAACGTTTCCAGTCGATGACCTTTCGTCAGAACTGGAAAAGGTTAGAGATGTAACAGGTTATAAGCAAGTAAAGAGGCAGGGAAAGGGGGGAGGGGAGGAAGGAACAAAAGGGAAGTTCTGTGATAAGGTGGAAGGCAGGAGTGATTAAATGACAAAAGGGATGATGGTGCAAGGTGAAAGTAGATTGCCTTGCACCATCATCCCTTTTGTCATTTAATCTCTTCAGCCTATCACAGACCTTCTCTTTTGTTCTTTCCTCTCCTCCCCCTTTCTCTGCTTCTGCACTTGCTTAAAATCTGTTACATCTCTAACTTTTTCCAGTTCTGATGAAAGGTCATCGACCTGAAATGTTAACTCTGTTTCTCTCTCCACAGATTCTGCCTGACCTGCTGAGTATTTCCAGCATTTTCTGTTTTTATTACACTGTCGGATTTATTTATTCGTGCAACTGGAGTATATGAGGAAACAGATTAATGGTGCAGGAAGAACACACATTGTTCAATCTGCGAGCTATGCCACAGGAGATCCACTGGTCCTATGTATATTTATGGTAGCCCTTCAAAATGACACAATAGCAATTATCGAATGTGGATTGTTTATGGTTTCCCCCAATAAGGAAGAACACATTTTTATATGCCATGAAATGACCATATATGGATTGCTAATAACGGAAAACCCTAAAATAAAAGCCCATGATATGCTATTTTCTACAGTCTGCTTTATGTAAAACTGGATGTAGAATTTTATGGACATAGAGGCCGCGATTTTGCTGGCGCTCAGAGAGGCAGGTCAGACATTAAAGTCCTATTGATTGATGGGTCCCGAACTCGCCGTTAACCCACCTCCTAGCAGCTTTTCCAAGTGTCGGGTCCTCGATTTGCAAATGGACCTGACATCTAGCAGCGGGAAACAGATTAAAGGCAATTACCTGCCTATTAACAGGTACTTGTCAGTAGTTTTCAGCCTGTTTTTGGATTTTCCCGCTTCTGGATCGGGTTTCCCGACATCCAGACAGCACGCCAGGTAAGTGTGGCGTGTTGAAGTCTGGTGTAATGTTTGTGAAAAGATGACAGCTGCAGAAGTGGTGTGAAGGATGCAATGTTGCACATGGTGAGTTTCAGAGCAATGAAAATGTTGGGTACTGCATTTTTAAAACATATACAGATTTCTTTAGCTTACAAGTTTTTAAATCTAACTATATGTCCAGTGCCACCTCATTGGGAGAACCTCTCTCACCAGTGACAGATCGCTTCTGTCACCTCACCTGCAGCTGCCATCTATTCCAGTATATGGAGGGAGTCATTGGAGAGCCTGGGTGCAAGAGTTCACCTTTGTGCAGTGATTGTCAGTGTTTTCAACACCTCAACGCTGTCAAACACTGAGAAATCAACTGTCAAAATTGTGCGTGGTCCCTTTAAGGAAACCGGCAGATGACGCATCATCAAATGACGTCATCAGACCCGCTTCCTGTTAATTGGCCGTTAAGCAGGGTGGGCTTAACGAGGTCAATCAAGGGAAAATCACGTCTGTGGAGCGGAGGCAGCTGGGGGCGGGACCGAAACCCGGAAACCAGCTGTCTCGCACCCATTCCAACACTGATCACAAAATTGCAGCCAGAGTGTTGGTGTGTTTGCATATTATATGAATGTTTTCTTTTTAATAAGCTTTAATTTAAGAAGTCAATAATTACAAAGAAATTAAATACAATTACAAACTGGAAAACGTCAAACATCTGATAATTGATTAACATTGGCCCAGAAATTCGGGTCGGGGGCTTCCCGCGGGTGCAAGCCTCCGACCTGCACTTACCTACCGCGCCGGCCATTGAGCTGTGGGCCCGTGTGGAATTCCGATCCTGGGCCTGCTCCAACTGCCGGCGCGCAGTGCTTGCGTATCCCAGGGGCGCAGTTAGTTCAATGCGTCCGCTGGGATCACGTGGGCCATGGAGAGCCAATGGTAGCAGGGAATGCTTCATTAATAAGTTTGACAGGAAGAGCTGTCAAACCTATAAATACTATAAGCCCCAAAACATCACTAAAACCTCAAATAATTTTTTTTAATCACATTTTTAAAATAACTATAAATTACATAAAATAACTATTTTAAACAATCATTTAAATTTTTGAAAAAATTAATTACATTTTCTAATGGGGGTAAAAATAAACTTACCTTTCTTTAAAGTATTTAAAAATAATAAACCTGTGGAAAAAATGTTTTAATTTTAATTAATTCACCACTTACCTTGTTAAAAGCAGGCCTTGCGCCAAAAAAACATAAGTTCCATGCGCATGCGCTGCCTCTCCAGCGTACGCGTTCAACCTCTGAACCCTGTCCTTTAAGGGAACGGAAGTTCCGGTTTCCCGCGCATGCGCAGTGCATGCACAAAACCGGTACTTCCATTGGGCTTACGGGTGAATACCCCGTGAGTACTCACCCGTGGAGACCCGAATTTCTGGGCCATTAATGTTTAAACATTTCTGAAAGAGAAAATCCATCCGGTGACTTACATTTTGATAGAACAATGGTGTGTATTCTTAACACAACATCTACAAGACATTGGCCCGGATCTTGTGGTGGTAATGATGGCGAAACTGTCAGCGTTTGCCCTCATTACCTCTCTGAAACTGACCGTAACTTCAGGATTCAGCGCGTGCGCAGATAAACGCAGAAATCCAGAAATTGCAGTCAGTCATTCACTGCTTCATAGAGCCGGCAATCAATTCAAATCACGCGGAAGGACGGAAACTTCCCCTATTACACTGGAATATCACTGTTTAAACCCCCTCCCACCCCCGAAAAAGTTAAACCTTGTTGAAAGATGTGTAACTAGGTTTTTAACAGTGTATTGACTGCTGAACAATGGTTCTGGCCCTGAAAAACAAATTTTATATTTGTGCAATGCCAAATTTTTCCATTAATATGATTAAGAATTACATGGTTTTTAAAATCTTTTTTAACGTTTGTTTATGATATTTCAGCTGCTACCTTAATGATATGTGTATATCCCAATCTTTATTTCGCTCTCTGCAAAGTTTATAAAAAGTAAATTCGAATCTGTGCACTTTACTTCCTGTTTTGCTGTCTGTGAGAATTCTCCAATGTGATTGGCTGCTCAGACTGCTTGATGATATCACTGTTGCTGGACGCTGGAGATTCGCTTGATTTGGCGCCAGACTCAAACTAAGGTCGTGAGAGCTGAAATTCACGCTACAGAGATTTTTTTTTTTATTCGTTCATGAGATGTGGGAGTCGCTGGCAAGGCCAGCATTTATTGCCCATCTCTAATTACCCTTGAGAAGGTGATGGTGAGCTGCCGTCTTGAACCACTGCAGTCCGTGTGGTGAAGGTACTCCCACAGTGCTGTTAGGGAGGGAGTTCCAGGATTTTGACCCAGTTGCAATGAAGGAATGCTGATATACTTCCAAGTCAGGATGGTGTGTAACTTGGAGGGGAACTTGCAGGTAATGATGTTCCCATGCGCCTGCTGCCCTTGTCCTACTAGGTGGTAGAGGTCGTGAGTTTAGGAGGTGCTGCCGAAGAAGCCTTGGCGAGTTGCTGCAGTACATCTTGTAGATGGTACACAATGCAGCCACGGTGCACTGGTGGTGGAGGGAGTGAATGTTTAAGGTGGTAGATGGGGTGCCAATCAAGCAAACTGCTTTGTCCTGGATGGTGTCGAGCTTCTGAAGTGTTGTTGGAGCTGCACTCATCCAGGCAACTGGTGAATATTCCATTACACTCCTGACTTGTGCCTTGTAGATGGTGGAAAGGCTTTGGGAAGTCATGAGGTGAGACACTTGTCGCAGAATACCCAGCCTCTAACCTGCTCTTGTTGCCACAGTATTTATGTGGCTGGTCCAGTTAAGTTTCTGGTCATTGGTGACCCCCAGGATGTTGATGGTGGGGGATTCGCCATTGAATGGCTAGGGGTGGTGGTTAGACTCTCGCTTGTTGGAGACAGTCATTGCCTGGCACTCCTGTGGCACAAATGTTACCTGCCACTTATCAGCCCAAGCCTGAACGTCGTCCAGATCTTGTTGCATTCGGGCATGGACTACTTCATTATTTGAGGAGTTTTGAATGGTGCTGAACACTGTGCAGTCACTTTTCTTGCACATCTGGGGCAGGGATCATGGTGCGCTTTTATGGTCTGACTGGCATTAGTCTATCTCTATGTTTGCAGGGGTGTGTTCTCTGTTGTTTGAGAGAGACTTGATACACGAGCCTCCATGAAGGAGGTTCAGTCTGTTACTTTTCCACTTGGGAGACTACATGCCATGCTTGACCTGGCATATCTCCCACGGGTGCTTTATGTATATGTTTATGGTGTAAAGGACAGCTTGGCTTAGTTGGTAACACTTTTGCCTCTGAGTCAGAAGGTTGTGCTTCAAGCTCCACTCCAGGACTTCATAATTAATCTAGGCTGATGTTTTAGTGCAGTAGTGAAGTAATGGAGAGGGTTGATGTGTATATGGACTTTCAAAAGGTGTTTGATAAAGTGCCACATAATAGACTTGCTGGCAAAATTGAAGCCCATGGGATTAAAGGGGCAGTGGCAGCATGGATACAAAATTGACTAAGGGACAGAAAGCAGTGAGTAGTAGTAAACACCTGTATATATATTTATCCTGAACTCTTCTAATGCAACACTGACTTTCTGATGGCAAGGTGGCCATTACAGCACACAATATTCTACTTGTGACTTTCTTTTGACTTAGTGAAGTAGTCCTGAAATGCATCACAGTAGCTGATTAACATTGTTAGTGAATGGATAGTAATGGAGGGTTGATGAGGGTAGTGCAGTTGATGCTGTGTATATGGACTTTCAAAAGGTGTTTGATAAAGTACCACATAATTGATTTGTTAGCAAAATGAAAGCCCATGGGATTAAAGGGACTGTGGCAGCGTGGATATGAAATTCACTAAAGGACAGAAAGCAGAGAGTAGTGGTGAACGGTTGTTTTTCAGACTGGAGGAAGTTTACAGTGGTGTTCTCCAGGAGTCGGTCTTAGGACCACTGCACTTTTTGATGTATACAGGGCATAATTTCAAAGTTTGCAAATGATACCAAACTTGGAAATGTAGTAAACAGTGAGGAGGATAGTAACAGACTTCAGGAGGACATAAGCAGAATTTTGGTGAATAGGGGAGACACATGGCAAATGAAATTTAACACAAGTGTGAAGTGATGCATTTTATAGGAAGAATGAGGAGAGGTAATATAAACAAAATGATATAATTTAAAAGATGGTGCAGGAACAGAGAGACCTGAGGGTGTATGTGCACAAATCTTTGAAGGTAGCAGTACAAGTTAAGAAGGTTGTTTATAAAGCCAAGGATTCTGTATACTTTTTTTTAAACAGAGCAAAGGGGGCGATTTTGCCAGCCCTGGGGAGGCAGGCTTGGAGGCGGGATTGCCGGGAAAATGGCAGAAACTGGGAGCGGGTACCCATCCCGCCCCAACCCGCCTCCATGCCATCTTCCCAGGAGGCGGGTACCCGACCCGTGCCGGGTCCCGTCTCCTCGAGGCGGGAAGGGGATTACAGCCACTTAACCGCCTGTTAACAGGTAGTTAACAAGCAGTTAAGAGGATTATCCCCATTTTTCCTACAGAAGTGCGGGCTTCCCGACGTCGGGAAACCCCACCAGGGTCAGCGAGGCAAGCAGTGGGTCTGCGGGGGTGAGTGGGGTCGAAAAGTGCGCTGTGGAGGTGAGTGATGGGTGCAAGTGTGGAGAGGTAAGTATGTGAGGTGAGTGAAAAGTGTTAGAAAAAGTTTACTTACCTTTGTTTCTTCCTGCAGGCTTCAATCGTTGGGGATGCGGAGGCTCCGGCATCTCCACGGCAGAGATGACAGAATGGCTGCTGCATTCTCCAATGCAACAGCCATTTGCTTTCTGCTCAGAAAATAGGTTTGGTGAGTCTTGAGTACAAGAACTCATCAAACAACAGAGAATGTCAGTGCTTGACAGCTTCTCTAAGCTGTCAAACGATGACAATTCATCTGTCAAAAAAGCATCATACACTGACGTTCTCTGTCACCAGCTTTCCCTTAATTGGCCTGCTAAACCCACTGGGCGGGCTTAACAAGGTCAATCAAGGGAAAATAGCGTGGGTTGGCCGGACATCAATGGAGGCGGGACTAAAACTCGACAAGCAGCAGTCCCGCCCCCATTGATAAAATTCCTGCCATAGAGTACAAAAGCAAGGAAGTTTTGCTAAAACTTTATAAAATACTGGTTAGGTCCCAGCTGCAGTATTGTGTCCAATTCTTGGCACCACACTTTAGGAAGGATGTCAAAGATGGTGCAGAGGAGTTTTACTAGAGTGGTACCAGGATTGCCAGATTTCAGTTACGTGGAGAAACTAGGGAAGCTGGGGTTGTTCTTCTTAGAGCAGAGAAGGTTAAGGGGAGATTTAATAGAGGCCTTCAAAATCATGAAGGGTTTTGATAGAGTAAATAAGGAGAAACTGTTTCTAGTAGCAGAAGTGTCAGTAATCAGAGGACACAGATTTAAGGTACAGTAATTGGCAAAAGAACCAGAGGTGAGATGAAGAGATATGTTTTTACACAGTGAGTTGTTAGGATCTGGAATGCACTGCCTGGAAGGGTGGTGAAAGCAGATTCAACAATAACTTTCAAAAAAGAATTGGATAAATAATTGAAGAAGAAAAAATTGCAGGGCTAGGGGAATGGGACTAATTGGATAGCTCTTTCAAAGAGCCAGCGCAGGCACGGTGGGCCGAATGGCCTCCTTCTGTGCTGTACTTATGGAGTTAGAGGTGCACTATCTTGGGGTTGAGATGTTAAACCAAGGCCTTATCTGCCTATTCAGACAGTAGAAGTGACCGTGCGCCAAATGTCAGTGAAAAAATATTTGGGAGAAGCTGTGGTTCAGCTAGTTGATTTAGGTATGTACCAGGAGTATGATGGGTTTTCCTTTTGATCTGTTCTGGAGCTTTAAGTTTGTATTTCCAAAAGAAAGAGGTTAACCTGAGTACTTTGCAACTTATCCATAGTAACTGTCCCTGGGAATCTCCTTGGTGTTCTCCTGATCTCCTAGTTAACTTTGGCAGAGGATCAGCAGAAACCCCTTTTGCAGGCGTAAATGGGTTTCCACTGAACTTCCATCTAAGTTATAACAATTGATCTGGAGAACCCTTGAGGAAATTCTTGGTGCATCAGTTTGGGAAGGAAAACGACTACACCATCCAATTTTATACCCATTCTCAGCTTCAAGACACTCCAGATCAATGTGTGTTAAGAGGAAAGCCTGAGTTTGGAGCTCAGGTCCTGTATCAGGAAAATTGGCATTCAACACTACAGGCCAAGCAAACAAAGTGAGGAAGAAGTTTAATTCTGTAGCACTATAATCCTCCCATCTCGAACACAGTGGAGAACCTTTTGTTAGTGAAATCGTAAATCATATACTAAGCATAGAAGTTTTTCAATCTTGTCAAAACATATCCACTTTAATTAAATTGATTCTAATCCTTGTCTAAAAGCCGTAAAGTTTTAAAATCATTGCTGAAGTAGTTTTGGTTTCCAAATATTTCAAAAATACATTTAAGAATTATTTTGAGCATTGTAAAAATAAAATCATGCAATTTGCTACAAATAAAAGTCATGTTTAAGGGTTTTTATGAATTTGGTATACCAGTTACATTTTTACATTTTTAAGAGTTTTGTACAGTCAGTAAAAGAACAAGGCTGAATATAGAAAGGGAGATGAATGTTTGTCACTGAACCCTACTGAATCCAAACAAAGAAAGGATTACCTAATAGTCTTGCAATGCATTTGAAGTTCAGTCTGCTATTTGTTTGGGGAGGTGAAAGGAGTATGTGTTTTGAAATGTTTCAACAGCAGCAGTTGTGTTCTTTCAACATGGAGACTTTTAAACTGTCAGAAAGTGACAATTGATTTCTTATTACACTGCCAGGAATCCTGACAGCTTAGTATTGCTGAAGACAAACATCGCATCAGACTGCAGTTGTCTGGGAAAACTGCTCGAGGTAAAAGCTTTTTTTTGAGGTGGTGGGAGTTGAAAAAGAGAGAGTTCTAAGTAAATATGAAAATAAAATGTACAACTGAAAATTATGTTTAGATAGAAGTTGACTTTATTTGAACCGAACTTTCTCCCACAGATCAGATTCATTGGATTTTTTTATTAGTTTCTTCTCTTGAATGCCACTCACAATCATGTATCCTTCAGTTGAGAGGGCAAGATGATCTGACTCATGGATGACTCCATGATTGCCATTCATATTAACCCATCAACAAAGCTCACCCAGTTAGAAAAAGGAGTTGAAATATCAGGAACTCAGGAGATTGAAACTGCTAACTTTTTGGTTGGGAGTGTGCTGCTCATTCTCTTCAGTTAACTTTATAATTCAATTATATACCTTGCAATACAGGGTTTCTCACAGGTTTGTTTTGATTATTTTTGTTTTATTACATTAAATTTTGAGGAGTTAACATCAACAGTCTGCTGAGTTACTTGGGACCTGCACAGAAGAAACATTCCATAATTATGGAAATTAAATGTAACAGAATTCAGGGGTTAACATTTTCCACGGTTAACTCTTGCCATCTAGTGTTGTAGCACTTCTTCTTCTTCTTAGGCAGTCCCTCGGAACTGAGGATGACTTGCTTCCACATTAAAAATGAGCTTGCAGGTGGCTGATTAGTCCAATGTGGGACCTACAGTCTCTGTCACAGGTGGGGCAGACGGTGGTTGAAGGGGCGGGTGGGTGGGGTGCTTGGGTTGACGTGCGCTCCTTGCGCTGCTTGCACTTGGCTTCCGCTTGCTCCTGACGAAGAGACTCGAGGTGTTCGGCACCTTCCCGGATGCTTCTCCTCCACTTTGTGCGGTCTTGGGCCAGGGATTCCCAGGTGTCGGTGGGGATGTTGCACTTTTTCAAGGAGGCTTTGAGGGTGTCCTTGAAGCATTTCCTCTGCCCACCTGGGGCTCTCTTGCCGTGCCGGAGCTCCGAGTAGAGCGCTTGTTTTGGGAGTCTCGTATCGGGCATGCGGACAATGTGACCCGTTCATCGGAGCTGATTGAGCGTGGTCAAAGCTTCGATGCTGGGGATGTTGGCCTGAGCAAGAACACTGACGTTGGTGTGCCTGTCCTGCCAATGGATTTGCAGGCTCTTGCGGAGGCAGCATTGGTGGTACCTCTCCAGTGCTTTGAGGTGCCTGCTGTACATGGTTCATGTCTCTGAGGCATACAGCAGGGCAGGTATCACTGCTGCCCTGTAGACCATGAGCTTAGTGCCGGGTTTGATGTCCTGGTCTTCAAACACACTCTTCCTCAGGCGACCGAAGGCTGCACTGGCACACTGAAGGCGGTGTTGGACTTCGTCGTCGACGTCTGCCCTTGTTGACATTAGGCTCCCGAGGTATGGAAAGTGGTCCACGTTGTCCAAGGCCTTGTCGTGGATTTTGATAATCGGGGGGGGGGGGGCAGCACTGTGTGGCGGGGGCAGGTTGGTAGAGGACCTTTGTCTCACGGATGTTTAGTGTAAGGCCCATGCTCTCGTATGCTTCGGTGAAGGTGTTTACGATGGTTTGGAGTTCGACCTCCGAGTGAGCGCAGATGCAAGCATTGTCTGCATACTGTGACAGACTGCACATTATTGTGTTGACGTACTGCAGCACAAAGTGGTGGAATTCATGTTTGCCCAGACTCTCTGTTCTAATTTAATTGGGGGAAAACATTTAATGGATAACCAAGAAAACTATTTGACCAGCAGTCTTTTAAAAAAATCTGATCGCTCAAAAACAGCCCTAAATATATGCCTTTTGATATTGGAAGACAGAACTTAAGGGGTAGATAAAGTATTGCAGGGAACATAGAAACATAGAAGATAGGAGCAGGAGTAGGCCATTCAGCCCTTCGAGCCTGCTCCGCCATTCAATGAGATCATGGCTGATCATCCAAATTCAGTACCCTGTCCCTGCCTTCTCCCCATATCCCTTGATCCCTTTAGCCTCAAGAAATATATCCAACTCTTTCTTGAATATATTTAATGAACTGGCCTCCACCACCCTCTGTGGCAGAGAATTCCACAGGTTCACCACTCTCTGGGTGAAGAAATTCCTCCTCATCTCAGTCCTAAATGGCTTACCCCTTATCCTTAGACTATGACCCCTGGTTCTGGACTCCCCGGCCATCAGAAACATCCTTTCTGCATCTAGTCTGTCCAGACCTGACAGAATTTTATAGGTTTCGATGAGATCCCCTCTCAATCTTCTAAACCCCAGTGAGTATAAGCCCAATTAACACAATCTCTCCTTGTACATCATTCCTGCCATCCCAGGTATCAGCCTGGTGAATCTTCGCTGCACTCCCTCCATGGCAAGAACGTCCTTCCTCAGGTAAGGTGACCAAAACTGCACACAATACTCAAGGTGCGGTCTCACCAAGGCCCTGTACAACTGCAGCAAGACATCCTTGTTCTTGTACTCGAACCCTCTTGCTACGAAGGCCAACATACCATTTGTAAAGTATGCAAAAGTGCAGGTGGGTTTACAAATGACCAAAGAATTTCCAAGCATTCAAGGTAAAAGATTTTTTTAAGGGGATGCGGGAATCCACCTCCCCCCGCCCCCGCCCCCCCCACCCAGAAAATGTAGATTTTTTTGTTGCAGTTAACTGCCATTTATCCAGGAAGAGTTACAGATACATTAAATATGAAAATACAAGTTGTATGAACTTTAATACAGCTTTACAGGGTTCAGCTCTTATCACTATGAATCTAACCCCAGACACAGTGGGTAAATTTGAAGAATTAGCACTTCTGGCACAGAGATTCACTCAATGGGAGGGCAGATTGGAAACGTTGCAGTTCTCCTAATTTTCCAGTTATCAATTTTATAATGCCTATAAAATAGTGAGAGCCTCAAACTAGGCGTGCTGATTTCTGCGCGATTATCCAATTTGCCCTCCAGTTGAGCAAGACTTTGGGCTGGGACAGCAACTCCTAAAATTTCCCACATGCACGTTAATTTCTGAAGTGAAACATTTTTATAGTGCACACCTACAGTAACCTCACTTGGCAGTGTATTCCATATTCACAAAAGAAATCTGGCTCACTATGTATCCCTGTCCTTGACCCCATGGCAGCCAGAGGCAGACAGGGAGTGAAGATATGCTAATTTTAATTATTTTAAATAAACAATCTTAAGTAGTTTCAGAAAGGATAATGGCAAGTTACTACAAGATTTGCTGATGGGCCACACCCAAACATTAACCCAGTCTTTTCTTCTTTAGATTTTGATCAACCTGCAGTGCTTTTGAAATATTTTCTGTTTTTTAAAACTTATGAGGCTAGAAATTACTGTTGGTGATTAAAAAAAAAGCCAACAGTAACTGCTGGCCTCATGTTTTAACCCAGGGTTATTGCTTCTGTTAAAATAGTGGACAGAGAATACCATTCAAATGCATGAAGCATCCATTTGCTATAATTAACAACCATAATTCCTGCTTATGTTGCTGTTTTTTTTGTACCTAGAAATAAAAATGATCACATGCTGCAATTGTTTAAAAAAACTGAAGGGCACAAAGATGTGGTTTCCAATAACAGGCACAGGGAGACGAATTTTGTGTTTTCAGGTGGACCTGACTGTCTCTAGTCTGGAGTTTTCAATCTATTAAACTTTTATCGATTATTAATGTCATTCCTCACATTTCCCCATGGATGTTGACTAAGTGCCCTAACATGGATGTTTCCTGGCTACTGCACAGTAACAAAAGGACCTCCCAACTATCTAAACAAGAAGAATAGTATTCAGAGTTACAAAATAAAACAGGTGCTACAATTCGCACACTAAACAGACTAAACGCCTGCTTCACACATCACCATAGCATAACACAGTAAATATGCGAATCTCAGTGTAACTTTTTGTTGTGTTTGTACCGCTATACACAACTACATAAACTAATAAAGCAGCAGAGACTGAGAGTAACTTCAAGTGATCTTTACTGGTTAACTGGAACTTAGGCACTGACTATTCAAATTGATACGCATCTGTTATATACACTCGCAACTAAGGATGTACATCCGCAAAACAAAGTAGTCCCTTCAATGTTGTATACATTACACTTCCTCCCCCTTTAGTTTAATAGTATATTAACGCAAATTTTTTTTAACATACAGAGCCTGTCTTTACAGTAACCTTTTTGTTTTCTTAAAAGTAACAAAATTCAAATTCCAACATAACATTTTATTTTGTCAACAGCCCTTTTACAAGTCAAGTCTCTGGGGAGGCCTCCTCTGCCTCTCTGGGTAACGTCTCTCCAGACTCTTTTGCTTTGGGGAATGAGACTGTACAGGTACAGTTGCATCAGGTGAGCTATCAGCACAGGTAGAGCTCTCAGCTGTGGATGAGGCTGGTGCTGATGCTGATGAGTCAGGAGTGCCTGTTTCCATGTCAGGTGAGTCTGGGTGAGGTATAGGGGTGTTTTCCACCTGAACATCCAGAATTTGGTCCACATGACGTCTCAAAACGTTCTCTCCCACATCCACTGTATACATCAGTGGTCCCTCTCTTGTGGATATTGTCCCTGGTTGCCACTTTTCCGTCCGGAAATCACGAGCAAGAACTGACTGTCCCACACTGTAGCTTCTTGTTGGCTTAGCATTCAAATGTTTGAACTGTTTGTTCTCTACATCACGACGTACATTCGGTTTAAGAAGGTCCATGCGAGATCTCAGGTTCCTGTTCAGAAACATCATCGCTGGAGTCTGATTAGTGGCTGCGTGTACTGCATTCCGATAAGCAAAGAGGAAATTGTCTATCTTGTGTTGCAGTGGTAGACTCTCGCTGTACATTGCTTTGATGGCCTTCTTGAAAGTCTGTACGAATCTTTCTGCCAAGCCATTTGTAGCTGGATGGTACGGGGCAGATGTGTAGTGCTTGATTCCATTTTTCCTCATGAAACCTTGGAATTCGTCAGACAAATTGTCATCCATTGTCTGTGCAGATTTGTTCTGGTAGGCCATTTCTAGCGAACATGGTCCTCGGAACTGAAATGGTCTTTTCAGATGTGGTTAATTTCATTTTAATGACCTCGGGCCATTTGGAATGTGCATCGACTGCAATCAAGAACATGGAGTCCATGAACGGTCCAGCAAAGTCGATGTGCACACGTTGCCATGGTGATGAGGGCCATTCCCATGGATGGAGAGGGGCTTGTGGTGGTGCGTTCTGGACCTTTTGACATCCTGAGCAGCTCTTTGTCAGGTCCTCGATCTCTTTGTCAATTCCCGGCTACCACACGTAACCACGGGCAAGGCTTTTCATCTTTACCGTACCTAAGTGGCCTTCATGCAGTTCATCTAGCACTCGGTTACGAAGCTTGGGAGGAATCATAACTCGTGAGCCACACATCAGTGTTCCCCGACACACTGATAACTGCTCCCTCCTAGCTGAGAATGCTGGAAACAATGAGTCACCATGTGCTGGCCATCCCTTCACAGTGATGTCAAAAACTTTTGACAATGTAGGGTCATTGCGTGTTTCTCTTTCAATGAGGGAGTTTGTCACTGGTAGCTGCTCAACTATTGTTGTGTGAAATACCTCTGCTGAGTCAACTGTTGTAGTTCTCTCTGAGGTTGGCAGTGGTAAACGTGACAAACCATCGGCATTGCCATGTTGCTTGGTCCCCTTGTATTCAATGTCATACAGGTGAGCCCCTAGGAAGAGTGACCATCGCAGTAGCCGTTGTGCCGTCATCACTGGAACGCCCTTCCTTGGGTTGAAGATTGAAACAAGAGGCTGGTGGTCAGTTAACAGTGTAAACTGTTGACCATACAAGTAGTGGTTGAATTTCTTGACTCCCCACACAAGGCTGAGGGCCTCTCGGTCAATCTGTGCGTAATTGCGTTCAGCTGTAGTCAATGATCTTGAGGCAAAGGCTCTTGGTCTTTCTGAGCCGTCTGGGAACTTATGTGACAACACGGCACCAATGCCATGGGGTGAAGCATCACATGCCAGTCGAATAGGTAAGGATGGGTCAAAGTGAGCTAGCACCTCTTCTGAAGTAATGAGTCTTTTACTCTCTTGAAAAGCTTGTTCACAGCTGTCACTCCACTTCCATTGTGACCCTGTCTGTAGCAGTGCATTTAGTGGATGTAACACTGTGGATAGGTTGGGCAAGAACTTGTGATAGTAGTTCACCAGTCCAAGATATGGGCCTAGAAATTCAGTTAGGGGCGCCCAGCTGGCTAGCGCCCAAAAGTTATCGCTGGGCGCGGAGCCATTTGCGACCGTCAGATATTCGGCTTCTGCGCCCCAATCCGGAACCGGGCGCTATTCCAGGGTGTGCCCGCCTCCGCTTGGGGCGCTGAAACTGAATTTCAGCGCTCTTGGCGCCGCTGCGCCAGCCGCTGCAGAGCGGCAGGCTGCGGTACTGCAGGCCTCCTCTTAAGGGGGAGCTGCCTGCAACGGGGAGATCACCGCTGGAGAGTGCCGGCAAATGAGCCCGGCACCTCGGAGAAGTGCCGGGTTCGCGGAAAGCAGCCGGCAATGCCGCGGGGGGGTGGGGGGGTGGAGGAGGCCGGGGAAGGAGGTGCGGGCAGGCGGCCGCCAAAAAAGCGGCCGGCCGCACCTCCACCTTAAAGCGCCCCACTAAGGCTAGAGTACGGCCCCGTTTTCTGGTCGCTGTTTGCGGCCGCTGCGGAAGAGGCGGCCGCAACTAAATATGGGGATCGGGCCGGTTTCGGGGCGGAACCGGGGCACTGCGCACACCGATGACGTCATCGGTGCCGGCGCAGCGCTAACGGCTACCGCCGCCAATACCGCTGCGCTGAATATCAGCGCAAAATCATTTTTGGCGCAGAAGCCCTCTTTAGGCGGTAACTGGCCGCAAAGCTGGCAGCGCCTTAATGAATTTCTAGGCCCTGATCTCAACTGAGACACATTTTCAGGTGTTGGTGCATTAATCACAGCTTCAATCTTGTCTGGAGACTTGTGTAAACCGTCCTTGTCAATCACACGTCCACAGTATGAGATTTCCTTTTTGAAAAACTCACACTTGTCTCGGTTCGCTCGGAGCCCATACTCCCGTAACCTGATGAGCACCTGTTCGAGGTTGGAAAGGTGGTCGTTGTCATTCTTGCCAGTAATGATGATGTCATCAAGATAACACTGAGTACCTGGGATCCCCTGCAGGACTTGGTCCATTGCCCTTTGCCAGATTGCAGGAGCTGATGCTATTCCGAATACCAGTCGATTGTACTGGTAAAGGCCTTTGTGCGTATTTATTGTCAGGTACTTCTTTGATGCATCATCAGTTTCCATTTGGAGATAGGCCTGGGCCAAGTCAATCTTTGTGAAGCGTTCCCCTCTTGACAGGGAAGCAAAGATGTCCTCAATGCGAGGCAATGGGTACTGTACTGTGTGGAGGACTGGGTTAACAGTCACTTTAAAGTCTCCACAGATGCGCACTTTTCTTGGCTTTCCTGGTTTTGTGCTGGAGGTTTTCTTCATCACTGGAACTATAGGTGTGGCCCATTCACTCCAATCCACCTTGGACAGGACCCCTAACTGCTCCAAGTTCTCCAGCTCTGCTTCTACTGAAGGGCGAATTGCATAAGGCACTGGTCTGGCCTTGTGGAACTTTGGATTTGCGTTCTCCTCAATCGTAATTTTTGCTTTCATGCCCTTAAGTGTTCCTATTCTCTTCTTGAACACTTCCTGAGAGTCAGAGAGTATTTGTGACAGTCTCTCAGGAGTGGCGTTGCTGTCCTCCTTTGCTGACACAAACAGTGCTTGGATGGTGTGCCAATCCAACTGTATTTTCCTGAGCCATTCGCGTCCCAGTAATGGTGGTCCTCCATTTTCCACTACATAGAGGTTCAATTGCGGTATTTTTTTTTCTTTGTATGTCACTGTCACTTTTATTTTACCTTTGGGGCACACTCTTTGTCCTGTGTATGTCTTTAACAGTACTTTAGTTGGCCTTAGCGGTATGTGTGAAAACAGTCGTTTGTAGCCATGTACAGAGATCACTGTTAAAGCTGAGCCTGTGTCCAACTCCATTTTCAGCCTAACTCCTGCCACTTCTGGAGTAACCCATATTACTCTGTGATCCCCTGTCTCTTTCACACTGTGTAGTTTTAGACAAGCCAGATCCTCTTCCTCTGAGTCTGTCACTTTTTTCTTTACCTGAACTGTCTCCAGTCACGTAGTGTACCTTCTTGTATCTATCTTTGAAAGGTTTCTTGTTTTCAGTCACTTGATGTACCTTTTTGTTACTCTGTATTGTATCAGTTTTCAGCTTCTTATTTGCTTTGCAGACCCTTTCAGTGTGCCCTCGTCTGCCACATTGTCTGCAATCTTTGTCTTTAAACCAACAGTCATTGTGGTCATGTGACATTTTGCCACAGCGATAGCATTTCTTTTCTTGTTTCAGTGACATTTTATTAGTTGAATATTCCAGGGATTTTTGTTGAATTTCTAAAGCGCCTCGTGCTGCTGCTTCCATTGATATTGCAATACTCAGAGCCTTCTCCAATGTGAGGTCTTTTTCAGACAGGAGCTTCTTTTGTGTGCTTTCACTTTGCATGCCACACACAAATCTGTCCCTCAATGCATCTGATAAGCCCACTCCAAATTGGCAATGTTCTGATAATTTGCGCAACTTTGCCAAATATTCAGAAATGCTTTCATTTTTGCTCTGGTTCCGTTTATGGAATTTAAATCTTTCAGCTATGAGCAATGGTTTGGGGCTTAAATGGTCTTGGAGTGTGTCCACTATTTTTTTGAATGTTTTGTTTGCTGGCTTTTGAGGGGTTAATAAACTACGTAGCAGCCCGTATGTCTTTGCACCCATAACACTCAGCAAAACAGTGGCTTTCTTTTCTACCTCCACTCCGTTAGCCTCACAGTACAACTCCACTCTTTCAATGTAAGTTGCCCAGTCTTCAATGCTGCTATCAAATGCTGCAATCGTGCCAATCATCGCCATTTTTTTTTCCAAACCCGTTTTTCTTTCTTTACTAGTTAGCTAGCGTCATGCAAGTCCTGTGCACTTTTCACTTGACTTACGTATCCCCTGCCTAGCTTAGCAAGCGTGCTCCATTTTCTCTACCTTCTCGCTCCTTTCTTCCAAATTTCGGTGTCCTCTGGATGCGATGCCAGAATAGGAAGACGTAGGTTCATAATTCTCGTCGCCAATTTGTTGTGTTTGTATCGCTATACACAACTACATAAAATAATAAAGCAGCAGAGACTGAGAGTAACTTCAAGTGATCTTTACTGGTTAACTGGAACTTCGGCACTGACTATACAAATCGATACGCGTCTGTTATATACGCTCGCAACTAAGGATGTACATCTGCAAAACAAAGTATTCCCTTCAATGTTGTATACATTACACTTTTTAAATTTAGTTAAACTCAACCTCACACCGTATTTTATTGCCAAACTCTAGCAAATCCTTAAATGTAGTTAATATATTCATGAGGGAACATCTACTTCAAGAAGTTTAAAAATCTAAGGCCTAGAAATTCAGTTGTTAGTGCCAGCCGCTAGCGCCTTAAGAGGGCGAGAAGTGGGGCGCGAAGCGGCTAGCGCCCGGGCGCGGCGCGATCTGCGCCTCTCGCGAACTTCAGTCAAGAACTAGCAGCAGCGCAAAACCGCAGCGCCCGCTCAGCTGCGCGCGCAGATCCTTAGTCATTTCATGGTGCAACGCCCTTGGTGCGCCCCGAACCGGAACTTCAGTGGCGCCCCCCTTCTTTCCACCTTGCACTCCCAGCGACTGGTTGAGTGGAACGGTTCCCAGTCACTGTGGGGCTGGGGGGGCGCTATTTAAAGGGGACTCTTCCTGCATTCTTTGTGGCAGCCATTTTGTTCCACTCCTGTGTGAGAGAGAGATTTGGAGAGAGACAAAGGGAGAGAGCTTTCTGCTTTGACTCATCGCTCGCACAGGTACTTCTGGCTTCAGGCCAGAACTTTGCAGTTGGATTTTTTTCTCAGTGCCATAGCCTTGAGTGGCCACATATAATGGGGGCTGCAATGGGTGGAAACGTTGGGTTTCTGCATTGCATTGAAAGGGCTCAGAGACGCAGAGAGAGAGTGCCAATCATGGCCAGATGGAGAAGGGCCAACAGGCGTCGGCACAGGAGGCCTTACCCTCCCAGGGTATACCGACAGCACTTCTACCTCAACATGTCTGAGGAGCAGTGCATTCGGAGGCTTCGACTCAGAAGGGAGGTGGTCACGGAGATCTGCCACCTGCTTCAGAGCGATCTGCAGCCTCAGCTGAGGAGCAGGACGTCTCTGTCGGTGGCGGTGAAGGTGACAGTGGCTCTCAACTTCTATGCCACCGGCTCCTTCCAATCCGCTACTGGGGACATTGCCAATGTCTCCCAGTTCGCAGTGCATTGCTCCATCCGCCAGGTCACGAATGCCCTCTTCAGAAGGAGACGTCAGTACATTTCCTTCCCCATGACCCCGGACAAGCAGCAAGAGCGTGCAATGGGATTTGCAAGAATAGCGGCCTTCCCCATGGTCCAGGGCGCCATTGACTGCACGCATGTGGCTTTGTGGGCGCCTCTAGAGAATGCCGAGGATTACCGCAACTGGAAGGGCTACCATTCGTTGAACGTGCAGTTGGTTTGTGACCACAGGCAGCTCATACTAGCTGTGAATGCCCGCTTTCCAGGCAGCAGCCACGACGCCTTCATCCTGCGCCAGACTTCTGTGGCAGACATTTTCGAAGTACCGGCTCACCCAGGAGGCTGGCTTCTCAGGGACAAGGGCTATCCTTTATGCACCTGGCTGATGACCCCACTCCATGCGCCCACCACCCCTGCTGAAGAACGATACAATGACAGCCATCAAGCAACCAGGAACATCACTGAGCACACAATTGGCGTGCTGAAGCAACGGTTCCGCTGTCTGGACCATTCCGGGGGACCCCTACAGTACTCACCTGAGCGAGTCTCCCATTTCGTTGTAGTGTGCTGCATGCTGCACAACCTGGCTATCCTCCGGACTCAGCCACTGCTAGCAGACATTGGAGGACCACCAGAGGAGGAGGAGGAGGAGGAGTAAGAGGAGGAGGAGGAGGAGCACCAAGACAGGAGGAAGGCACAAAGTGCAAGGGCCGTCCGTCAGCGGCTTATTGCAAGTCGGTTCTATGCCCCCTCTCAGGGAATGGCTTGTGCCATTGAAAGAACATGAATGGCGCCGCTCCGCAAACCCTGAGGCGGTCAAGGCAACAAATAGTTCAACGTGCAAACATGGACAATCTGAATAAAGACAATTCTTTATTTAACAAACTCTGTTCCCTTCCCGCATGACAAACAAATACAGAGAAACCCCCCAAAAGACAGTCAGACACATAACTGGCTCTCACAACCTGGAGAAAATGAACAAAACAGTGAAACAAAAATGATCATGATCCTCAGCCTTCGTAAAAAACAAACACAACATTCTTGGCCTTCATAAAAAACTAACACAACATCCTTGGCCTTCGTAAAAAAACTCAACATTTTGCCACACCTCCTACTTTTTGGCCTGCGAGGGTGATCCGCCTCGCTTGCGCGATTGGCCCCTTCCCGCCCTGCAGCTCCTCCTCAATGGGACCCCAGTGGCTGCAGCAAGGCTGGGGGAAGGCTGCTGAGGGTCAGATAGTGAGTCGGCAGATGCCTTTGGGGGACGGCCTGGACCAGCTCTGGGCCTGGAGGGCCCGGCTGCTGACTGTTCCAACTCTGCTTGGGTGGCAGCAGTCTGTCCTACAGGTGGTGGCAGCTGCAGTGGAGGAGTGACAGGAATGCTGCCAACCTGACAGAGCACAGGCACTCCCTGGTCGGCCGAGACACTGGCACTCGCACGGGCCAGCACTGAAGCATGCGCAGCAACCTCTGAAGCACAGACTGCTGGGCTGCTGCGGCGCGGCGAGGGCCCCGGCGATTCCTGGCCGATCCAGCGAGGGTGGCAGCAGGTAGTGCCCGTGTGGCCCTGATCTGTGTCTGCATCAGACCAGCCAGTGAATGCATGGCACGACTGAGCACTTGGCTGGAAGCCGCATGTGATGCAGCAACGTCCTGCTGACTCCTGGCCTGTGATGCAGCGACCTCCTGCTGACTCCTGGCCTGTGATGTAGCGACCTCCTGCTGACTGCTGGCCTGTGATGCAGCGACCTCCTGCAGACTCCTGGCCTGTGCTGCCCCGAAGTCCTGCAGTCTCCTGGCCTGTGCTGCCCTGAATTCCTGCAGACTCCTGGCCTCTGTTACCCCGAATTCCTGCACACTCCTTGCCAGTGACTCTATGCAGTCAGGCATCCTTGCCACTGCAGCCATGAGCTCAATGTGCCTGCGCTCAGCCTGGGCGCCCATGTCACCAAGGAGCCGCACCTCCTCTGCGCTCACTGTAGCAGGACTGGAGGCCGAACTCACCCTCCGGGGAGAAGGCCGCTGAGCTTCCCTACCCCTCCCGCGTTGCTGCAGCCCGCTGGGCCTGGAGCTTCACCGTCATCAGACCCTTTCCCCCTGCTCCCCTCCAGGGAATCAAATCAATCAAATCAAATCAACTTTTATTGTCATTGTTAGTGCACAAGTGCAGTACAACGAAATGTAGGCTTGCGGCTCCCTAGAGTGTACATTTAGATTAAGACATTTAAACATTCCACATGCATTTGGCTTGTAATACATTAACATAAACATAACCATAATAAAGTGCATTGGCAGATGTGCAGGCTTTAGAGTTTATTTGTGGAGTTCAGTAGGATGACAGCCCTGGGGAAGAAGCTGTTCTTAAATTTGGTTGTACGGGTGCGAATGCCTCTGTAGCGTCTCCCAGATGGCAGGAGGGCGAACAGACTGTGGCTGGGGTGGGTAGGGTCTTTGATGATGGACCGTGACCTCCGTAAACAGCGTTTCTGGTATATGTGCTCTATGGTCGGTAGCCGGGTGCCGGTAATGCGTTGGGCAGTTTTGACTACCCGCTGCAGGGCTTTCCGGTCATAGTAGCTACAGCTGCCATACCATACTGTGATACAGTTTGTCAGGATGCTCTCTATTGTGCAGCGGTAAAAGTTAGAGAGGATCAGGGGTGACAGGTTACATCCCTTCAGCCTCCTTAGGAAATATAGGCGCTGCTGGGCCTTCTTCACCAGAGAGGAGGTATTAAGGGACCAGGAGAGGTCTTCCGTGATGTGGACTCCGAAGACGTGTCCCCATCATGGCCATAGGCTGCCTCAGCTGAGGGTGGCACTGATGGTCCGGCTTCCTCTTCCTCCTCCTCGCCTTCCAATTCACTCTCAGTGCCAGCTTGAGGGCCCGCCTCCTCACCTGGCGATTCAGCATCTGAAAGCAGGGAGGCACAAGAGTTGCTTTAGAGTGAGGACAGGGTGGCAGCGAGGGAGGCATGAGTGCTGCAATGCACTGCATTGGTTCGAGAGTGGCAAAGGATGCTGCTGTGAGGCACAGGTGGAAAGAGAGAGGTCAAAAAGGTGATGACCTTACCATTGCTGTCCAGAACGGGGTCGGCATCTCCAGTGGCGACGGGGCCAATCAGCTGGCCTCCCATAATCCGCTCCAGGTCGCTGAGGTCTTTAAGTTCAGGACGGTCTCCCCCGGTCTGTAGCTGCAGCCTGCGATTGTGGGCCAGCTTGCCCTGCAAGAGAAAGGACGGGCTGTGAGTATAGTATCAAGCCCTGATCTTGCCTGCACTTCCTCCCATGGTGGAATAGCCCTGACAAGTGTGTAAAGTGGTGAATGTGCATGTGATTTTCATGAGAGTCCCATAGGTGTTGGATGAGGGCTGGGTATTGGGGCTTTCAGGACCCTTTGGCCATTAAGTGAGGTGCACATGCAGGGATGAAGAGGATACTGGAAAGGGTACTCACCCTGACAACCTGAGTGAGGTCGTTGAACTTCTTTCTGCATTGCGTGGGTGTCCTGGGGACCATGCTGCTGGAGGTCACTCTGTTTGCCACCTCCCTCCAAGCTTTCCTGTATTCGCTGGGCAGCGGCCTCCTGCCACTGTCAGGGAAAAGGACAGGTCGCTGGCGCTCCATTGCGCCAACCAGAACCTTCAGGGCACCCTCACTAAAGCGCTGCGCTCACTTCCTGGCCTTCTCCATGATCGTGGGCATTGAGTTGTTGAAGCAGGTCTGTCTAGGCCTAGATTCAGGGCTGCAGTGTGCAGGGCATGGCAGCAAAACAAATCGACCCTCCCCCTTTAAGAGCTGACTGGCGCCAGCGTGTCTGCCTGCAATCTATAACTCGCCGCACCTGCGCTGCGCCCGCCCTCGCTGGTAGCGCCTCGGCTCGCCGGCTTAGCGCCTTATGATAGTTGTGCACCGCCTGCTTTAGCGCAGCAGCAACCTCTTGGGGCGATGCAACTTAATTTCGGTGAAGGTGGCGCTAAGTTGCAGCTGGTGCTAAATTTAGCAAACGCCCGGCTATAGCGCCCCAAACGTGGCGATACTGAATTTCTAGGCCTAAATCTTCACATAAGCCAGGCATAGCCCAGAAAACTTGTTTATGGCAGTTGAATTCTTAGGGGTTGAAATCAGTCTTTGGTGATAGCACACAATGGGCAACAGTGAATCGGCAGCCTGTTTTCACCCCGCCGCATTTTTTTTCCTATTGAAGTCAATGTAAAAGAAAATTGAGCAGGGTATCGCTTGTTTTGCACTACTACCAAAGACCAATTTCACCTTCTTAGTTTCTTTAGGGGCAAACACTAAATAAACACATCTGCAAACATGATTGTTGAAAAGATTCTGCCTAAACCAACAGTAGGAAAAAGTAACGTCTGAGTGATTGGTTCTAATAGGTCTAGCCCTACTCTCCAACTGACCTGATTAGTTTTGACATGCTACGGTCTAACTGATCTGGTTGGTTCTAACACTCTTCATTCTCATCCTCCAATCAATCGCATTAGTTCCATGAAGTTCCAGTTCCTCTCCTCGAATCAATCTGACTGATATGACACTCTCCAGTTCCACGTTTGAACTGATTGGTTGATAAATTGGAAACTCCAACCTGTGGAAAAATTAGATGAATTCGATTCGGAAATCCAGTCGAGAGGTCTAACCAGTTCAACTTGTTTAATTGACTGATTGTTGAATAATGGCACAGGCAAAGACAAAAGCTGCAGCTAAGACCCCAGCAAAGTAGAGCAGAAAAGCAAGGAGAATCTGCTGGATGTTGAAGCAGCTGAAATGTAAGTAAGTCATAGACATGCAAAACGAAAGCTAGAGGTTAGTGCAAAGGTGAAATGAGTTACATAATGCCAGGAAACCAACAACCACCCAACCAGGCCTCCAGCAGGTGCATCATGACAGCAGAAATTGTAATCCCTGCATTATTGAGGGGCTTAACTCATCATAACAACAAGGTAGTGATGACTAAGGATGTCCAGAGGTGCAAACCAATGTACGAATAGTAAGGATGCACTACATACCCTGAGGGGGCATCCTGATACAGTGTGCTAGCATCAAGACATGCCTTTTAAAACCTGGCCAAAAGACTCATTTGGTGAACAGCTATATTACAACCTGCCAAAATGCTGCCAACAGTAAGATGAACAGTCAAGGACCATGCAACAAGTGGTCATTAAGGACATCAGCAATGAAACACCAGTGGAGAAGGTGAAGGCTGTCTTGGAGGTTGAAAAGTGTGTTGTTCAATGGCTCAATAGAATAATGAGCCACAAAACAAACCAACCCACAAGACTTATCAGAGTGACCTTTGAGAAACCTGATGAGTCCCAGAAACTGATTGAAGGTGGCTTAACTTTTTAGTTCTTCCACTAAAAATGGAGGAGGAGCACATTCCAGTCATGGTTATTCAGTGTTTCAAGTTCTAGCGTTTTAGCCATAGAACACCAGAGAGCAAAAACCAGCACAAAATATGCATGGTGTGGCAGGGGCCACACAACATCCTAGTGCTCTCAGCCAAAGCATGAAACCAGCTGCATCAACTTTGGAGGTCCCACCAACTTTTGAGTGCCCTCACTTCAAGGAAACCATAAACATCCAGAGAGCAAATTTAGCCAGTAAGAGACGTGAAAAGGAAACTTGTGCAAAGGTGGCTGCATCAAACGGATTGATTGTAGCATCTTCTGAAAATACAGAGACTAGTACTGCAAGTAGCAATAAGGCTGACGAATGAGGCAGGAAACAAACTGTACTGAAAAACAATGTTCTCTTGGCCTTAGTATCGGTGTTAGCTGTGGCTCAGTGGTAGCACTTTCAGCTCTGAGTCAGAAGATTTGAAGGTTCAAATTCCACTCCAGGGACTTGAGCACAAAACCACGGCTGACACTTGATTGTAACACTGAGGGAGTGCTGTGTTATCGGAGGTGCTGTCTCTTGCATGAGACGTGAAACTGAGGCCCCTCCTGCCTCTCTGAATAACGTAAAAGATCCCATGTCACTATTTCGAAGAAGAGCGGGGAGTTCTTCCCGTTGTCCTGGCCAATATTTATTCCTCAGTCAACATCACCAAAACAGATCATCTGGTCATTATCCCATTACTCTTTGTGGGACCTTGCTGTGCTCAAGTTGGCTGTTGTATTTCCTACATTAACAGCAGTGACTACACTTCAAAAGTACTTAATTGGCTGTAAAACATTTTCGAACGTCTTATTTGTGAAATGCAATTTCTTTCTATGTTTTCATCTCTTTAGTAAATGAGACCGAGCTCTCCGGCAAAGACTGATTTGGCCTATTGAAATACAGCATTGCTGGATCAGACAGGAAAGGAGGGGACAAGCTCTGCTCATTCACCACAGCCTGGGGTATAGCAAAATCAATGTCTTTGGTGCTGCCTGTGGACTGAAGCGCATAGCAGCCAAACTTTATCTGGAATGAGGAGCATAATTCAATATTGTGTCTGTCTACTGTCTATCAGGGACTTCTCCAGCATGAAGAACTCTCTGATTCAGAAACAACACACTGGTCCTGGGAGACATTGATGCAAAGCAGCTCTTTTGGGGAAGACAGTTCATCAATGTAGTCAGAGAGCTACTGGACATAACTGAGGATCTGGGCTACAGCACCTTGAAACCCCCAGAACCCACTTATCACAGCAGCAGCTTCAACTCCCATTATGTACTTGACCTCACCATTGTAACACCAGCTGTGGCCAGCAAGTGCTCAGGCCTAAATAAGGATTGGGAAAGTATTTGGGAGAGTGACAATCTGCCAGACCTGGGCACGCTGGACCTCTCTGCCCAACTGCAACCACCAAGAACAATAGATGCCTTCAGATTGCTTCTAGCAGAGAGCATCGTTGACCTGATTGTCTGCAAAACCACTGATGACCAAGAGCGGGCCAGCATTACTGATGTGCCAGTAAATGCAGAAAAAGCAGCAATAAGGGCTGTTAAGAATCCCAACACATCACTCAGTTGATTCCGTTACAAAAAGACTCAGGAGGGACTATGTTCAAACATACTTGGAGACAACAACATCAAAAATAAATCTGCAAACTAATATCTGACAATAGCTGATGCTGAAAAGCAGTGGGATCTTTATTGCAGAAAGATTGAACAATAGTAAGATCATGATTCTGACATCAGATTGTTGGACCAGAGCCAGTGCAAGAATATACAAACACTACATTCCCTGAACTGCAGTGCAGAGACAGACTCAAAAACATCAGAGTTCTTTAAAGATCACCTCTACACTGTCCACATCCAACCAAATCACAAGGAATTTAACAGTAGCTGGGAAAAGGAAGTGGACCGTTACCTCTGTACACAATGCAGAAAAATTTGAAATTCTGAGCACAGTCGCTGCAAGTAAGGGAGAAGATAATGCACCAAAAAGCAATGCAATTGCCCTGGTCAGCCAATTACTGTTAAGGAGCATGCAAACGAAAGCCCCAGGAGATGATGACATTGCCAATTGCAGTCTTAGTGAGGCTCCCAATGAAATGCTGGCTGTGACGGCTGAGGTCTAGGGTTTTCTCACAGTATGCCAATGACATTGCCATTTGAGTATCTTCCATGAGCTTGGAATTGGTATCAGAAAAGCTCCAAAGATGCCTGACTGACCTGGAGGAATGGGATGTCAATGGCGAGTTCTGCTGAATCCCAAAACTTTCCAACTCTCTGCCTCCTCCTGCGCTCATTCCCTCTTCCCTTCCTCAACCCCTCCCTGTCTTGACTCACTCAAATTGTGCAGCGTCATAGGAGATTGACTAGTAATATACTGTATTAAGATTCTTAGTTCCCAAAATCTGTATTTTTTGCAGTAAGATAGTGTTGTGTCGGTACCTTTCTACCTAGACACAATTTAGGACTCAGAACTCAGAGATTCCAACATGAAGTGCTTTATTGGAAGGAAAGGAAGTTCTGGAAAGTTCCGAACAAAGAGAGCTAAACTTAACAGAGAACACCCAACCATTTATCTCCTGTGACAGCGCCACCACAGGTGGGAGGAGAACACACCATAGAACACACAATACATAACATTTCCTCCCCTCTTAAATGAAAGTTCCACATTATTCCTCAACAGGTAGGTTACTTTCAATGCACTCAACGAACCTAGGGTAGAGGTAGACTGCCTCAACCCCTGACTTTACCCTGGGGTTTATTCTGCCCCAGTCTTGTGGGTAAGTCACTAAGCCTACAGATCCAAGCGTCTTGGAGGCCGCCGCTCTCTGACAGGATACCGGCGGTCATCGCTGGCTTCCACAGCAGTAGGCATTGACACAGGCCTGGATGGAGAAGGTGCCTGTGTCAGTCGAAAGTCAGGAGTTTGCACAGGTGGAACAGTCTCTTTGACTTCCTGTGTTGGAGAAGAGCACTGTGGCAAAGGATGCTGGTTTGCGGTATCATCCGGAAACAGTTCAGGCCAACCAGCTGTTGGAGCCTCTGTGGCTGTCTCTGCTCCTAACAACAGTTGATTTGTGTGTCTTCTCCAGACGACGTCCTCAGCAGTCTCAACCGTGTAAGACACAGGGCCCGTCTGCGCGATCACCGTAGCAGGAACCCATTTTGGTCCAGTGTTGTAGTTTCGAGCTAGGACGTGCTCTCCAGGGTGAAACCACCTCTCCTTGGCTCTTTTCTCTCTCTTTTCAACTTGAGCTTGTTGTTGACGATGGACAACCTGTTCTGCCCTTGGAGGTTTGAGTAAGTCAAAACTTGTCCGCAACTGCCTCTTCATCATGAGCGAAGCGGGGGAAGTTTTGGTTGTGGCATGCGGCTCGTTCCTGTAGGACAACAGGAAGCTGTTCAGACGTTGGTGGATTGAGCCCTGACCTTGCGATGCCTTCAAGGCGTGCTTCAAAGTTTGCACAAACCTTTCTGCCTGGCCGTTAGTAGAGGGATGATAGGGCGCAGACCTGATGTGTTGGACACCATTCACACGCAGGAAGGTTGCAAACTCCTGTGATACAAATTGTGGACCGTTGTCACTTACAAGTTGTTCCGGTGAGCCATAACGGCTGAACATCTCACCAAGTTTATCAATTGTTTTCTCTGCCGTGGTAGACCTCATCACAGCGACCTCTGGCCACTTGCTACGAGCGTCCACAACCACCATAAACATCTTCTCTTCAAAAGGACCGGCGAAGTCCACATGTACTCGCTGCCACACTTCTGCAGGCCAATCCCAGGGGTGTAGGGTTGCCAGCTGTGGAACATTCCGGACCCTTTGACATGGGGAACGTGTTTTGGCTTTCTCCTCAATATTCCCATCGAGACCTGGCCACCAGAAGTAGCTTCTTGCCATTTCCTTCATCCGAACCATCCCACTGTGGCCTGTATGAAGTTGTTGCAGTATAGGTTCCCTCAGAGGTGGCGGAATGATGACACGGCGTCCCCAAAGAAGACAACCTGCCTGGACGGAGAGCTCATTTCTTTTTGAAACGTAAGGTTTCAAACTAGGAGAATCTCCTATAGCTCTCCCTCGAATGACATTGTCCATGACCTCAGACAGGACTGGATCGTTGCGGGTGTACCTTCGCACCTGAACTGCAGTGACAGGTGCTCCCTCCACTTGTCTAAAGTAGAAGATGTCTATCTGACGAGGCTCTGGGGGAGTAACAGGCAAGGGTAGCCTCGAGAGACCGTCTGCGTTGCCGTGCAAGTCTGATTTGCGATATTTGATGTCGTATGTGTGCCCTGACAACAGTAAAGCCCACCTTTGCAACCTGCTTGCAGCGAGAGACGGAATTCCGGTGTGGGGCCCGAAGATTGAAGTCAATGGACGGTGGTCCGTCAGGAGTGTGCACCTTCTCCCAAACAGGTACTGATGAAATTTTCGAATTCCAAAAACGATTCCCAAGGCCTCGCGCTCGATCTGCGCATAGTTACTCTCGGCCTTGTTCAAGGTGCGTGATGCGAAGGCGATAGGTTTCTCTTCACCCTAAGGCATGATGTGGGATATAACTGCTCCCACACCATATGGTGATGCATCACATGCTAGCTGCACGGGTAGCTTTGGGTCAAAGTGTGTCAGGACCTCCGATTTCAGCAATGCTTTCTTTGCTTGGGCGAAAGCTTCGTTGCACAGTTCAGTCCATTTCCATGTTTTGCCTTGACATAGCAACTGATGTAACGGCTTCAGCAATGTTGCTAAGTCTGGAATAAACTTCCCATAGTAGTTAAGTAGCCCCAGAAATGAACGTAACTGGCTCACATTCTGGGGTGCTGGGGCCTCCACGATCGCCTTGACCTTTGACGGCGCCTTATGCAGGCCAGTAGCATCAATCACATGCCCCAGGTACTCAACTGAAGACTGAAAGAATTCACATTTGTCTTGGTGGGACCCATTTCTGTCATAGTTTCCCCATTTTTGATTGGACAAAGTGTACGGTCTGGGTGGGAAATGCCCCTTCACCTGCATGCACACACAAAGTAGTTGGTTGGCTTAGGGAGTCAGAGTTCCCAGATGTACACCCCCATTAGATGTCTAACATCAATTATTTGCCTACTTCATTTCCTAGAACTAACTTGAGCAATATTTCTTTCCTTGTTGGGTTAGAAACTTACTGATCTAGAAAATAGTCTTCGATGCATACTGAACAGTATTCCACAGTGGACCATGTGCATTGTCTTCCAGTTTATTTTGGAATAGTTTAAATTATCCACTATATTCTTCTCTGTGTTTTTACATATCTCACTGAGTGTTCTGTAGACCTCCACTTCTGTGTTTCACTATTTGGTGGTCTGTAATGCACACCAAGAATTGTACCATTTCTATTTTTTTGTGTCTTAATGCAATCTCCCAGAAAATCCTAGAATTCTAGAGTTGTAATAAGATTTTTTACTAATAGTACCAATCCAACTCCTTATTTCCTGAAAGTGTTATAACCAGGAATACAAAGTTACCTGTCCAAATCGACACTCTTTGTCCTATATCTACTATCTCATATTTCTTCATAGTTATTAATGCTACCAACTCTCCAATTTTGTTTTGAATGTTTTATACATTGACATACATGTTATTTATTCCTGACTCCAATCTTTTGAATAATTGGTCCTTATTCTTTTTCCTGGTTATTCATTTACCTTTTCAATAGACCATGCCCCTTCTCCAACTGGCTCTCAGTTTCTGCAGATGAAGTGACACATTCCCAGCATAAGTCGACCACGAGTGCAGTGAGGGGGGTGGAATATTGGCTAGGTCACAGAAACACTGCGGGCTCGATTTTCATTGGGCCGTTGAGGCGGGATTGGAGGCATGTGGGGGGTTAAAATCGCGAAATCGGGGGCACGAACCCATCCCGCTCCCAACCCACCTCCATGCCAGTTTCAAAGGAGGCGGATACCCGACCTGTGCTGGGAGCCGCCTCCCCCGAGGCGGGAAGTGGATTAGAGCCAATTAACTGCCTGTTAACAGGCAGTTTTTTGCCTAATCCCTATTTTTATCCCTGAAGTGTGGGATTCCCGACGGCTCCAAACCACGCCAAGTTAGCGAGGCGGACCGTTGGGCTGAAGGGCTTGGAGGGTTCGAGATGTCCGGTGTTCAGGTGAGTGATGTGTGCATGAGTGCAGAGGTAAGTGTGTTTGGTGTGTGTAAAGTGTTTAAAGAAGTTTTACTTACCTTTACAGCCTACCTCCCTTCAGGTCTCGGGAGTCCCTCATCTCACCGGCACAGAAAGCAGAATGGCCGCGAGCTGTCAAAAGTTGCAGCATTCAGCTTTCTGTTCTGGAGAGATTTCTAAATCAGCCCGAGAGGAAGGAATTAACTTAGTGTACAGATTGTCAGTGTTTGACAGCTTCAAAGAGCTGTCAAACGCTGATATTTCTTCTGTCAAAAGCTCTTGACAGATGAAATGTCAATCTGTGACGTCACCTGTTGCCGGGTGGCCCTTAATTGGCCTGCTGAGCCCGCTGGGTGGGCTCAACAAGGTCAATCAAGTCAAAATCGCGTGGGTTGGCCACAACTCGATGGAGGTGGGACTACAACCCCGAAAGTTGTAGTCCCACCTCCTACATGCCTCCAGTATCAAAATCCAGCCCTGCATCTCAGCCCAAGCCTCATTGGAGTGGCATCTCCATCTGCCTCAAACACAGGAACGGAACTAGGCCATTCAGCCCCTCAAGCCTGTTCCGCCATTCTGCTATATCCTGGCTGATCTGCACCTCAACTCCATTTACCTGCTTTTGTTCTATATCACTCTACCCTTAGCTAACAAGAATCTATTGATCTCAGTCTTGAAAATTTCCATTGACTCAGCATCCACAGCCTTTTAGAGGAGAGAGTTCCAGATTACCATTACCCTTTTATGCGATGCCTTGGGAGATGACGCCACACAACCTGGAAGTGGACTTCTTTCAGCCATAGCGGTGAAACACCTTGGCAGGTCTTCCAATATCTGATGTAACTGTGGATCAAATGTCTAGCCAAGCTGTTCCAGTACAGCTACAGCACTGGCATCTACCCGACAATGTGGAAAATTGCCCAAGTCTGAAATCATGTTTGACAAATTTGCTGGAGTTCTTTGAGGATGTAACGAGCAGGGTGGATAAAGGGGAACCAGTAGATGTGGTGTATTTGGATTTCCAGAAGGCATTCGATAAGGTGCCACATAAAAGATTACTGCACAAGATAAGAGCTCACGGGTTTGGAGGTAATATATTAGCATGGATAGAGAATTGGCTAACTAACAGAAAACAGAGAGTTGGGATAAATGGGTAATTTTCCGGTTGGCAAACGGTGACTAGTGGGGTGCCACAGGGATCAGTGCTGGGGCCTCAACTATTTACAATCTTTTATTAATGACTTGGATGAAGGGAGCGAGTGTAATGTAGCCAAAATTTGCTGATGATACAAAGATGGGTGGGAAAGCAAGTTGTGAAGAGGACACAAAGAATCTGCAAAGGGATAGAGATAGGCTAAGTGAGTGGGAAAACATTTGGCAGATGGAGTATAATGTGGGAAAGTGTGAGGTTATCCACTTTGGTAAGAAAACAGCAAATTATTATTTAAATGGAGAGAGATTACAAAATGCTGCAGTATAGAGGGACCTGGGGGGTCCTTGTGCATGAAACACAAAAAGTTAGCATGCAGGTGATATACCTATCAATTCGTCCAATGAAAAGCGACGAGTTAAGAAAGTAACTATAGGTTTTTATTGACTAAATAACAGAGCCCACCCTCGTGGGTGATCGGATCCAAGAAGGAGGAATACCAGCCAGTCGACCACCTTTATACCCGGGCAGGTAGGCGGAGCCATGGGCGGAGTCAGCAGTGGTCAGCCCAGGTATAGCAGCGTGACGAGGCGACCTCGTACAGTGATACAACAATGTGAACAGTGATAACTATAGGGAAACGATCTAACAGTGATAACTATAGTGTAACGATAGTGAACGGTAAAAGTGGTTTACCACATTCACCCCTTGTTTAGATTTGAGTCCGGCGGGGTGAAGTGTACTACCAGTTCTGGTATGTCAGTCTGTCCGGAGGCCTCGTAAGCCTGTCTGATCGTCGCAGCGGCGGTGTTGCGTTCTCCGGGGCCTGTCTTGCTGCGAAAGCACGTGAGGGCCCATAAAACGGACCCCCTGGTCGAGAGGGTGAACCTCCTGCACGCCAACCCCCAGTACACCTACGTGGCATACCCAGACGGGCGGGAGGACACAGTCTCCTTACGAGACCTCGCACCCTCGGGCACTCCGGAGACACCACCGCTACCCCCCCCCACCCACGAGGGTGGGCTCTGTTATTTAGTCAATAAAATTGATATACCTATCAATTCGTCCAATGAAAAGCGACGAGTTAAGAAAGTAACTATAGGTTTTTATTGACTAAATAACAGAGCCCACCCTCGTGGGTGATCGGATCCAAGAAGAAGGAATACCAGCCAGTCGACCACCTTTATACCCGGGCAGGTAGGCGGAGCCATGGGCGGAGTCGGCAGTGGTCAGCCCAGGTATAGCAGCGTGACAAGAGGCGACCTCGTACAGTGATACAACAATGTGAACAGTGATAACTATAGGGAAACGATCTAACAGTGATAACTATAGTGTAACGATAGTGAACGGTAATAGTGGTTTACCACAGCAGGTACAGCAAGTAATCAGGAAGGCAAATGGAATGTTGGCCTTTATTGCAAGGGGGTTGGAGTATAAAAGCAGGGAAGTCCTGCTACAACTGTACAGGGTATTGGTGAGACCACACCTGAAATACTGCGTACAGTTTTAGTCTTATTTAAAGAGGGATATACTTGCAGTGGAGGCAGTTCAGAGAAGGTTCACTCGGTTGATTCCTGAGATGAAAGGGCAGCACGGTGGCATAGTGGTTAGCACTGTTGCCTCACAGCACCAGGGACCCGGGTTCAAATCTGGCCTCGGGTGACTGTCTGTGTGGAGTTTGCACATTCTCCCCGTGTTTGCGTGGGTTTTCTCCGGGTGCTCCGGTTTCCTCCCACAGTCCAAAGATGTGCGGGATAGGTTGATTGGCCATGATAAAAATTGGCCCTTAGTGTTAGGGGGGATTAAAATACGTGGGGTTATGGGGATAGGGCTTGGGTGGGATGGCTGTCGGTGTAGGGACTGGGTGCTAGGGTTTGGATGATCAGCCATGATCTCGTTGAATGGCGGAGCAGGCTCGAAGGGCCGAATGGCCTACTCCTGCTCCTATCTTCTATGTTTCTATGTTTCTATGAAGGGGTTGTCTTATGAAGAAAGGTTGAGCAGGTTGGGCCTATACTCATTGGAGTTTAGAAGAATGAGAGGTGATCTTATTGAAACATATAAGCTACTGAGGGGGCTCGACAAGGCAGATGCAGAGAAGATGTTTCCCCTTATGGGGGAATCTAGAACTTGGGGGCATAGTTTCAGAATAAGGGGTCGCCCATTTAAAACTGAGATGAGGAGGAATTTCTTCTCTGAGGGTCGTAAATCTGTGGAATTCTCTGCCCCAGAGAGCTGGGGAGGCTGGGTCATTGAATATATTTAAGGTGGAGATAGACAGATTTTTGATCAATAAGGGAGTGATGGGTTATGGGGAGCGGGCAAGGAAATGGAGCTGAGCCCAAGATCAGATCAGCCATGATCTCATTAAATGGCGGAGCAGGCTCAAGGGGCCAAATGGCGTACTCCTGCTTCTATTTTTTATGTTTTTATGTTCGTAAGTATGTCTTGTCCACAAAAAGCAGGACAAAATCAATTCGGCCAATTACCGCCCCATCAGCCTACTCTCAATCATCAGCAAAGTGATGGAAGGTGTCGTCGACAGTGCTATCAAGCGGCACTTAATCACCAATAACCTGCTCACTGATGCTCAGTGTGGGTTCCACCGGGCCACTTGGCTCCAGACCTCATTCTATCCTTGGTCCAAACCTGGAAAAAAGAGCTGAATTCCAGCGGTGAGGTGAGGTGAGAGTGACTCCCTTGACATCAAGGCAGCATTGCCTGAGTGTGGTATCAAGGATCATAGGTAAAATTGAAGTCAATGGGGATCAGGGGGAAAACTCTCCACTGACTGGAGTCGTACCTAGCACAAAGGAAGATGTTGGAAGCCAATCATCTCAGCCCCAGGACATCGCTGCAGGAGTTCCTCAGGGCAGGGTCTAAGACCCAATCATCTTCAGCTGCTTCCTCAATGATCTTCCCTCTATCATAAGATCAGAAGTGGAGATGTTCGCTGATGATTGCACAGTGTTCAGTTCCATTTGCAAATCCTCAGATAATGAAGCAGTCCGTGCCTGCATGCAACAAGACCTGGACAACATTCAGGTTTGGGCTGACAAGTGGCAAGTAACATTCGTGCCACACAAGTGCCAGGCAATGACCATCTCCAACAAGAGAGAGTCTAACCACCTTCCCTTCCCTTTCATCCATCGCTGAATCCCCCACCATCAACATCCTTGCGAGATTCACCATTGACCAGAAACCTAACTGGACCAGCCACATAAATACTGTGGCTACAAGAGCAGGTCAGAGACTAGGTATTCTGCGGCGAGTGTCTCACCTCCTGACTCCCCAAAGCCTTTCCACCATCTACAAGGCATAAGTCTTCTTCTTAGGCAGAAGAAGAAGTCAGGAGTGTGATGGAATACTCTCCACTTGCCTGGATGAGTGCAGCTCCAACAACACTTCAGAAGCTCAACACCATCCAGGACAAAGCAGTCCACTTGATTGGCACCTCCTCCACCACCTTAAACATTCACTCCCTCCACCACTGGTGCAATGTGCCTGCAGTGTGTACCATCTACATGATGCACTGCAGCAACTTGCCAATGCTTCATCACCATCACCTCCCAAACCTGTGACCTCTACCACCTAGAAGGACAAGGGCAGCAGGTGCATGGGAATACCACCACCTTCAAGTTCCCCTCCAAGTCGCATTCAATCCTGACTTGGAAATATATCGCCGTTCCTTCATTGTCGCTGGGTCAAAATCCTGGAACTCCCTATCTAACAGCACTGTGCACAGCACAGTACCTTCACTACATGGACTGTAGCAGTTCAAGAAGGCAGCTCACCACCAACTTCGAGTAATTAGGGATGGGCAATAAATGCTGGCGCGATGCCCACATCCCGTGAATGAATAAATATAAAAAAAAGTTTTCTTCTCATGGCTGGGCTCTTGATGTCCGCATCTGTGTCCACCTCAGCAGAGCTGGGAGAGGACTTCACCCTCCAACGAGTTGTGTCCTGAGCTGTCTTTGCCACCAGTACTTGCTGCTACTCATTAGTGTTGGGTGTTTCACCTAGGTGCAGACCCATCTAACTCACTTTCTAACCCAGCTGGGGTGCTATTCTCTGCGCTGGTGCTTGGCAGTGATGCAGCATCTGACAGTGCCTTCTCAGAAGGAATCTGCTCCTCTGAGGTGTTGTCATCTGCGGGCTGCAGCTGTTGATAAGGACCTAGATGAAGGAGAAAAGGGACGAGTTTGCATGGCACCATGAGGCTGGACAGTAGCATATGACAGGCATCACAATGCAGCTTAATGTAGTCAAGTCTCATAAATGTGCATTTTTCTGTTATTCATGAAGGGATACAAATAATAGAGACCCTATTCACAGAAGCCCCTGGCCTCAAAATGTCCTATTCTGATAGCTCTGGAGGGACCTCTGATTTCCAATGCTTGCTGCTCCATGTTTGAGAGGTTCATGATGTTGGCTGGTCTTGCTCCTCTCCTGTTGTTGTGTGCTGCCTTGTCCTCTAGTTAGAGAGGCGAGAGTTAGTGAGTGTGTTACTTATTTTTGGTACCCTGACAAATATGCTAAGGAACCAATCGAGCCCTTAACATACTCAGTTTACTTCTCACTATGGAACTATAAGAGGTTTTACCACACAATTTAGGTCTAGGAATAAATGATGCCTGCGTTGGCTTGCTGAACTGCCTTACATTCATCAGTTCAGATTGAATTTAAGTTTCCTTCCAAACCTTAATGAAGCTACTTGCTAAACCATCAAAAAAGAAGCCAGACAGTGAATCATGCAGTGAGTGTACAAGCAATTAATAAATGCGAGTAGATACAGTCAGGTTCCTATAGCAGCTTGAATAGCAACGATTAATAGCTGACCAGAGTTACTTAACAAAATGAGTACCAGACATTGCACCACCAATTTAAAGTATCGCTGTAAAGCAATATTAACAGATGCCAAATATTATAGCACTGATCCGAGTCTGAGGTTATCCTAGGGTTGAACCCTAGATAGCTGCCAAGTTAACAAAATGAGATAGCCACTCTATCGAATAGCACAGAGTCCATGTGCGTGATTAGGAATGTTTCGGAGCTTATATGACCATGTCCTTATGAACGGTGTGGCTGAGTTGATCTCCTTCCTTCACTGGGATACAAGCATTGGTTCTAAAATGTTGTTGATGAAACCCTCCGTGGCGGGGTTATCTGTTCCACTTGGATCTTTGGTTCCAACTGAAGTCACGTTACACACGAGCGAGTACCTGCCAACTGGCTTTCCTCTTGCCTTTCTCAATCTTAGATCATTCACAATGAAATAACACACTTAGCTCTGCTTGTAACAAACTGGTATAGCCGCATAATTTCTCTTAATTTCTCTCTGTCTTTATACATATGTTTCTACATATCTTTCTACATATGTTAGGTAACGGTTAGGAACATAAGAAATAGGAGCTGGAATAGGCCAATTGGCCCTTTGAGCCTGCTCCGCCATTCAACAAGATCATGGCTGCTCTTCTAACTCAACTTCACCTTCCCGCACTATCCCTTAATTCACTTAGTTCCCAAATATTTATCGACCTCCATCCCACACCACTCTTTCAGCCACGCATTTAACATACTAATCTCATTATCCCTATGCCAATTGGCACGTCGCTCAGGTAACAATCCACAGATTATTACCTTTGAGGTTCTGCTTTTTAATTTGGACCCCAACTCCTCAAACTCTTTCAGCATAACCTCATTTCTAGTTCTATTTATGTTGTTGGTTCCTACGTGGACCACGACAACTGGATCCTCCCCTTCCCACTCCAAGTCCTTCTCCAGCCACGAGGAGATCCAGCACCGGCAGGCAACACAGCCTTCGGTACTCCTTGTCGCGGCTGCAGAGAACAGTATCCCCCTGACTATACTGTTGCCTACCGCTACCACATTCCTTTTTACTCCCCCAACTTGAATGGCCTCCTATACCACAGTGCCATGGTCAGTTTGCCCATCCTCTCTGCAGTCCTTGTTCTCATCCATACAGGCAGCAAGTACCTCGTACCTGTTGGTCAAGGGCTGAGGCTCCTCCATCACTATATCCTGGGTCCCCATACCTTCCTGACTTGCAGTCACACCCTCCTGTCCCTGACCATTGACTAACTCTAAAGTACTGCTTAACCTAAGGGGTGTGACTGCCTCCTGGAACAAAGTGTCCAGGTAACACTCCCCTTTCCTGATGCATCGCAATGTCTGCAGCTTGGACTCCAGCTCAACAACTCTGAGCCGAAGTTCCTCGAGCTGCAGGCACTTACCGCAGATGTGGTTGCTCGGGATCTCGTTGGTCTCCACCAACTCCCACGTGCTGCAGTTACGACACACCACTTGCACTGCCATCTCTATCTAACCTTATTTTATTTATATAATTAGTTACAGTTTTTATTCAAATTATTTTTAGCTTTAATTTTTAGTTTTGATTAGTTAATTTTGTTTAAGTTATTCATTCAATAGTTATAGTATAGAAACATAGAAGATAGGAGCAGGAGTAGGCCATTCAGCCCCTTGAGCCTGCTCCGCCATTCAATTAGATCATGGCTGATCATCCAAATTTAGTACCCTGTGACGTAATAAAGACTCACTACACACTTGGTTGTACATAAAGCAAGGCTTTAATCGACTTGTAACAAAACATGGAGGTCTAGTTAGTAGCCACTAGCTTCCTGTTTCCAGATTGTCTCTGGCCAAGCTGGGCCCACGCCCTAGTATTTATACTCCTCGGGCGGCGTCCTCAGCTGGCCGTTCAGTAGTACTTCCTTGTAGAAGTTTCGATTTATGACACCCTGTCCCTGCCTTCTCCCCATATCCCTTGATCCCTTTAGCCTTAAGAAATATATCTAACTCCTTCTTGAATATATTTAATGAATTGGCCTCCACTGCCTTCTGTGGTAGAGAATTCCACAGGTTCACCACTCAGTGGGTGAAGAAATTCCTCCTCATCTCTGTCCTAAATGGCTTACCCCTTATCCTTAGACTGTGACCCCTGGTTCTGGACTCCCCGGCCATCGGGAACATCCTTCCTGCATCTAGTCAGTCTAGTCCTGTTAGAATTTTATAAGTTTCAATGAGATCCCCTCTCATTCTTCTAAACTCCAACGAGTATAATCCCAATCGACCCAAACTCTCCTCATACGTCATTCCTGCCATCCCAGGTATCAGTCTGGTGAATCTTCCCTGCACTCCCTCCATGGCAAGAACATCCTTCCTCAGATAAGGAGACCAAAACTGCACACAATACTCAAGATGTGGTCTCACGAAGGCCCTGTACAACTGTAGCAAGACATCCTTGTTCCTGTACTCGAACCCTCTCGCTACGAAGGCCAACATACCATTTGCCTTCTTAACCGCCTGCTGCACCTGCATGCTTACATTCAGCGACTGGTGCACAAGGACACCCAGGTCTCGTTGCACTTCCCCTTCTCCCAATCAATTGCCGTTCAGATAATAATCTGCCTTCCTGTTTTTGCCACCAAAGTGGATAACCTCACATTTATCCACATTATACTGCATCTGCCATGCTTCTGCCCAATCACCCAACCTGTCCAAATCATACTGTAGTTTCTCGGCATCCTCCTCACAGGAGACACGCTCACCCAGCTTTGTGTCATCTGCAAACTTGCAGATATTACATCTAGTTCCCTCGTCTAGATCATTTATTTATATATATATTGTGAATAGCTGGGGTCCTAGGACCGATCCCTGTGGCACCCCACTAGTCACTGCCTGCCACTCGGAAAAAGACCTGTTTATTCCAACTCTTTGCTTCCTGTCTGCCAGCCAGTTCTCTATCCAAGTCAGTACCTTGCCTCCAATCCCATGTGCCTTAACTTTACACACTAATCTCTTATGCGGGACCTTATCGAAAGCCTTCTGAAAGTCCAAATACACCACATCCACTGGTTCTCCCTTATCTATTCTACCAGTTACATCGTCAAAAAATTCCAGTAGATTAGTCAAGCACGATTTACCTTTTGTAAATCCATGTTGACTTTGTCCGATCCTGTCACTGTTTCCCAATTGCTTACATCTTTTATAATGGACTCTAGCATTTTCCCCACTACCGATGTCAGGCTTACCGGTCTATAATTCCCCGTTTTCTCTCTACCACCTTTTTTGAATAGTGGGGTAACATTAGCTACCCTCCAATCCATGGGAACTGTTCCAGAGTCTATAGAATTTTGGAAGATGACCAGCAATGCATCTACTATTTCTAGGGCCACTTCCTTAAGTACCCTAGGATGTAGATTATCAGGCCCTGGGGATTTATCGGCCTTCAATCCCGTCAATTTCCCTAACACCATTTCCCTACAAATACTGATTTCTTTCAGTTCCTCCCTCTCATTAGAACCTATGTTCCCCGACATCTCTGGGAGGTTATTTGTGTCCTCCTTTGTGAAGACAGAACCAAAGTATGTATTTAATTGGTCTGCCATTTCTTTGTTTCCCATTATAAATTCCCCTGATTCTGACTGCAAGGGACCTACGCTTGACTTCACCAATCTTTTTCTCTTCACAAAAGCTTTTACAGTCAGTTTTTATGTTCCCTGAAAGCTTACTCTCATACTCTATTTTCCCCCTCTTAATTAATCCCTTTGTCCTCCTTTGCTGAATCCTAAACTCCCAATCCTCAGGTTTACTGCTTTTTCTGGCCAATTTATATGTCCTCTCCTTGGATCTTATGCTATCCCTAATTTCCCTTGTTAGCCATGGTTGAGTCACCTTTTTTTGTTTTAATTTTATGCCAGACAGGGATGAACAAATTCTGTAGTTCATCCATGCGATCTTTGAATGTTTGCCATTGCCTATCCAGCATCAACCCTTTGAGTAACATTCCCCAATCAATCCTACCCAACTCGTGCCTCGTACCATCGTAGTTTCCTTTATTTAAATTAAGGACCCTAGTCTCTGAGTCAACTACTTCACTTTCAATCTTAATGAAGAATTGTATCATATTATGATCGCTCCTCCCCAAGGGGCCTCACACAACAAGATTGCTGATTAATCCTTTCTCATTACATAATACCCAGTCTAAGATGGCCTGATCTCTAGTTGATTCCTCGACATATTGGTCCAGGAAACCACCCTGTATGCACTCCAGGAATTCCTCCTCCACAGTATTGTTACTAATTTGGTTAGCCCAATCTATATGTAGATTAAAGTCACCCATGATAACTGCTGTGCCCTTATTGCACGCGTCTCTAATTTCCCATTTAATGCCATCCCCAACCTCCGCATTACCGTTTGGGGGTTTGTATACCACTCCCACTAATGTTTTCTGCCCCTTGGTATTTCTCAGTTCTACCCATACAGATTCCACATCATCAGAGCTAATATCCTTCCTTTCAATTGTGTTAATCCCCTCTTTAACCAGCAATGCTACCCCACCTCCTTTTCCTTTTTGCCTATCTTTCCTGAATATTGAATACCACTGGATGTTGAGTTCCCAGCCTTGGTCACCCTGGAGCAATGTTTCCATAATCCCAATCATATCATACCCGTTTACCTCTATTTGCGCAGCTAATTCATCCACCTTATTACGAATGCTCCTCGCATTAAGACACAAGGCCTTCAGGCTTGTTTTTTTAACACTCTTACACCTTTTAGAATTATTATTTACTGTGGCCATGTTTGATTTAAACCCTTGATTTCTCTGACTGCCACCTTTGTTTTTCTCCTTCCTGTCTTTTGCTTCTATCCTTGTTTCCCTTTCCTCTGTCTCTCTGCTCAGGTTCCCAACCCCCTGCCATTTTAGTTTAAACCCTCCCCCAGAGCACTAGCAAACACTCCCCCTAGGACATCGGTCCCTGTCCTGCCAAGGTGCAAACCATCTGGTTTGTACTGGTCCTACCTCCCCCAGAACCGGTTCCAATGTCCCAGGAATTTGAATCCCCCCCCCCCTTGCACCATTCCTCTAGCCACGTATTCAGCTGAAATATCCTTCTATTTCTACTCTGACTAGCACGTGGCACTGGTAGTAATCCTGAGATTACTACCTTTTGAGGTCCTATTTTTTAATTTACTTCCAGCTCCCTATATTCAGCTTTTAGGACCTCATCCCGTTTTTTACCTATATCGTTGGTACCTATATGCACCACGACAACTGGCTGTTCACCCTCCCCTTCCAAAATGTTCTGCAGCCGCTCTGAGACATCCTTGACCCTTGCACCAGGGAGGCAACATACCATTCTGGAGTCACGTTTGCGGTCGCAGAAACGCCTATCTATTCCCCTTACAATAGAATCCCCTATTACTATAGCTCTACCCCTCTTTTTCCTCCCATCCTGTGCAGCAGAACCACCCATGGTGCCAGGAAATTGGCTGCTGCTGCTTTCCCCCGGTAGGCCATCCTCCCCAACAATATCCAAAGCGGTAGTAGTTGATACTCTCCCAGTTTTGAAGTTCGAAAGAGCTGTAATACTCACCAACCAGTCACCTACCTACTGTCCTGTGACATCACTCCTTGTTTTTTATTGTTTTTAAATCGCCGCGCAGCTCCCTTTGTGCCGCCGCCCCTGCTCAGGTCCGCACTGTGTCCTGGGACTTCTCCAGTGCTCCCTTTGTTCCGCTGCCGCCACCCCTGCTCAAGTCTGCGCTGTGCTAGTTCTTGTAGAAGACCAGAGGAAACAAACAAAAGTCTCTTATTAACAGAGTTGAAAAGAACTTACAACACAAAGAGAGATGCTGCTTCTATAACTACTGACTACTATTGACTACTGACTACCATTGACTACTGACTACCGAGACCGCTACTACAACAGAAAAACTGACTAATCTGAGTGACGCATGTATCAGAAGGCCTTGCCCCTTTTTGTGTCAATCATCCCCAACAGTCAGTAAGTGTCCTGGGAGGCCTTTGAGCCACTGAGTCATGGATATCTGGACAGGCTGGCTCCACCTCAACCACCCCCGCCACCCGCCCCTTACCTTCCAGCCTCATCTTTAACAGAGGGTCCCATACAAATGAGGAGACGTGACATGTTTACGACTCACTAAGTGCTTCGTCCCTGGATCTAAGTCTTCGAAATGGCTTTACAACCTCAACAAGGAATGCCTTGTGTTTACACAAACCTTCATGGACTTAATTGCTTAAAAGCTTGTGATTCAATGAGCTTGGAAGCATGTGTTGACTAGCAACTTCCCAGCATTCAGTTCAACAGCTGAAATCCAAATTAATTGGACAGCTTTCAAGCTAAAACTCATATTTTGAACTCACTTTAAGCAGTTGACAGGACATTTTGCTTATCGTAAGGAACCCTTCATGCAATGTAGGAGGCACTGTTCCTGCAAATGTCTCCTGAAAAGGAGAGCGCACATGTGTTGTGCAGATTCTGAGAGGGAGAAGGAGCAAGATGAAATAGGATGGAGAGGTGTTGAATGGAAAGCATGTGTGAAGTGAGGAAGGAGCCATGAGAGAAGTTAGTGATTCTGCAAAGGTTAGCTAGTGAGAAGAGAATTGCCTAGTGGCTGCTGCGAAAGGAACAAGAAGTCAATGGAAAAGAAAATTGAGCAGGGTGTAAAACGGGTTGCGGATTTATTATTGTTAGCAATCATTTTGTGCTGCCATCAAAGGCCAGTTTCACCCCATTCTATTCTAAGTTGAACTGCTTTTAAGACCCACCAGAATCCCAAGTTCTGATTGCACGTAATTATTTGCATAGTAATCAATAATTCCAGGTACAAACTGCACTGTTTCCAGGGATAGCACCAATGGTAGAAGATGGAAATTGCATATAAATCAAATTTAAAGTGATGGGAACAATTGAATGTCACAAGGAGGGAGACAAAAATTTGGAGAGCATTAAAAGGCATCTCAACCCATCAGTATCATGGGATTAAGAAGAGGCAGGTCAGGATGTATCGAAAGGGAGTCATTTCATAAATCAGTCCTACAGCATGCTGGTAATAAGGTGTGCCCAAGTTTCAGGTCACAGCTGACCGTTACTGTCCCTACTCTGTACTGCATGGTAGCCACTGGTGTACTTGCAGCAGGTGGCAGAGCTTGGCATCTTCTACTTTGTTGACCGAGACTCTGCAAAGGCAGGTTATCAGTGATTTGCCAGGGTGCACAGAAATGATTGGTGGCATCTTTGCAAGTGCACTGAAACAGGCATCTATATGAATAGGAAGGGTTTTCACTCACTGAACTTGCAGCTGGTGTGCGGCAATATGCAGCACGTCATATTTAAGAGGGAGATAGATAGATTTCTAGACACAAAAGGCATTAAGGGGTATGGGGAGAGAGCGGGAATATGGTATTGTGATAGAGGATCAGCCATGATTATATTGAATGGCGGAGCAGGCTCGAAGGGCCGAATGGCCTACTCCTGCTCCTATTTTTCTATGTTTCTATGTAGGCCTGTGCCAGGTTTCCTGGTAGCTGCAATGATGCCTTCATCCTATGCCAGTTCTCAATCACCCTTGACATTTAACCCTGAATATTGGTCGGGGAATGGCTGCTTGGGGAATAAGGCTATCCACCCCAAACCTGGTTCCTCTCAGAAACCTGAGCACAGATTCAGAGATGAGTACAATCCAAGGCATGCCTCCACTTGAGTCCTGATAGAATGAAATTTATGCCTGATAGAATAGAACTTATGCCTCCAGAAGAAATGCTTCCGCTGCCTAGATAGGTCTGAATTTGTCCTGCAGAAGAGTCCCCAGAAATTCTGCAGGGTGATCATTGTCTGCTGCATGCTGCACAACATTACTATCCAGGGGGGCCAGCCCACTAAGTCACTTATATAGAGATATGAGGGCAGAGGAGCATGTGTGACAGGAAGACACTGAGGATAACGAGGAAGAGCCAAGTCCATCTAGTCTGCCAGCTGGAAGAGCTCTTTGACAGGAATAGCACTGCTGCTGAAAACTTTCTATTCCCCTGCAACAACAGTCCCTCCCAACAGCAGTCCATTGAGTTCAATGGAAATAACAATCGGGAGAGATGAAAAATGATCTGCTGATTCCTTCTCATACATTGTACACTATTGCACAAAGTCAAAATTACCCCAATTGTATGCTCATCAAATACTCACCAAACAAACTCTGCACAACAAGAATTTTGAAAAATAATGTAATTTACAGTGATCTTTACACCTGTTTTGATCTTTTCACCCTGCTGTAACCCTCTAGTGCGTGTTAAAAGTGCTCTTAGGGAATAGAAGGTTGCTGGAGGGAAGTTGAGATGGCCATAGGAACAGGAGTAGGCCATTTAGCCCCTCGAGCCTGTTTGGCCATTCAATAAGATCATGGCTGATCTGTGACCTAACTCCATATACCTGCCATGGCCCTATATCCCATAATACCTGTGGTTAACAAAAATCTATCAATCTCAGATTTAAAATTAACAATTGATCTAGCATCAACTGCCGTTTGTGGAAAGGAGTCCAAACTTCTACCACTCCTTGTGTGTAGAAGTGTTTCCTAATTTCACTCCTGAAAGGTCTGGCTCTAATTCTAGACTAGGCCCCCCAGTCCTAGACTCACCAACCAGCAGAAATAGTTTCTCTCTATCTATCTTATCTGTTCCCCTTAATATCTTGAAAACTTCGATCAAATCACCCTTACTGGGAATCCAAAAGTCTCCTATAGGCATATAAATAGTAAACGGGTAGTAAGAGGGGGGTGGGGCCGATTAGGGTCCAAAGTGTAGACCTACGTATGGAGGCAGAGGGCATGGCTGAGGCACTAAATGAGTACTTTGCATCAGTCTTTAACAAGGAAGCAGGTGCTGCCAAAGTCATAGTGAAAGGGGAGGGAGTTGAGAAACTGGATGCAATAAAAATGGATAAAGAGGAGGTACTAGAAAGGCTGGCTGTACTTAAAGTAGATAAGTCACCAGGACCGGATGGGACGCATCCTAGGATGCTGAGGGAAGTAAAGGTGGAAATTGCGGTGGTACTGGCCATAACCTTCCAATCCTCTTTGGACACAGGGGCCATGCCAGAGGACTGGAGAATTACAAATGTTACACCCTTGTTCAAAAAAGGGTGTAAGGATAAATCCAGCAACTACAGGCCAGTCACTTTAACCTCGGTAGTGGGGAAGCTTTTAGAAACGATAATCCGGGACAAAATTAACAGTCACTTGGACAAGTGTGGATTAATTAAAGAAAGCCAGCATGGATTTGTTAAAGGCAAATCATGTTTAACTAACTTGATTGAGTTTTTTGATGAGGCAACAGAGAGGGTTGATGAGGGCAATGTGGTTGATGTGGCGTACATGGACTTCCAAAAGGCGTTTGATAAAGTGCCACATAATAGGCTTGCCAGCATAGTTGAAGCCCATGGAATAAAAAGGACAGTGACAGCATGGATATGAAATTGGCTAAGTGACAGGAAACAGAGAGTAGTGGTGAATGGTTGTTTGTCAGACTGGAGGAAGGTACACAGTGGTGTTCCCCAGGGGTCGGTACTAGGACCACTGCTTTTCTTGATATATATTAATGACTTGGACTTGGGTGTACAGCGCACAATTTCAAAAACCATCTGGCCCTGGGGATTTGTCACTCTTCAGCGCCATTATTTTCTTCATTATTGTTATTTTGCTTATGTTATTTTGGTGAGTCCCTGTCCCTGATTCAATATTAGTTTCCTTGGGATTTCTGGCATGCTATCCTCTTCCTCTACTGTAAATACAGACAAAGTAATCATTCAACATGTCGCCATTTCCTTATTTTCATTGGCAATATCACCATTACCAGTTTTCAAGGGGCCAACATTGTTCCTGACCACCCTTTTTTTCCTAATATAATTGTACAATTTTTTTGTTGATTTTGATATTCCTTGCATGTTTCTTTTCTACTCCCTTTTTGTAGCTCTGTTTTGTCACCCTTTGATGTGCTTTGTATCTTTCCTATTCGCCAAGATTCGTGCTTTAAAAAAAAAAATATTTTTATGTTGTCTTTTACCTCTTTAGTCACCCATGGCTGGTTTTTGGTAAGTAGAGCTCCTGCCCCTTACGGGTATAAACTGATTCTGTATCACATTAAATTCTTTTTTGAATACCTCCCACTGATCTTTGGTCATTTTACCCATTAATAGATTTGCCCAATTTATTGTGGACAGTCTCTGTCCCATCGCATTGAAGTCAGCCTTACCTAAATCTAGAATCTTAGTAGCTGTTTCGCATTTCTCCCTTTCAAACATTACTTTGAACTCGATCACGTTATGATCGCTATTAGATAAATGTTGAGGCACCGTTAGGCTGTTAACTAAATCTGTCTCCTTACTCATTACTAAATCTAATATGGCATGTCCCCTTGTTGGTTCAAGAACATATTGTTGCAGAAAACTATGGATGCACTCAAGGAATTCACTACCTTTCTGACATGTGCTAGTTTGCTTATCCCAATCTATATAAAAGTTAAAATCCCCCATTAAAACCATTCTGCCTTTGCTACATGCTTGTTTAATCTCTGCACTTTTTCAATCTGGCACTTCACAGCTGCTACCAAGGGGTCTATACACAACTTCCACTACAGTCTTAAATTCTTTCCTATTTCTCAATTCTACCCATAAAGTCTCCACTGCCTGCTTACCTCACATTATATCCTCTCTGATCATTGAAGTGATTTCACCCTTAATCACTAAGGCTACTCCTCCCCTTCTACCATTTTCCCTATCTTTCCTGTGGACCCTATTACCTGGTATATTTAATTCCCAGTCCTGACCGTCTTGCAGCCATGTCTCAGTAATGGCTACCATGTCATACCCTCCAAGTTGAATTTGCGCCTGCAGTTCATTCAATTTGTTCCTTGTACTCCATGCGTTTGCATAAAGAACGCTTATTTGGGCTACACACCCTAATCTGTCCTTCAGCTCTAATGTTTTACTCACATGTTTCTTATTTCTCTCTCCTGGTTTAATGACTTTACATTTTTTTAGTTTTCTCTTTACCTGCAGTGCATAAAGCGCAATTTCTGACTTACTCTACTCTTCCCTTTCGTTTGTTTTTGAACTATTATTTATACTACATTTTCCACCTGATCCCTCCCCACCACCAACCCCCAATTTTTTTTTAGTCCTTGTGACTGCCCTGTTTATCCTTTCCGCTAGGACCCTTGTCCCAGCCCGGTTCAAGTGGAGCCCGTCCCAATGGTACAGTTCCTTCCTGTCCCAATACTGGTACCAGTGTCCCATGAAATGAAACCCCTCTTTCCCACACCACTCCTTCAGCCATGTATTCACCTCCCTAATTTTCTCATCCCTACACCAATTTGCACATGGTTCAGGTAATAATCCAGAGATTATAGCCCTTGAGGTCCTGTTTTTTAAATTTAGCTCCCAGTTCCTGGTATTCTCCAAACAGGACCTCTTGCCTACTCTTCCCTATGTTGTTGGTCCCAACATGGACCCCAATGTCTAGATCCTCCCACTCCACCTCCAATATCCTTTCAAGCTGGTTCGAGATGTCCCTCACCCTGGCACCAGATAGGCAACATACAATGTGGGCCTCTCGATCCTGCTTACAAAGGATGCCATCTGTCCCCCGAATTATTGACTCCCCTACAATTATCACATTATGCTTCCTCTCCTCCTCCTTCTCCTCCCTGCTTTGGACATCCTCCTGCTCCAAGATGCCATGGTCCACATTCTGGCTGTCCTTCTGACAGTCTTTATTCCTATTCTCACATTTAGTAAGTACTTTGTACCTGTTGAATAGGATCAGTTTCTGCAGATCCTCGTTCTCTATCTCATCTGGGTTCCCCTTACGCTGCACACTATCGGTCATACCAACCCTGTTCTGAATTTGCACTTCTCTACGGGATGTGACCGAGGTGTGGAGCAAACTGTCCAGATATTGCTCTCCCTCCTTTATGTGTCGGAGTGTCTCCAACTCGCATTCCAGCTCAATGACTGAGCCGGAGAGATTTGTGACAGAGGCATCTACTGCAGATGTGTTCGCTCAGGACAGTCTCGCTGTCCACAAACTCCCACATACTGCAGTCCAGACACACAATCAGCTCTGCCATATCATTGTCTAGATTATTTACATTATTTATATCTGCTTTCTAGTTTGTTGTAAGTTTTTTATTCTTTTTCTACACACTAACTTGCACTAAGCACTAAAGCACTGGAATTTTTTTTTAAATGCCTCTATTTATTAGGCTACTATTTAAACTTAGCAGAAATAAACTTAGACTTGTCTCTGATCGGATCTGGAGGAAAAAAAAACACTCACCAGCTACTCACCAATCAGCTCCTTCCCTTGTACTGACGTCACTTTAACTTTTTTTTACCTCTCTTCCTGATGCTTGCGCTCCCTCACCTCTGGGCTTTCCGATTCTTGAACAAATTGCTCAGATGCTAAAAATACTTATCCTCGATCCTGATCTTAATTCCCTCAGGTTCTGTCTCCCCTTCCTCTCGGCACTGATTCTGATGTCACTCTTTATATCGCAATATGATTAAAGAATCAATTACAGCTGTGAGGAGGGAGGATATCTTAGAAGGATCATCAAATGAGGCCATATGGGTTGAACTGAAAAACAAAAAAGGGGCAATCACACTGCTGGGAGTGTATTATAGACCTCTGAACAGTCAGGGAGATAGAAGAGCAAATATGTAGGCAAATTTCTGAGATGTGCATAAATAGGGCAGTAATAGTCGGGTATTTCAACTTCCCAGATATTAACTGAGATAAAATTAGTGTGAAGGGCATAGAGGGAGCAGAATTCTTAAAGTGCATTCAGAAGAACTTTTTTAGCCAGTACGTAGCAAGCCCAACAAGAGAGAGGGCAGTTGTGGACCTAGCTTTAGGAAATGAAGCTGGGCAGGTGGAAAGGGCATCAGTGGGAGAGCATATTGGTGGTAATGATCATAATTCAATTAGATTTAGGGTAGTTATGGAAAAGAATAAGGATGGACCAGGAATAAAAGTTCTCAATTGGGAAAAAGCTAATTTTACTAAGCTGAGAGGTGATTTAGCCAAAGTGGACTGGAGACAGAAACTTGAAGGTAATTCAGTGTCAGAGCAGTGGGAGGCATTCTAGGAGGAGATAGTGAGGGTTCAGAGCAAGTATGTTCCCTTAAAGAAAAACGGTAGGACGAACAAACCGAGAGCTCCCTGGGTGTCAAGGGGCAAAGAGGGTAGGATAAAGAAAAAAAGGGAAGCTTATTGCAGATACTGAGGACTCAATACTGCAGAAAGCCGAGAAGAGTATAGAAAGTGTAGGGGTGAAATCAAAAAGGAAATTAGGAAAGTAAAGAGAGGGCATGAAAAAATATTGGCAAGTAAAATCAAGGAAAATCCAAAGATGTTTTATAAATACATTAAGAGCGAGAGGATAACTAAAGTAAGAGTAGGGCCTATTAGGGACCATAAAGGTAACCTGTGTGTGGAAGCGGAAGACATGAGTATGGTTCTTTATGAAAACAGATGCAAAGTATTCATTAAGAGAGGGATGATGCAAACATTGCAATCAGGGAGGAGGAGTGTGAAATATTAGATGAAATAAACATAGTGAAAGAGGAAGTATTAAGAGGTTTAGCATCTTTGAAAGTAGATAAATCCCCAGGCCCGGATGAAATGTATCTCAGACTGTTAAGAGAAGTAAGACAGGAAATAGCAGAGGCTCTGACCATAATTTTCCAATCCTCTCTGGCTGCAGGTGTGGTGCCAGAGGACAGGGGGACTGCTAACGTGGTCACAGAAATCACAGAAACCCCACAGTGCAGATAGAGGCCATTTCGACCCATCGAGCCTACACCGACACATATCCCACCCGATCCCCGTAACCCCTACACCAACACATATCCCACCCTATCCCCGTAACCCCACGTATTTAATCCCCCTAACACTAAGGGTCAATTTATCATAGCCAATCATCCTAACCCGCACATCTTTGGACTGTGGGAGGAAACCGGAGCACCCGGAGGAAACCCACGCAAACACGGGGAGAATGTGCAAACTCCACACAGACAGTCACCCGATTCGAACCCGGGTCCCTGGCGCTGTGAGGCAACAGTGCTAACCACTATGCCACCGTGGTACCATTGTTTAAAAAGGGAGAAAGGGATAGACCAAGTAATTACAGGCCAGTCAGCCTAACCTCGGTGGTGGGAAAATTATTGGAAAAATTCTGAGGGACAGGATAAATCTTCATTTAGATAGACATGGATTAATCAGGGACAATCAGCATGGATTTTTTAAGGGAAGGTCATGTCTGACTAACTTGATTGAATTTTTTGAGGAGGTGACAAGGAGGGTCAATGAGGGTAGTGCGTTTGATGTGGTCTATATGGATTTTAGCAAGGCTTTTGATAAGGTCCCGCATGGCAGACTGGTCATGAAAGAAAAAGCCCATGGGATCCAAGGCAAAGTGGAAGTTGGATCCAAAATTGGCTCAGAGGCAGGAAACAAGTGGTAATGGTCGAAGGGTGTTTTTGTGAATGGAAGGCTGCTTCCAGTGGGGTTCCGCAGGGCTCCTTTGCTTTTTGTGGTATATATCAATGATTTGGACTTGAATGTAGGAAGTGTGATTAAGAAGTTTGCAGATGATATAAAAATTGGCCGTGTGGTTGATAATGAAGAAGAAAGCTGCAGACTGCAGGAGTTATCAAAGGACTGGTCAGGTGGGCACAACAGTGGCAAATGGAATTCAATCTGGAGAAACATAGAAACATAGAAGATAGGAGCAGGAGTAGGCCATTCAGCCCTTCGAGCCTGCTCCGCCATTCAATGCGATCATGGCTGATCATCCAAACTCAGTACCCTGTCCCTGCCTTTTCCCCATATCCCTTGATCCCTTTAGCCTCAATAAATATATCCAACTCTTTCTTGAATATATTTAATGAACTAGCCTCCACCGCCCTCTGTGGCAGAGAATTCCACAGGTTCACCACTCTCTGGGTGAAGAAATTCCTCCTCATTTCAGTCCTAAATGGCTTACCCCTTATCCTTAGACTATGACCCCTGGTTCTGGACTCCCCGGCCATCAGAAACATCCTTCCTGCATCTAGTCTGTCCAGACCTGACAGAATTTTATAGGTTTCGATGAGATCCCCTCTCAATCTTCTAAACTCCAGTGAGTATAAGCCCAATCGACACAATCTCTCCTCATACGTCATTCCTGCCATCCCAGGTATCAGCCTGGTGAATCTTCGCTGCACTCCCTCCATGGCAAGAATGTCCTTCCTCAGGTAAGGTGACCAAAACTGCACACAATACTCAAGGTGTGGTCTCACCAAGGCCCTGTACAACTGTAGCAAGACATCCTTGTTCCTGTACTCGAACCCTCTTGCTACGAAGGCCAACATACCATTTGCCTTCTTAACCGCCTGCTGCACCTGCATGCTTACCTTCAGCGACTGGTGCACAAGGACACCCAGGTCTCTTTGCACTTCCCCTTCTCCCAATCTATTGCCATTCAAATAATAATCTGCCTTCCTGTTTTTGCCACCAAAGTGTATAACCTCACATTTATCCACATTATAGTGCATTTGCCATGTTTCTACCCAATCACCCAACCTGTCCAAATCGTACTGGAGTTTCCCGACATCCTCCTCGCAGCTTACCCTCCCGCCCAGCTTTGTGTCGTCTGCAAATTTGGAGATATTACATCCAATTCCCTCGTCCAGATCATGAATATATATTGTGAACAGCTGGGGTCCTAGGACCGATCCTTGCGGTACCCCACTAGTCACTGCCTGCCACTCGGAAAACGACCCGTTTATTACAACTCTTTGCTTTCTGTCCGCCAACCAGTTCTCTATCCAAGTCAATACCTTGCCCCCAATCCCATGTGCCTTAATTTTGCACGCTAATCTCTTGTGTGGGACCTTATCGAAAGCCTTCTGAAAGTCCAAATACACCACATCCACTGGTTCTCCCTTATCTATTTTACCAGTTACATCCTCAAAAAATTCCAGTAGATTAGTCAAGCATGATTTACCTTTTGTAAATCCATGTTGACTTTGTCCGATCCTGTCACTGCTTTCCAAGTGCTCTGCTATTACATCTTTTATAATAGACTCTAGCATTTTCCCCACTACCGATGTCAGGCTTACCGGTCTATAATTCCCCACTTTTTTTCTCCCACCTTTTTTGAATAGTGGGGTAACATTAGCTACCCTCCAATCCATGGGTACTGTCCCAGAGTCTATCGAGTTCTGGAAGATGACCAGTAATGCATCTACTATCTCTAGGGCCACTTCCTTAAGTACCCTGGGATGTAGACCATCAGGCCCTGGGGATTTATCGGCCTTCAGTCCCATCAATTTTCCTAACACCATTTTCCTACAAATACTGATTTCTTTCAGTTCCTCTCTTTCATCAGACCCTATGTTCCCCGGCATCTCTGGGAGGTTATTTGTGTCCTCCTTTGTGAAGACAGAACCAAAGTATGTATTTAGTTGGTCTGCCATTTCCTTGTTTCCCATTATAAATTCCCCCGATTCTGACTGTAAGGGACCTACGCTTGACTTCACTAATCTTTTTCTCTTCACATATCTATAAAAGCTTTTACAGTCAGTTTTTATGTTCCCTGCTAGCTTACTCTCATATTCTATTTTCCCTTTCTTAATTAATCCCTTTGTCCTCCTTTGTTGACTCCTAAACTGCTCCCAATCCTCAGGATTATTGCTTTTTCTAGCCAATTTATATGTCCTCTCCTTGGATCTTATGCTATCCCTAATTTCCCTTGTTAGCCACGGTTGAGTCACCTTTTTTGTTTTATTTTTTTGCCAAGTGTGAGGTACTGCAATGCATTTGGGGAGGGCTAATGAGGCAAGGGAATACACTATAAATGGTAGGACATTGAGAAGTGCAGAAGATCAGAGGGACCTTGGAGTGCATGTCCAAAAATCCCTGAAGGTTGCAGGACAGGTAAATAAGGTGGTTAAGAAGACATACGGGATACCTGCCTTTATTAGCTGAGGCATAGAATATAAGAGCAGGGAGGTTATGCTTGAACTGTATAAAACACTAGTTAGGCCGCAGCTAGAATACTGCGTGCAGTTCTGGTCACCACATTACAGGAAGGATGTGATTGCACTAGAGGGGGTATTGAAGAGATTTACGAGGATGTTGCCTGGGCTGGGGAATTTTAGCTATGAGGAAAGATTGGATAGGCTGGGGTTGCTTTCTTTGGAACTGAGGAGGCTGAGGGGAGACCTAATTGAGGTATATAAAATTATGAGGGGCCTAGATAGAGTGGATAGGAAGGACCTATTTCCCTTAGCAGAAGGGTCAATAACCAGGGTGCATAGATTTAAAATAATTGGTCAGGAGTTTAGAGGGGATTTGAGGAGAAGTTTTTTCACCCAGAGGGTGGTGGGGGTTTGGAACTCACTGCCTGAAAGGGTGGTAGAGGCAGAAACCCTCATCACATTTAAAAAGTACTTGGATATGCACTTGAAGTGCCGTAACCTACAAGGCTACAGACCAAGTGCTGGAAAGTGGGATTAGGGTGGATAGCTCTTTGTCAGCCAGCACGGACAAGATGGGCCGAATGGCCTCCTTCTGTGCTGTAAATTTCTATGATTCTATGATATGATTCTTTCAATTACTGCCTGTGTTTGAGCTGGTCTCAGCTCCCGCTCCTTCTGGCCCTGGGCCCGGGCCTCCTCTGCCACCGCGCTTTATATCTCCCTCTGCACTCGCTCAGCTCCCGCTCCTTCTGATCACCATGGCTAGTGACTTCAAGGAGCTTGGGCCTCAGACTGTGGTAGCTTGGGTTGCTGGTGGGACAGTCTGGCACAGCTGGCTTTGTGGCACTGGAGAGTGGTGGGGTGGGGGATTGTGGGGGGCGCTCTCCCTTGCTGCCACTGACTCTACTGCCAATAAGCCCAAATCATCTTCAGGACCTGAAAAGAGGGAATATAGAAAACTATTTGTAGCTAGTGGCAATGGTATATCATTGCAAAACAGTGGTTGCGCAATAAAGCACCAGGCTGCGATTTAGATTGAGAGAGGAGGATAGTTAAATGATTATCTTTCTTTCTTATAAGGGAAATGGATAAGGGCAAAGCACTCTGTGGCACACATCCTCCTGCCTCTCTCTCTGCCCAGGATATCCACAGCAGCCTCTTCAGCAGATGACAGCATGTGAAATCGAATCCTTTTTCCTGTGCTGGTCCTCTCACTGACATTGTGTACTCGTTTGTCCTGCAAGAGAAAAATGGGTGTGTTAGTGAGTGACATGCTGAAGAATTCTGAACATCTGTATATGAGGGTAGATAGTTTGTTTGGTGCTATGAAGAAGCATCAGGTGTGTGCAAGAGATGATTGTGAGAGCAGTGGCAGAGTTTGGAAGTGGCAGCAGGAGAACAGCCACTAAATGGGTGTTGTCGTTTTTGGTTGGGAGGAAATTGACGCAGGGGAGGTCAGCAATTTCATAGATACTCTTGCAGTTGGGATAAAATTGAACCTTGGTGGGGGCATAAAAAGGGGTGGTAGCGGATCGGCCACCCGTTATACACCCTGTCTGATTTTCCTTTCCATTAACTTTAACTAAAAAAAGGTATGACCTGTGCGCATTTCCTGTATTTCACATTTCTATGCACACTTCCTGTATTTCACATTTCCTTTTATCTGTCGCACTGTGGCATTACTCTTCCACTATCACAGTTTAAATTTAGTGTCACGCATTCAATGTTGTTCTGTCTCATTTTGAATTTCTTGCACCTGATTGGTCATATGAGAATTATTAATTGCAATTGACTCATATATAGATTTCTTGGAAAGTAGAAGGCAAACTAATCAAATCACTCAAAACACTTTGAAAAATTTTCCTTCTGCAATTTTTTCTCCTCAATGACCGGCTCAAATAAGGTTTCTAACATAAAACATAAAAACTGTATATTTCACAAATAACATGATTAACATTATCCTTTGTCTCCGGGAGTACCTTAATTACTATTGTCTCAAAGCCTCGGCCTGAAGAACATATTTTTCTTGGGGCTAAAGCTGAGGGTCAGCTAAAGGTTCATGTGCAATCTTAGCATGTGCATTGTACAGCTTCCTACCAGGTATCACTGGGAATCTCTCCATCTAAGTGGAAGACTGCACTCTGCCATCCTGATTCCTCAATTTTTTCATTTTCCAAATTATTTGAAAAGCAGTTGGAAAATTAATTTCAACAGCTTTATTCACATTTAAGCAATTATTAAGTCTTTGATGTTTGCCTCAGAGAGCCGTGCTGAGAAAGACCCACCAAAGAATTTGAACTCTACTTTTCACTTATGGAGTTCAAAACAATCATTGTTTGCAGATTTTTTTTCAGTGGTGGAATCAAAGCGTGTCTTAGCTCACAGTATAACAGTATTTAATTTTCAAATGATTTGAAAACAAACTGAAAAAGGAATTTAGGAAGGTGTATGGAGCTTAAATTTCACATGAGCTATTAACTTTTTTTAGTTTAGAAAATGAGACAAGCTGAAAAAGCAAAAAAGAGCAGGAACAAATAATTAGAACACCTGCCCCCCTCCTTTATTTATATTTCAATTTTCAAAACAATCAGTATTGAGGCAAGATTTGTTTATGTGGCTGCAGAAGGTGAGAGAACTAGTAATTGAATCTTTTCCAGGGAATTGCTTCAATGCTTCTGTGTACCAAAATGTTACTACACTTCTTTTCAATGAGCACTCCTTCACTATTTCCCCTACATACAACTGCAGTGCTATTAAACCACAGATCTACCCCCTCAGTGCTGCCAAATATTAGGACCCTTTTTATGGGTTCCCTTTGTACTCCTGTCACAGAGTTTCTGGCATGCAGCACTACGATAATGTGGGGATGGGGGAATGTAAATTTTGAAGATCTTAAACAATGTAATCAATTGTGGGGGATTGATTCTTCTCCATCTACTCTATATTTTTTTTTAAAAACTTTAAACTGTAGTGCTCGAGGATCATCTTTTCAGTACTGTCAATTCCCAGAACCCCCGCCCCCCCGCCCAGTGCTGCTAAATACATGGGGGGAGAAATTCATCATTGTCCCGTTTGGGGGTGGTAATTTTGAAAGCTGGGAAACTTGGCGCCAGGCGCTAATGATTCCCAGCTTTCACAAAATTGGGTTTAGTGCTCCAGGAAGGAAGTGGAGCTGCCGCGTCCTGAGGCTCTTTCCCTCCCTTAAAAGGAAGGGCCATCGCTGCATTGGGATCAGTTAGCTGGTCCCTGATGGCAGCCACGATCCGGCTCGTTCAGCCCCAGGCACTCCAGCAGAGTGCCGGGCTGATCGATCGCGGCCCAGGAGAAGCAAAAAAAATTGCCCAAAACCATTTCAGAAATGTAGGTACTTACCTCGGCAACCTCCCCTTTAACTTTCGCCCCCGAAGCACCCGGCCTCCAGATCACCGCCTCCTGCAGCTGTCGCTGTTGTCGCATGCGCATCCCGATGACGTCACGATCTCTGGGCGAAGGAGATCGGGGCGCAATGCCATACCGCCGCCACAAACCTCCCACTGAATATAGCGGGAATCAATCTTCTCGCCCTGCCCAGTCGGTAAATGCTTAGCGCCCCGTTAGTACCCCCGGAGGCGCTAATGGGAGGCACTAAGCTGCCCAATTTCTCCCCCTAGGACTTCTCCATTAGTGTTACCAAAGCCTAGGATCGCTTCCAGCCTGTTAAACTCCAACCAACCCTGCCTACCCCCCGCCCCCCCACTACTGCTAAACCCCACACACATGCCTCCAATCAATATTGTCAACCATCTTCCAATGTTTCATGCACCTTAAGAAAAGTAAGGGATACAAATTAATTCATAGGTAAGGGAACATGGAATAATATTCAAGATCACTAATTAATGATTTTCAGAGAAAACATAACAGAATTGCAGAATTTTAACCCCAAAAACCCCAGACTATCTTTTGATAAAAATGCAATTTGCTTTATTTCTTCACTTTATGCTAATAGTGCATTGTTAGTTACCTGACTTAACACCCATTTTGCTTTAAATGGAAAGGAAAACCAGACGGTGTGTAAAATGGGCAGCCGACCCACTGCCACTTGTTTCCTGCCATGAGGGAACAGTTAAAATCGAACCCCAGCATGCCATCTGACTTCCGAGAAGCACTGTTACGAGAGAACACTTATTTAGTGTGTGTGTCTGTGGAAAAACAGTGCATCACATTCGTCTATCATTTTCCTGAGCCATACTTTGGTGCCACAACTCAGGGAAATTTTCATAAAACAGTGACAAAAAGGAACTGAACAGATAAGGAATGTACAAAACCAATATGAGGAAAGCTAATAAATATCTTTCCAATTAGGAACCACTAAGAACATATGATAACAACATATTACATGCGAATAGTCAGAAAAGTCAGCAATAAAAGAAAGAAAAAGGGAAACAAATCAAACTGCACTAAATATTTTTTGAAACGCCTTTTAGCCGCCATCTTGGTTTTTCCACTAAGCTGAGCAATTATTCACCAGTGTAACTCCAGTTGTCGAATACTTCCACCCAAATATGGTGGCCATATTATAAGATTCACATGATGAAAATACATCACACAATATATTTCCTGTCATTTGCATCATAGCAATACTGGATAGTAGAAATATTAGTCCCCCTTCATCAATAGCATAACCTTTGACTCGCCGTGAGCAAAGCCATGGGGGATCTGCTGGTCTTCTAGAAGTATTCTGTTTAGTTTTAGTAAAACTGTCAGTTCCACAAAGTGACTTTTATAAACAGGCTAAAATTAAATTTTGCCAAAAGTATTTTGTAGCACAGCTTTCAACTTAATGGGGGCTATGTAATGAGAGAGAGCTTTTAGTTTACCTAAAATAACTTTTGTATACTTTCACGTTTGTTTGACATCTTTGTCTAGTAACAATAGGATACCTTTTTATGTGAAAATATACTAGAAGTTTCCAGCTTAGAGTCCATCTGGTGTTATTCCTTCTTGATAAATTGTACTGATAATTTGCTTTCAACTGTGGAATTTCTGAATCATTTGCTTTTGAAATTGGATAGCCTGTTTATTCTCACAAGGATTGGTTTCTTTGACCCCTCCCTTTTATGGCATTGTGTATGAAACAATTTTAAGTTTTGCAAATCACATTAGACAATAAGAAGAATGTTCACCTATAAAAGTCGAGCATTACAGTTTTATACTTTCTAATTTCGGTCACAGTAAAAATAAAAGTCTATTAAAATGTAACAGGGAAGGAATTAGTGTAGTGTGTCTACTGATAACTGTTTTTCAAAAAGTATTTGTAGTTACTGTATCATGAAATGGTTTGCTTAAATTAAATTTGTGCTTGCTATTTAGATCTTTATTCATAATCTTCAAACAGTTAAATATTTGAACTTTTTAAAAGTATCTCTGTGAACTGTGCCATGGAATTCTATTTCTAGAATTTTTTTAGCTTGTTTTTGGAATTTTGAATTGCGTAACAATAACTACAACATACAAGGGAAAGATAAAATTAAATAAACAGTCAAAATCACTGTATAAAGCACAGTTTTGATACTGCAACAACAACAAGCTTAAGTATAAGTTCACAACAGTCACAAACCTGAGGCAGAATTAAACCAAGTATGGTAAGACAGAAGGGGGACGATTTTCAAAAAGCACTCGCTCATTTACCGGCAAGTCTATGGGTATTAGGACTCTGAAAATTGGGTCGCAGTTTTGCCCCTGAAGTGCAGCTGCGCCATTTTGGATCAGGCCTCTTGTTCAGTGTCCAACATGCCTGCTTGAAATCAAAGGGCACCTATTTAATATATGTAAATGACAGTCATGTGCCAGTTTCAGGACCCAAATGTCATATTGAACAACTTTAGCGAGCTATTTGGCAGTTCTACAATAGACTCGCAAATCATTGGCAGAAATAATTAGGAGGGCACCATTTCCGATGTTATTTAAAGGGATCTCCAACTGCTCAGTGAAGCATTGGTTTCCATTGCCAGTAACTGCACACTCTTGTCTTTCTGCCCTGGAATAAGAGTTGGCACTTTGTAGCAATGGAAATCAGTAGCAGATGAGTGGCAGCTCTGGGGCCACCAGATTGTTATGCAGAATGTGTGAGGAAGACAATTCATTATCAAGAGTAAAGGAGAGGAAGATGGCCAAGCACCTTGCAGGGTGTTTCCTCCAGCTTGCTATTTACTACAGTTTGTGCTTTTCCTCTGCCTATTACATTGATGACTGTCTCTTCCCTTGGTGTCAACCCTTGCAGTGCTTGTGGCTTTCCTCTGGTTCTCAAGATCTCTCTTCTGTTGTGTTTCAGCTTGTCCTTCAAGAAGAGTGGGTGCGTGCTATTGTGTGGCCTGTTGAAGGGACATGAAGATGGCTGTGGCAGCTTAGCACAGTATGCATGGTGAGAGAAAGAACAACTGGTATGGAGAAGAGGGGCCAGTAATTGTGAGGGGAGTGACGGGTGAGAGTGTGCAAGCAGAAGCAGAAGGAGATGCATTGAAGTGTGCTGCTATGATTAGAGTAGAGAGATCAATAGCAGGGAAGGAAAAGATTGTTCATGCTTGGGCTAAGTAGAGGGGTGCAGGGTTGTGCAGAGAGTAAGAAAGCTGTGAATGGGAGTCTTACTTTATGCAGCTATAGTCAAGTCATATAATTTATTTTATAATTGCTGCCAGGTCCGCCCACTGTTCATGAGCTATCTGGCGGGGCACTCAGCACCCGTCTACAGGGTTAGAACTTCCTTCTGGTTACCTCCTTCACCAGGAACTCCATAACACCATCAGAGAAACAGCAGGCCGGAGCAGCAGCACCTCACCAAGGCACCTCCCCTTTAAAAGGTGTAAGTTGCCTTTAAACTGCAGAAACCCTGCTGGATTTCCCACCCCCCACAAATGATAAGAGGCTAATAAGCCCAATGACCACTGACACATCACCTGCTGAAAGTGTGGAGGAGTCCGCTTCCAGTTTATCTGGTGCCATCTCCCAAGACATCAGCATTCTTGGACGGGCACTGTGGACACCTCGCCTACCTTGTGCCTGTTTTGGGTGCAGGTTGAAAATCTCTTGCAGAATGTCTTTTTTTCCCACAATTTTTTTTAAGAGCTTATCTTTGTACAACTGAACAAAAATCCTGAACAAAGTAATATGTCACGAAGTGCAGTGATAGTTTGTTATGCTTTTAATTTGCATGATTTCAGCAGTTGTCTAATTAATCTGTTCCACGATTTCCCTCTTACTAGGAGAATCATTCTTAGGTTTGTGACTCCTTTCCACTCTGAGATACCTGGTTTCATCTATCGTAGTGTATGGGATGCTATATTTGGTGTCAGGGCTTCTTGGTTAGAGAAGGGAAAATCAGCCAGCATCTGATTGCTATTCAGTGATCCCTGTTAGAATTGTGTTTCTGTGGATTTTGGTGAAGAAAGGATTGGCTGTGATTTCATCTGCCGTTGAAAAACCTAGTGACGCTTACTGGCAAACCTCATGTATGAATGATGGGTACTTTCGTGGAGTGCCAGAGTAGTGACTAGTGCCCATGAATCTATATTCCAGTCAGGAATCAAGCACTTCAGAGAAGGAGGGGAACAATTGGTGAGAAGAAAGAATGATTAACCATAGTTAATAAACCACCAACTGTGAACCCAACATGCTGATGGTGAAGAAAAGTTGCAAATGTCTGTCAAATCCAACATGAAATAAGTTATTATTTAACCTTATGTGTGAATTAATGTAAATGTAGATAGTAGGCTAGTTTAGATGAGTGCAATTTCTTATTTTCTCACAAAAATTGCTGCTTTGATCTTCAGAGCAATGATTAGACTGTTTCAAAGGCCACTTGTCAGAATTTTTCTTTACCAGTTGCCAAAGCAGGAAGTTGGATATGCACAATATACAAAATGCTAGAAGCAATGCAGGCTCTTTCATAAAATTGTGCATGTCTGTTATTTTTTAGCATAGCATATGGCAAGACAACATAGACATAACAGAAGACATTATTGCAAAGCAGAAATGCTGAATGTGAAGCATGAGCAATTATCTTTTGTCTGACAGATCCTGTTCTACAAAAGGAAAAAAACAACTTTGTTGGATTTGGGTGATATAATATTTGCCAAGAATATTAGCTGAAAGCAATTTTAGTTGACACTGCATATACAGAATGTGTTGTATTCAGTGCAAACATTCCTACAACTTCTTTTCAACAATTTATTTCATAATGATCTCAAAGATGTATATTACTACTAAAATATTAATGACTGATTTCCAGCAGAACAGTTTGGAATATTCTTGATCCTCTTCTCTGTGTATGGCTGGGAATTTGGGATCCTGATGCAAATTTTTATTAACCTAGTATATTCTGAAGATATAATGATTAGATTTGTGAAAGGTAGATTTGCATTTGCATAGCCCTTGTCGCTTTGAAAGGTCTCAAAGCAGCCAAGTGATTGCTGTTAGTCTAATAAAGCAGCCATTCTGCACCAGCAACATCCCACAAACAGTGATGAGCCGAGTGACCAATTGACTTTTGTGTGTGTGTGGCATTGGTTGAGGGATGAATGTTAGCTAGGCTACAAGAACTCTCTTTCCTTCTTTGCATAGTCCCATGAGATCTTTAGCAATCATGTGAAGCACCAGAAAAGGCTGACAGGCCTTGATTTAATGTTTCAACTGAAGAACAATTGCACACTCCCAACCAAAAAGCTGCATGAAGCTACACAATGCATTGACAGGACTTGGTTGATCATCTATTTCAATTAGAGAACCTTTTCTTATAATTGCAACATTAAATCACTTTTTATGGTGTTTTGTACCTGGGGCTTACCCACCATGATATGCAATAATAATCAGGCCACATGACTTTTCACCAGAAGAAGTGAATATGGCAAGTATAAAAGATGAAGCTGCCATTTCTTGCTGCTTGACATCCTGCAGTTCAAAGTAGGGTTAAAGCTACAAGTGACACGAGGAATGATGAGAAAAAAAATCTTACTAACCTGATAGGGGAAATAGGCCTAAAGTCCAGTCAAATCTAACCTAAGAGTCATCGGAACCAGACTACAAACTCTCTCAATAATTACTGTGGATCTTGGATAGTAGAAATCCCAAACTGTGCGGAAACTAAGCATAAAGGAAAAATCCAAAAATCTGTAGAAATCATGATTGCAATCTGGAAAAGGTGTGCCTACATTAGGACAAAGCAGGTACAAGATGCTAGATTCTACTACAGCAAAATATTAAAACCTAAATTATCAACAAGTACAGTAGGTAATTGCAATACTTTAAAATGTTGCATCTTGTTTGGGACTTCATTCTAAGGGCAGCTGAAATATTAGAGCCCAGGACAGGATGCAGTTATATCAGAGATGAATGAGATGCAATAGAGCAATGAATGGAATGAAAAAAAAAGCAAGGAGTGAAAGTGGAGAGGAGGCTGGAAAGGAGCAGTTGTAGAGCTCAGTTGACAATGAGTAGTGAAATGAGACAGAGAGTACAACGCTGGCCTAGAAATTGGGCCATCTAGCACCAATTGTTCAGATGTTACACGGCCTACTAAGGCCCCAAAATGGCGGGTAGGAAGCATGTGCACACTTCAGGGTGGAAGTTCACCACCCAACACATTGGCTAAGAACAAACAACAGGCGTCTTTAACCCATGTCTTTTGCATATGGATGGAATTCTAGAGATAGGGCCAATATGGGTGATGGCCTTACCACGAATAATGAAACGGAAGCACAGAAAGCCAGAGTCAAAGTAAGGCAGAAAAAAGCTGCAGAAGTAGAATGGAACAAGGCCAATATATTGTGGGAGAGGGAATGTGTGTAGGTTAGCGAGGACAGTGTTGGGAGGTGAGCGGGACTTGGGGGGGTGGGGGTAATTTTAACCTAACCCACCTGGCGGGAAGCTGTTGTGATTGGGTCGGCTGCCAATTTTACACCATGCCTGATTTTATTCTTGGATGGGTGGGGTTAAAATTACCCTTTTCGTGCGAGATGCGATGTGGGCAGCATTCCTTTGGATGAGTTGCAGTTTATGAAGTGTGGAGGTCAGGAGACTGGTGAGGAAGGAGTTAGAAAAACTGAGTCAAGAGGTGACAAAGGCATGGAATGGGTAGTATGGGGGAGGTAGGAATGGAGGAAAGTCAACCACTATCTCCAGCCCAAAAACCCAGTGCAGCATCTGTTTAATGAAAACACTTAGCTGTTTGGGCCCTCCATGGCATTACTGCCTGCCCCGCTCAGTCTTTCATTTGAGTGGGGCTGGACACAATCCTAAGGCCCAATATTTGTGGGTGTCCTCAGAATCTGGCGTAAAGGCAGGAATTGCCGCAGCATCACTTCCACTTCATTTGCGTCAGATTTCCATGTACGCGTGTATGCATCTGCTGTTGGATTAGACACTCCACTCTGCCACTCCCAACCTGGGATCCCCAGAAAATAGAGGGATTTCTTTTGAAAGTTTTGCTAAATGTAGATGATGCTGTTATCATTTCTAAAATAGCTACTGATAGATTATTGCTTTAGTGGGATTTGGAATTAAGTAGGAGTATAAAATTATAATGAAGGATATTGGAAGCAGTTAATAGACCAGCCACAGGAAATAATAGTTCCTAGATGGTGACAAAATTGAGGTGAGGAAACTGTTTGTATACATTGCTTTAGCCTGCCAACTTCTCAATGGATGAATACCCAGAACAAAATTAGACTTGGGGCATTCCCAGTGAGTAGTAAGGCTTTAAGATTTCCCTTGAGGTTTAATAAGAGTAGTAGAATCCTTCTTAAATCTATGTAGGGCAAAGATAATCTTGTTGCTCTGTGGAATTAAGATTTTTATCAAATAACTTATTGGAAAGAGTACTGCCCCTTTCAAATTGTGTGCCAGATGCCTTTGTGACATCTAAGCAAGGTCTTGCTTTCTTGGAATTTTTGGCCACCACAAGATCTATGAACTATTGGCTAAAGATTACCCATGAGTGCTTCTTATTGGCCAAAATGAAGTCTTAATGAAGTAACTACAAAAATTGATTGGTGAAGGTCACCCTGGCTGACCATATCAGAAAACCTTTTTGGAAGCTTTTCTGATTGATGAAAGCTTACAGGAGTTCTAAACTGCAGAATAAGGTTTTAATCGGACAAAGATATTTAAATAGTGTTGAATATTGGGAGCTAAAAGGCTGTTATATAAATACTGTGCATAAAGATTAGCTCTATTCTACGGGTTAGTTAAAGTGGGACTTAACGAGGTATTTAGAAGAACTCAACAACTATGACCTTAGCAGAGTATACAGCAAAATGTCTCTGCAAGAGATAACAGTTGCATACACTTGACGGGGAAAGTTGGATATACTGAGAGAAAGGCTGATTGAATATAGATTTTAGCTTTATTGCAAGAACAATATACATGGCACACTATTTTGTTGTAGAAGCTTTAATAAAGTAAAGCAGAGTTTGCTTCAGACTCTTTGGGAAAGGCGCCATGACAAAGCTTTAGTTCTGAAACTTCTTTGTAAAGTGATTGTTACAAATTAAGGCTTTCTAATAAAAACTTCACGTGGCATAAGTTACTCCCAAAAGTGGTCTGCGCACCTTATTTTTATAGGAGTTGACTCACATTTCCCGACATCTACTTGTACAATACCTCGAATAGTACTCCCTTGTGTCTTTTGTGCACGTGCTCATGTACCTCTGTGACCTTTTCAAGGATGGACTGAGAATCCATTGGGTAAGATACTGATACAAATAGATAAGCTGTTTTACTTCACAGTAAGTTGAATATACAGAACAGTAGTTTTGATGGGACTCACCTAATTCAATCAAGATAACTTATCTTTGTGTAATAATACAAATCAAAAAATGAAATGCTTCCCCATATCTTGACCTAAACAAGGTGGCTTTTGACTGTCCTCTAGCATTTCTAAGCTCTTAGCCTCCGCAAAGACCCTTGCACCTTTCTCTTTAAATATCTGGATGCTTTTTTAGTCTTTTCTGAACCTGTCTAAATGCCTATGTCTACGTTTGATCACACTCTGGTCACAGCTGGAAAGGGATCAAACACCTTTCAACACAATGTGAGATTTTTCCCAATCATCAAGGCAGGCTAATGAATTGCTTATTATTTACAGTTTACAGGAAAACATCAAAGCTAACTCATTATCCTCTTAATTGCTTATCGTCTCTCAGAGCTATTTTTAAATGGTACGAATGCACTTTTTTTAAACACAAAGGCCTAGAAATTGGGTTGAGGCGCCTGGGTGCTGATTTTTGCGCAGCATTCGGAGCATTAGCAAACGTCAGAAATTCAGTTTCAACGCCCCTAGAGGGAGGCGAGGCTCGAGGCGCTCCGCGTCCCTCTTAGGGCGCTGAAACTGAATATCGCAGCGCAACGTGCCGCAGCGCCACACGCTGCGGCATGGCACGCTGCGGTACTGCAGGCCTTCCTCCCATTGTTAAGGGGGGGGGGCCTGCAACAGCGCGATCCCCGATCGCGAGTGCCGGGCTCTCGGGAAACAGCCAGCAATGCCGCGGGGGGGTGTCAGGAGGCCGGGGACGGAGGTGCTGGCAGGCAGCCGCCAATAAAGGCGGCCGCCCCTCACCTCCACCTTAACTTGCGCCACTGCCGGCACAGCAAGGTCCCGTGAACCGGGCGCGGGTAGCGAACGGCGCTACAGCGGCGTTCGCTACCAAATATCGCGATCGGGGCGCTAATGGGGCGCTGCGCACACCGATGACGTCATCGGTGGCGGCGCAGCGCAACAGGCTAACGCCACCATTAGCGCTCCCGCTGAATATTGCGGGAGGCGCGGCCAGTGGCGCTACAGCCACTGACTGCCCTCTTTAGGCGCTAATAGGTGGCGCTACATACCCAATTTCTCCCCCAAGACGTTTAAAGGTAACTCTTTTTTCCAAAACTTTTTAGTGGAAAATGGTCAGAAGATACTGAAACATGACAATGAACTTAAGACTTTTGGCACTTGACTGCCAATATCTGATTTTTAAAAATTTGCCTTGAAAACAAATTAAACATTCACAAAGGCCACCTTCACGTACCATCACCCGACTCCGCGCCGCCTCAGCTAATCTGCTGCTGAAACCCTCATGCCTTTGTTGCCGCTATACTTGACTCTTCCAATGTTCTCCTGGCCGGCCTCCCATCTTCCACCCTACATAAACTTGCGCTCATCCAAAACTCTACTGCCTGTATTCTAACTCGCACCAAGTCTTATTCACCCATCAACCCTGTGCTCACTGACCTACATTGGCTCCCTGTCTGGCAACGTCTCAGATTTAAAATTCTAATCCTTGTTTTCAAATCCCTCCATGGCCTCGCCCATCTCTATCTCTGTAACCTCCGCCAGCCCTACAACCTTCCGAGATTTCTGTACTCCTCCAATTCTGGCCTCTTGAGTATCCCCAATTTTAATCGTTCTATCATTGGCGGTCATGCTTTCATTGCCTAGGCCCCAAGCTCTGGAATTCCACCCCTAAACCTCTCTGCCTCTACCTTGTTCTCCTCCTTTAAGACATTCCTTAAAACCTACCTCTTTGACAAAACTTTTGGTCCTCTGTCCTTGACAAAACTTTTGGTCATCTGTCCTAATATCTCCTTATGTTGCTCATTGTCAAATTTTGATTGATAACGATCCTGTGAAGCGCCTTGGATTGTTTTACTACATTTAAGGTGCTATATAAATGCAAGTTGTTACTTTACCTCTTTTAGAACTAATAGATGAGACAAGAACTTGCATTTATATATCATCTTTAACATTACAGGACTTTCTCTTATCTTTACTAAAGCTTGTCTGAAATTATATTGTGGGAAATTTGGAGGATTACTGAGCAGCCTTTTTGAGATCTCCATGGGTGTCCCAAGAATGGATTGAGGGATATGAGTAAATAGTTTGAGAGAACCTGCAAGAGAAAGGGGAAATACTGCAAGGAAATAAATTTTTCCCTTCTACTTGGAGTGGGAGGAGAATCTTTAGAGCAAAGTAAATCTGGACATTTGGTTTTATATTTGTAAATGACACATTTTGTGAGATGGGAGTTATAGGCCTAGAAATTGAGTGCCCTTAGCGCCGATTTTGCGGCGCTAGAGGGCCTAGCGCTGCATTTGGCGCCGGCGCCGAAATTGCCTGGGGCCCTTACGCCGCGGTAGACCGGTAGCGCTGCGCCGGCACCGATGACGTCATCGGTGTGCGCAGCGTCCCGGTTGCCATGACGACGGGCCCCAGCGCCGAAATTCAGTTGCGGCCGCCTCGCCCGTGGCAGCCGCAACTAAGACTCTGGCAACCGAGTCTTCCCCGAGTTTGCGCCGGCGCATTAAGGTCGCGCGGCGGCCGGCCGCTTTCCCGTCGGCTGCCTGCCCGCACCTCCCTCCCCGGACTCCTCCACCCCCCCCCCCGCGGAACAGATGCGTCTGGCCTGCAAGCCCGGCACTTGTCCGAGGTGCCGGGCTCATTTTTTCAATATTTGAACGGACAGCGGCCGGGTGCAGGCAGCTCCTCCTTAACTGAAGGAGGAGGCCTGCACTTCCCCAGCCTGCCGCACCGCATCGGGTGCCGCAGCGCCGGATTAGCGCCGCAATTCGGCACTCAGCGCCCATTGGGAGGCGCTCACGCCCGCCAGTAGCGCCGGCAGCCGTCTGGGCGCGGCGCTACTGAATTTTTGGCGCGCGCAAGGGAATTAGCGCCGGCGCTAAATTTCCGGCGCTAAAGCCCTGGCGCGGCGTCAACTCAATTTCTAGGCCATAGTATAGTGTCATTATGGTATATTGTATTTTATAGTTATGATGCAATGATGGGAGCCTACAGGCAAATACAGATGTGATTGGTTAACATAACATTTTACTAAAGTAAAATTACTCCAATTGATATTAAAAATGTTCAGCAGTTTATCTTTAAGTTTCTGTTATGTTACATTTGTTTTTTGCTCTATTATATAGACATATACATTTGTTGCCTGATTTCTCCTGATCTCATGACCTACATAAATATACATTATGCACAATAATTGATCTTGAATGCTTAAACCATAATTTTTCTACAGGCTACCAAATACCCCACAAGATGATGTGGATCAGTGGCTTGAATGGGACCAAGAAGTCTGTAATATTAAGAACACCGAACTTGTAATATGAGCATGAACGTGAATCACCAAACAGCAGTTTCTTTTTAATTCCAGCTGGAAAAGCCCTACTTAAAAAATTATTTTTACCATATCATGTCCTGTTTACTGTCTGACACACAACCTAACAGACTGAATTAACTCATTAACAGTCAAAACCAGCTGCACTATAGCAAAATAAAACATACATTACTGAATTTGAACAAAAGATTAAAAAAATGGAAATAGTGAAAGAACAGTTTTCAAAATCCATATAGATGTCTCATGAAAGATAATGGGATGTATTTTGCGACCGGGTGCGTACGTGGTGCATATGCGCCCGTAGGCCGTGCAAGTTCCGGGTTTAGGCATGCGACGTGCACGCGCTAAAACCCGGAACTTACAATCTGTCAAGAATCTTCTAATCTTCTTGACAGATGATCTGCATTCCCGGGAGAAGGGCCTCTGCGGCTGGAGAGTTGCGCTATTTGCCCAACTTCCGCCCGCTGAATGCCTGTGAAATTCTTATGCCTGGCAAAAGCAGGCATAAGGCCTGCTTTTACCAGCATTTGAGTTTTAAAAAATAGAAAAATAAAATGTTATCACTAATTTATACATTAAAAACCCTGTCCAATAAGGTAAGTTTATTTTTAGAATACAGGAAACTTTTTTTTATCCAGGACCGACGTGGTGCCGGTTCATCAAAAATTCCGGATAACCGAAAGCTATAGTAAAAGATACGAGAGCTGAGAGCTCTGTATAAAGCAACAAACCCTGTTGCTTAGCAACAGGTTCAGAACAATGGCCACAAGTTCCAAGCATCTCTGTAGCTTAGCAACAGCTGCAGCCACACCCTTGCACAGCAACAGATCGAGGAAGGCAAGTACAATTTGAAGTAAAACTTACCTGAACCTACTCCTGAATTTTGCTGGTTAATCGAGATTTCTGGTTATTTAGGTGCCGGTAAATCGAAAGTTTCCTGTAGCAAAATACTGCTGACGCTGGAAATCTGAAATAACAACAGAAAATGCTGGAAACACTCAGCAGGCCAGGCAGCATCTGTGGAGCGAGAAACAGTTAACATTTCGGGTTTATTTTTAGCCCCGTTAAAACATTTTTTTTTCAAAAAATTAAATTTTTGTTTAAAATATTTAATTAAAATATTTAATTAAATGGCAGTTTAATTCATTTTACATACGTAATTTAAAAAAAAATTATTTCATGTGTTAATTTATTTTTTAAGTGATCCCCATTCATACTTATGGGGTTTCCGTACGTACGGAACTCCCATAAGTATGAATGGGGATTCCCTTCTTTTATTAGTTGGGCCGGCCCACGTGATCCCAGGGGCGCTTGTGAATCGCATACACCCCTGGGATATGTGGGCCTCTGCTCGCACAGACCCGGAGAGGCCCAGGATCACAAGTGTCCGTATCTCCCGGGCCACCAGGTAAATGCATAGATTTTTTACAGGTCGGAGGTATCCGCCCACAGGAAGCCTCCGATCGCAAATGTTGGGCCCATAAATTTTAAATATGCATGAGATGCAAGTGCTGCAGCTTCAAAATTTATTGTCCACTAGTTCAATTTAATTTTAAATATGTAATTTAAAAAAAAATTATTTTCATGTGTTGGTGTATTTTTTAAGTGATTCCCATTCATACTAGAACTGTCAAAAGTATGAATGGGGATTCCCTTCTTTTATTGGTTGGGCCAGCCCACGTGATTCCAGGAGTGCCTACGAACTGCTTGCGCGCCTGGGATACGTGGCGCTCTGCCCGCGCGGACCTGGAGAGGCCCAGGATCGCAGGCCGCCAGGTACTTTCGTAGACATTTTGCAGGCCGGAGGCGTCTGCCCGAGGGAAGCCTCCAATCGTAAATGTTGGCCCATTATGTTCTGATCCTGAATGCACTGATGAAGGTGGGTTAAGGTTCTACGGACACAGTTGTGCTCCAATAACTCTCCCAAGTGGCCATTTTTCATTGTGATCCTTGTAATGATCAATAACATGTCATTCTAGAGTGGTACACTAGATGGAGCCGTAGAGCTGTATAGAGCTGTATATTTAGTTGTATGTGTTTAAGATTACACTACCCACGATGCACTAGGCTACCCACAAGGCAGTAGTCAAGATGGAAGCCTGCACACAGAAGTACACATGCTGAATCTCTACAGATGCTGTACCTAGAGAACGTGTACTGAATAAATGACTAGCTAGAAGCTAGCTGTTCATAATAAGAATGTCTAGTTATTAATGAACATAACATGGTACCAGGATTGGTGAAGATCTGCTCAAAATTATGAAATGCGACATGGAGAATTTGAAGCCACCGGAGTTTTTGAATCTCACGGGAAATGTCGACTACAATTGGTGGACTTTCAAACAACAATTCGAACTCTACATTGCTGCCATCGGGTTCGGTACGAAGCCAGACGCAAGGAAAATAGCGTTGCTGCTCACGGTTACAGGCCCACAGGCGATAGAGGTATTTAATACAATTATATTTAATCCAGAGGAGAACAGAGAAAATTTAGACGATGTGCTAAAGAAATTTGATACACATTGTTCTCCCAAAAAGAATGAAACCTATGAGAGGTATGTGTTCTGTTCAAGGACACAGCAGCAAAATGAGACTTTTGATAGCTTTGTGACTGATCTGAAACTGAAAGCACAGACATGTAATTTCTCTGAGCTGAAAGCATCCATGATTCGTGACCAAATTGTGTTTGGTATTCATGATAAAAAGGTCAGGGAACGTCTGTTGAGAGAAACCGAACTAACATTGGAAAATGCTGTGAAAATATGCCACGCCAGCGAGCTAGCTCAAAAGCATGCGAAGACTTTCAGTGAAATCAATAATGATGCGATTGTAGTCAGTGCTGCTGTCGGTGCTGTGTCCTACAAAGGAAAGAAACGTGGGCAGAACAGAAATGAAAAGCAATCGGAGGATGACATTTTTAATTGTAAACGTTGTGGTTACAAACACCCGTTAAAACAATGCCCAGCATTTGGAAAAATATGCACAAAATGTCATGGAAACAATCACTTTGCCAAACAATGCTTTTCAAAAGTAAAAACAAAGAAAGGCCAACAAGTCAATATGATTGAGGACACTGATTTAAGTGAGACATTTTTTGTAGGAATGGTGTCATGTGACAATATAGAAAAGGATACAGAAAATGTGCAGCCCTCAGGAATAAACAATGCTGAACATAAAGTTAATGCAGTAAAAGAGGACAAATGGATGATCCCACTGCAGGTAAATGGAGCATTAGTTACATTGAAACTAGACACTGGGGCAAAAGCAAACTTAATCAGTATGAGTGACATTAAAAACATGAAAGAAAAGCCCAAAATACAGAAAAAGTCAGTACTACTGAAGAGCTATAATGGACAGAAAATAGATAGCTTAGGTGTATGCAGACTTAAAGTGACAGTCAAAGACAAAGTGCATCATCTCATGTTTTCTGTTGTGGCTGAAGGACTTGATTCACTACTGGGTGACAAAGCTTGTGAGGACTTAGAACTGGTCAAGAGAGTCTACCGTATAAACTGTGCCATAAGCAGACCAGATGACTCAGTGGATTCTGTAGTGAGTAATTTCCAGGATGTGTTCAAAGGATTTGGAGTTCTACCATTCACTTACAAGATCCAGCTAAAGGAGGATGCTCAGCCAGTGGTACATGCTCCACGAAGAGTTCCAGCACCCCTGCGTGACCGGCTCAAGAAAGAACTGGACAGAATGACCACACTAGGAGTCATCAGGAAAGTCGAAGAGCCAACAGACTGGGTTAACTCCATGGTATGTGTAAAGAAAAAGAACAATGACCTAAGAATATGCATGGATCCAAAGGACTTAAATGCAAACATAAAATGTGAACACTACCAGATTCCCAAGCGAGAAGAAATCTCCAGTGAAATGTCAGGTGCCAGATACTTTACAAAGCTCGATGCCTCACAAGGATTTTGGCAACGAAAACTGGATGAAGAGAGCACCAAATACTGTACCTTCAATACACCATTTGGCAGGTATTGTTTCCTCAGAATGCCTTTCGGGATAATATCTGCATCTGAAATCTTTCATAGAGCGATGGAACACATAATTGAAGGTCTGGAATTAGTTCGGGTCTATGTTGATGACATCATCATCTGGGGCTCCACACTGAAAGAACACAATGAGAGACTGACTAAAGTGCTACAGAGCATACGCCGGAATGGACTGAAGCTCAACAAAGCCAAGTGTCAGTTTGGCGTCCAGGAAGTCACTTTCCTAGGAGATATTCTATCTGGTAAAGGAATAGAGCCAGATATGGAAAGAGTAAACGCCATACTCAAAATGCCCCGACCCACTGACAAAAAAGGAGTACTACGCATCATGGGGATGATAAACTTCATTGGAAAGTTCATTCCTAACTTGTCAGCCAAGACAAACTGTCTGCGAGACCTGCTACATAAAACAAATGAGTTCGCATGGACAGAAAGACATGAACAAGAGTGGATGAATCTCAAAACAGTGCTGACAACCAGACCTGTACTCACTTTCTTTGACCCAACAAAGAGAATCAAAGTGTCAACGGATGCATCAAAAGATGGCCTAGGTGCGGTCTTGCTACAAGCAGAGGGTGAAGATTGGAAGCCTGTTGCCTATGCCTCCAGGTCTATGACTGATACTGAGTGTCGATACGCCCAGATTGAAAAGGAATGTCTAGGCTTGGTAGTTGAACTAGAAAAGTTTCATGGCTACATATATGGATTTCCCACCTTCACAGTTGAGACAGACCACAGCCCACTGGTTGCCATCATAAAAAAAAATCTGAATGAGATGTCTCCAAGGATTCAACGACTCATGATGAAGCTGCAAAGATATGACTTTGAACTGATCTACACACCAGGCAAGTACATAGTGTTAGCAGATGCACTATCCCGAGCACCCACAATGAGTCATGTGAGCTCTACTGAAGAAGGCGTGGATGTTCATGTGAGTATGGTCCCTGCTGCGCTGCCTGTGTCAGGCACAAAATCAAAGCAAATAGCAGAAGAAACGGTAAAAGATACAGGCCTAGAAATTGGGTTGTGGGTTCGCCAGGGCTGTAGCGCCAGAAATTTTGCGCCAGCGTTAATGCGGTAGTGCCCGACGAAAATTCGGTTGCGCCGGGCCCAGACGGTGGCGGGCGCTAAAGGAGGGTTTTAGCGCCTCAAAACGGGCGTTCAATTGGGTTTTCCGGCGCTAATCCCCCGCTGCGGCACCCGATGCGGTGCGGCAGGCTAGGGAACTGCAGGCCTCCTCCTTCTGTTAAGGAGGAGCTGCCTGCAGCCGACAACTGACCGGCGGATTCCCCCGACATCTGAGCCCGGCACCTCGGGGAAGTGCCGGGCTCGCAGCACACACACATCAGGGCCGCGGTGGGGGGTGATGCAGGAGTCCGGGAAGGGAGGTGCGGGCAGGCGGCCGCCGGGAACGCGGCCGGCCGCCGCTCCACCTTTATGCGCCGGCGCAAAGGCGTGTAAGAACCCTTTCCACAATCGTTGGTTGCGCCTGCCACGGGCGAGGCGGGCGCAGCTGAATTTGGGCTTGGGGCCGGGTTACCACGGCAACCGGGACGCTGCGCACACCGATGACGTCATCGGTGCCGGCGCAGCGCTACCGGCTAACGCCGATGGTAAGGCCCAAGTCAATTTCAGAAACGGCTATAATTCCAGCGCAATGCCCTCCAGCGCTGCTAATTGGGCGCTAACCCCACTCAATTTCTAGGCCACAGTGTTACAAACAGTAATAGAAAACATTCATCATGATTGGCCAAAAGGTTCCTGTCCAAAATACTTTCACATAAGGTCAGAATTGAGTGTCGCAAGTGGACTATTACTAAAACAGAACAGAATAGTCATTCCACAGGCTCTACGTCAAGACATGCTCAAAAGGATTCATGAGGGACACCTCGGAATTGAAAAATGCAAAAGGAGGGCAAGAGACACTGTTTATTGGCCTGGCATAAATAAGGACATTGAGAACATGATAGGCAAATGTAAGACATGTCAGAAACACCAAAACAAACAAACAAAGGAACCAATGATAGTAGCTGACTTACCAATAGCATCATGGCAAAAGGTTGGTATGGACCTCTTTCATTTAAATGGTAAAGAATATTTAATAGTGATTGACTACTATTCTAACTATCCTGAGATGGCGCTGCTCTCAAGCACATCAGCAAGCAGTGTCATAATGCATGTGAAATCCATCTTTGCCAGACATGGAATTCCCAGGATTGCCGTTAGCGACAATGGTCCATGCTTCAAATGTAAGGAGTGGCAACAGTTTGCAGCACAGTATGACTTTCAGCACATCACATCCAGTCCTTTGTACGCTCAGTCAAATGGTAAGGCAGAGAAAGGTGTTCAAGTTCTCAAGCAGCTACTGAAGAAAGCGACAGAAAGCAAGTCTGATCCTTATCTCGCCCTGCTGAGCTACCGAGCCTCACCTTTAGACTGTGGTTCTTCACCTGCTGAACTACTAATGGGTCGCAAGTTGCGCACCACGCTACCCTGCTGTGCAAAAGAACAGCAAAGTAAGGAACTGAGACAGAGACTGCAACTGTTAAAGCTGAAACAGAAATCATACTATGACAAGTCATCCAAAACTCTAAAACCATTGACAAGGGATGATGTTGTCAGGATTGAGGATCCAGATGCATGGAACAGGAAAGCTACAGTTCTTGAGGAAGTACGACCAAGGTCATACACTGTTAGAACTGAGGAAGGACAGATTCTCAGGAGGAACCGCTGTTCCCTCCTGAAAACACAAGAAACTATCCAAGAGCAGATTGATGACAATGCCGCAACTGAATCTTGTCATTCACCACCAGAACAATCTCATGAAAACACATCAGACTTACCCGTGCTGAGAAGACCCACACGTGTAGTAAAAAAGCCTGATAGGCTTAATCTTTGAGTACAAAGAAAAACTATATTGAAAATGTATTGACTGTTGTGAAAATGTTTATGTTTATAGAGCACTAACAAAAGTGTTATTGATATCATCTTTATCGTTTTTCTTGAAAGTTGATTGATATTGATTTTGTTAACCTCAAAGAAAGGGGGATGTAATGATCAATAACATGTCATTCTAGAGTGGTACACTAGATGGAGCCATAGAGCTGTATAGAGCTGTATATTTAGTTGTATGTGTTTAAGACTACACTACCCACGATGCACTAGGCTACCCACAAGGCAGTAGTCAAGATGGAAGCCTGCACACAGAAGTACACATGCTGAATCTCTACAGATGCTGTACCTAGAGAACGTGTACTGAATAAATGACTAGCTAGAAGCTAGCTGTTCATAATAAGAATGTCTAGTTATTAATGAACATAACAATCCTACATAATGATTCTTGGCAGCTACTTGGCTCAGTGGTAGCAATCTCACGTCTAAATCAGAAGGACATAGGTTCAAGCCCCACTCCTGAGACCAAAGCACATAATCTAGTTTAATGCTTCAGTGCAATACTGAGGGAGTGCTGCACTGTCAGAGGTGCTGCCTTTCAGATGAGATATTAAACCAAGTGTAAATCTACTCTATCTGGTGTCCTGGCCAACATTTATCCCTCAATCAACAACTGCAAAAACAGATTATCTAGTCATTTATCTCATTGCTGATCGTGGGAACTTGCTGTGTGCAAATTGGCTGCTGTGTTATTGCAACTGTGACTACACTTCAAAAATATTTCATTGGTTGTGAAGCTGTTTAGGAAATTCTGAGGTCTTGAAAAGCGCTATATAAATGCACGTTCTCTCTTTGCTAGTAGAATTAACTGGTTAATAATCAGAAGTAAGAATTCTTGCTGTCTTACCACCTTCCCTAGCCCATATACACTGAGGCCACTGAGCACCCATACAGCTGCTCTATTTAAGATCAGCTAATTCAGCATCTACTGATTGATCATGGGATTTTCTTCGTTTGTATGGGGGTGATTTGTATGGGGGTGATTTTGCCAATGGGGAGCTTTTGGAGGCGGGACTCCCACTTGTCGGGCTTCAATCCCGCCTCCATCAACTTCTGGCCAACCCACGCTATTTTCCCTTGATTGACCTTGTTAAGCCCGTCAAGCTGGCTTAGCAGGCCAATTAAGGGAAAGCTGGTTGCAGAGAATGTCAACGTATGACATTTCATCTGTCAAAAAATGATGACAGATGAATTGTCATTGTTTGACAGCTCTGTGAAGCTGTCAAACAGTGACATTCTCTGTAGTTTGACGAGGTCTGGAATTCATGAGGTCTTGAATTCAAGACCTCATCAAACCTCTTTCTTTTGCAGAAATGAGATGGTTGTTGTATTGGAGAATGCAATGGCTATCTGACATCTCTACTGCGGAGGTGCGAGACTCTCCGCATACCCACCGACTGAAGCCTGCAGGAAGAAACAAAGGTAAGTACACTTTTTCTAACACTTTCCACTTATTCTGATACTCACCTCTCCACATTTGCACCCAAAACTCACCTCCACAGCACATTTTTGGACCCCTCTGACCCCCGCAGACCCACTACTCGCCTCGGTGACCCTGGCGGGGCTCAGAGCCTTTGGAAAGCCCGCACTTGTGTGGACAAAATGGTGATAAGCCTACTTTTTGCCTGTTAACTATCTGGTAAGATCGCGCCCTATGTCTCTGTTCTAGATTAGGGAGTGCAGTTACCAACTGAGACATCTAGGGAGTGAAATTGTACATTTATTGAATTATTTTTCTGATGTCACCAGTTTCTGCCTTTGTTACCATTATTTTGAGGCACACGGCTGTTCAATCCAGAAGTCTTACACTTAAAGCTCGATTGCCTTATTAGTGGGAGGTGCATTTTTACTGCAGTTTTTGACTTGACTAACAGAATGTTGTGCATTAGTGCTAATATTTTTTTTTCCTATATAACTTGCTTATTTTCTGCATTTCAGCACGCCTTTTCTGCATGCTTCCAAAAGCAGTATTCTTGTACCACCAGTTGTCACCATTAGCAGTAAGCACAGTGCTCACCATAGGCATTCCAGTGGGCCTGCCAATGGCTAGCCTGGATTTGGAGAAGGAACCATAATTTATGTGGCGAGGTAAAGGCTATGGGCCCTGACAACATTCCGGCAATAGTACTGAAGACTTGTGCTCCAGAACTAGCTGTGTCCCTAGCCAAGCTGTTCCAGTACAGCTACAACACTGGCATCTACCCGGCAATGTGGAAAATTGCCCAAGTATGTCCTGTCTACAAAAAGCAGGACAAATCCGACCCGGCCAATTACCGTCCCATCAGTCTACTCTCAGTCATCAGCAAAGTAATGGAAGGTGTCATCGACAGTGCTATCAAGCGGCACTTATTCAGCAATAACCTGCTAACTGACGCCCAGTTTGGGTTCCGCCAGGGCCACTCAGCTCCTGACCTCATTACAGCCTTGGTCCAAACATGGACAAAAGAGCTGAACTCAAGAGGTGAGGTGAGAGTGACTGCCCTTGACATCAAGGCAGCATTTGATCGAGTGTGGCATCAAGGAGCCCTAGCAAAACTGAAGTCAATGGGAATCAAGGGGAAAACTCGCCATTGGTTGTAATCATACCTAACACAAAGGAAGTTGGCTGTGGTTGTTGGAGGTCATTCATCTCAATCACATGACATCACTGCAGGAGTTCCTCAGGGCAGTGTCCTAGGCCCAACCATCTTCAGCTGTTTCATCAATGACCTTCCCTCCATCATAAGGTCAGAAGTGGGGATGTTCGCTGATGATTGCACACTGTTCAGCACCATTCGAGACTCGGCAGATACTGACGCAGTCCGTGTCCATATGCAGCAAGACCTGGACAACATTCAGACTTGGGCTGACAAGTGGCAAGTAACATTCGCACCACACAAGTGCCAGGCAATGACCATCTCCAACAAGCGAGACTCTAACCATCTCCCCTTGACATTCAATGGCATTACCATCGCTGAATCCCCCACTATCAACATCCTGGGGGTTACCATTGATCAGAAACTGAACTGGGCCAGCCATATAAATACTGTGGCTACAAGAGCAGGCCAGAGGCTGGGAATTCTGTGGCGAGTGTCTCATCTCCTGACTCCCCAAAGTCTTTCCACCATCTACAAGGCACAAGTCAGGAGTGTGATGGAATACTCTCCACTTGCCTGGATGAGTGCAGCTCCAACAACACTGAAGAAGCTCGACACCATTCAGGATAAAGCAGCCCACTTGATTGGCACTCCATCCACCACCTTCAACATTCACTCCCTCCACCACCGGCGCACTGTTGCTGCAGTGTGTACCATCTACAAGATGCACTGCAGCAACTCGCCAAAGCTCCTTCAACAGCACCTTCCAAACCCGAGACCTCTACCACTTAGAAGGACAAGGGCAGCAGACGCATGGGAACATCACCACCTACAAGTTCCCCTCCAAGCCACACACCATCCTGACTTGGACCTGTATCGCCGTTCCTTCACTGTTGCTGGGCCAAAATCCTGGAACTCCCTTCCTAACAGCATTGTGGGTGTACCTACACCATATGGACTGCAGTGGTTCAAGAAGGCGGCTCACCACCATCCTCTCAAGGGCAATTAGGGATGGACACTAAATGCAGGCCTAGCCAGCGACGCCCACATCCCATCAATGAATTTAAAAAAAGGCAGATGTGATATGATGACTCATAATTTACATTCTACAACCCAGACACACATACTTGTGCCTGTCACAAAAGACCACTTTTACTGTCTACCACTAAGCAGAGAGGCAGTCACTGAGTTGCACTGTCTACTGGCATATGACCTGCAGACCACATCAAGCACAGGGACAACCCTGCCCATTGCAGTCAATGTTAACACTGCATTGCAGTTTTATGTTGTTGCCTCAGTTCAAGCCACTGTTAATGACATTTGCCAGATCATTCTGACATTCATACATTTCTACATTAAGCAGGTCATTGAAGTCTTCTTTGCCAGGGGTGCAACATGTTTGTCACTTTCCCAGTGGAAAGGAGGGAACAATTCTAGTGGATGCAGCATTTCTACCAGGTAGCTGGGTTCCCAAAGTGCAGAGCTTTGTTAGGGTACCCATGTAGCCAACAACAGCCTAGTGGCATATAGGAATTGTAAAGGATTTCATTTGAACATCGAGGAAATGGTCTTGGAACATCGCAACGGGATAATGCAGGTGACAGCAAGATACCCTGGCAGCAACCACCATGCTTTCATCTTGAGACAGTGTGTCCAAGGTGTCACCACTGTTGGAGGGATCAGACAGAATTGATGGATGGCTGCTGGGGGACCAGGGCTACCCTTTGCTGCCCTGTTTCTTAACAGCAGTAAGGAACCACAACATTGATACAGAGTGAAAATACAATGAAATTAGTCCATTGGGCACTACTCGGGCTACTAAGGCCTCAATATAGCAGGCAGGAAGCCTGCACGTACTTCCGGCCGGAATTGTCAGCCATGGCTCAGTGGGTAGCACTCTTCTGAGTCAGAAGGTTGTGGGTTCACGTCCCACTCCAGAGACTTGAGAACAAAAATTTAGGTTTACACTCCAGTGCAGTCGGAGGTACCGTCTTTCGGATGAGACATTAAACCTCTTGCACTCTCCGTGGCAAAAACTTTAGCTTTCTCAACCTTAATTTGATTGTAACGCTGTCTGTAGGTGATCTCTAGTGTACACCAGCAGTGATGTCATCAAGCTGTCTAAGCAGCCAATCACATTGAAGAATTCGCACAGACTGTAAACCAGGAAATGAAAAGCAGCTTTTATCATTCACTTTTTAAAAATTTTACAGAGAGCGAAATTAAGATTGGGACATAACATAGGGTTAAGGTAGAAGCCGAAATATCGTAAACAAACATTAAAAAAAAGTTAAAACTCTTTATTATTTTGAAAATCTAGTAATTTTTATCATAATGGAGAAATTTGACATTCCACAAATATAAAATTAGTTTTTCAGGCCAGAGCAGTTGTTCAGCAGTCAATACGCCTTTAAAACTCCATTTACACCTCTTTCAACAAGGCTTAACTTTTTATGGGGGTTTTTAACAGCGATGTTAAAACGGAAAAGTTTTAATTAGTTCAACTGATTTCACTGATTGCTGGCTCTGGGGAATTCCACAGCGCAACCTGTGGCAGAGCAGGGAATGACTGACCGCAACTTCAGGATTTCCGCATTTATCTGCACATATCAGTTTCAGAGGGGTAATGACAGCGAGCGCTGATGGTTTTGTCGTCGTTACCACCGCAAAATCTGGGCCATTATTTTCAGCCCCTGCCACAAACCCCATATCCTAGCTACTAATTTCATTCCTCTGTATGGACAGTGTCTCCAATTGAACTGGTGTTGTATTTGACCCCCAACTGAGCTTTCGACCCCATCGTCAGAACTGATGAAAGGTCATTGACCTGAAACGTTAACTCTGTTTCTCTCTCCACAGATGCTGCCTGACCTGCTGAGTATTTCCAGCATTTTCTGTTTTTATCTCAGATTTCCAGCACCGCTTTTGTACCCTGATAAATATCCTGAAATTCAATATGATAAAAAAAAGAAATGTAACTTACTTATTCAGTTGCATTGAAGCAGTGACCTTGATCATTAGTCTTTATTAATGGCTGCTTTTCAGTTGTACATTGTGTGTTGAGTTGTCAGGATTTTGGGGATTGTCAGCTTTTTTGAAGCTGTTCGTTTAACTTTTCCAAGTTTTGTAGGTAGATGATAGGGATGTTGGAGAAGAATTTTTTAAATAAAAGCCATGCACTTGTGTGGAGAGGTTGTGGTATTTAATCAGCTTGAAGGCATGTGATTTGTTTCATGCACTCCAAAGGAATGCTATCCTTAACATGTAAGATAATCAAAATACTGCTTTCCATATTGTCACCATTGTTCTTTTTACTGCCAAAATCTTGCTAATATTTATATGCCATTTAATTCATACTACATGAAAATGTTCTGTTTAAATGGAATAATTGGTTCTACCATCAGTTGGATCACTTTAACCTCCCTGACCTTGTTTTTAGCTTTTATCTTCACATTGTCTGCTATATAACGAGTAAACTGCTGCGTAGAGTAGTTGCTTGTGGAACTCTTGCCACTCTTGGAGCTTTGATTTTTATCAGGTTAGCTAATTCAAATAAATTTTATGGAAAAAAGGACTTTTTCCAGGAGCACAGCTGAACCTAATTTAACCTATGATGTCTTCAGTATTCACTTGTTAATCATTTGAACTGCCTTGGTAGCTTGAACTGACCAACTTCAGTCATTTTTTAGTCTTTTATTTTCTCTCACACAAACTTGAATTTCCTGCTGTTCGTGGTATTTCAGTGTTTGGCATTCTTTAATGAGCAGGTATCTTTAGGCAATAAAGGTCTTCTCCTGTGTATCTCCTGCCTTATCATAAAGTGAACTGAGGTCTTTCTACTATTTATCCACATATTCTCTTTTTAAATTCATTCTTTTCATTCTTTTATCAACTTGTCTGTGAAGCATAATTTTGAAATTTGAGTGTTTTCATCATCTCACTCTTTTTTCCCAACATCATTTCACTCTTATTCACATCAATCAAAGCTTCTGGTAATTGATGTGTTTTTAAAGTGCAGGATTCACAATTAAGTACCTTTGTAACACTGAGGCCTAGAAATTCAGTAGGCCTAGCGCCCCATTTGGGGCGCTGGAGGGCCTAGCGCCGGAGTTATGGCCAGTTTAAAAATTCCCTGGGGCCCTGGAATCGGCGGTAGACCGGTAGCGCTGCGCCAGCACCGATGACGTCATCGGTGTGCGCAGCGTCCCGGTTGCCATGCCGACGGGCCCCAGCGCCGAAATTCAGTTGCGGCCGCCTCGCCCGTGGCAGCCGCAACTAAGACTCTGGCAACAGAGTCTTACACGACTTTGCGCCGGCGCATAAAGGTGGAGCGGCGGCCGGCCGCTTTCCCGCCGGCCGCCTGCCCGCACCTCCCTCCCCGGACTCCCCCACCGCCCCCCCCCCCCCCCGCGGAACAGATGCTTCTCGGCTGCGAGCCCGGCACTTCCCCGAGGTGCCGGGCTCATTTTTGTGGCGATTTTACCGGCCAGCGGGCGGGTGCAGGCAGCTCCTCCTTAACTGAAGGAGGAGGCCTGCACTTCCCGAGCCTGCCGCACCGCATCGGGCGCCGCAATGCGGCGCGTAGCGCCAGTTTTCAGGCGCAAACACCCTTCAGTAGCGCCGGCAGCCGTTTGGGCGCGGCGCTACTGAATTTTTGGCGCGCGCAGGGGGACTTAGCGCCGGCGCTAACTTTCCGGCGCTAAAGCCCTGGCGCGGCGCCAACTGAATTTCTAGGCCTGAATGTTTAAGGTAATACAGAAAACTTGTTAGTTAAATGAAATAAGTAGCAAAAATAACTCATCAGAGTCTGCTGCATTTTTAATAAATACTATCTTTAATGCTAATTAGTTGCAGAATATAAATTTTAAAAAAAATGAATTTCTGAGTATGCCGCAACAACATTTAAGAAACTATTTCCAAAAGTGTGACCATAATTTTGCAGCCTTTTGGACAAGGAAAGTATTACACTGCCTCTTTAGTTCAGTATGTGAGTCTTTAGTGCTTTTTATCACTTCAGCAACCAAGATTTGCCACATTTACATACAAGTGTTTTTATCTCACATAGTGCTTTGGAGAAGCAGTAAATAATATGAAAAACAATAACAGCAACTTGTACTTCTATAGGACCTTTAACGCAGTAAAACATCCCAAGGTGCTTCACAAGAGCGTTATCAAACAAAAATTGACACCGAGCCACATAGGAAAATAATAGGACAGATGACCAAAAGCTTGATCAAAGAGGTAGGTTTTAAGGTAGTGTCTAAAAGGAGGAAAGAAAGGCAGAGAGGTTTAGGCAGGGAATTCCAGAGCTTAGGGCCTACTCAGCTGAAGGCACGGCCGCCAACGATGGCGCAATTAAAATCGTGGATGTGCACGAGGCCAGAATTGGAGGAGCACAGAGATCTCAAAGGGTTGTAGGACTGATTACAGAGATAGGGAATGGCAAGGCCATGGAGGTATTTGTAACAAGGATGAGAACTTTAAAATTGAGGCGATGCCAGACAGGGAGCCAATGTAGGTCAGCGAGCACAGGGGTGATCAGTGAACAGGACTTGGTGCGAGTTAGGATACGGGCGGCAGAGTTTTAGATGAGCTCAAGTTTATGTAGGGTGGAAGATGGGAGGCCAGCCAGGAGTGCATTGGAATAGTCAAGTCCAGAGGTAACAAAGGCATAGTTCAGGGTTTCAGCAGCAGATGAGCTGAGGCAGGGGCAGAGTTGGACAATATTACGGAGGTGGAGGTAGGCAGTCTTGGTGATGGAGCCAAATGCGACACTGAGGTTGCGAATGGTCTGGTTCAGGAAATGGTCTGAATAGTAAACAATACAGGTGTAACTTTAATTTTTGGAGCTAAGACAATTAGTATTGGGACAACATTTATGAGAACACTTGTAACATTTGTTTTAAATTCCCTATGCTCCATTGAATCATGATAATTCACATTATAATACTATTGGTTTGCCTAGTATCTGTCAGTAACCATCAGTGTGTCACCTTAATAACTTTTGACTATACCCATATTACCCATCTTTACACCTACTGAGCAAATGCAAGTCTACATTATCAAAAAAAGTTTTTATTCTATAACTGCAGGTGATATGTGATACAGAGAACAGTGTCATTTGTGTATCAGTGAATGGTAGTATAGCGATTATGTTACTGGGCTAATAATCCGGAGACGTGAGTTCAAATCCCACCACGGCAGCTGGGCAATTTAAATTCAGTTAATTAAATAAATTGAAATTTAAAAAAGCGAGTAATGTTGACAATGAAACTACTGGATTGTTGTAAACACCTACTAATGTCCTTTGGAGAAGGAAATTTGCCAGTGTTACCTGGTCTGGCGTGTACGTGACTCCAGACTCATAGCAATGTGGCTGACTCTTAATTGCCCTCTGAAATGGTCTAGCAAACCACTTAGTTGTACCAAACCGCTACAGAAAACAGTAAGAATAATAAAACCGGACGGACTACCCGGCATTGACCTTGGCACCGGCTTTGGACATGACAAAGGCACATGCAGCCCAGTCGACCCTGCAAAGTCTTCCTCACTAACATTTGGAGACTTGTGCCAAAATTGGGAGAGCTGTTCTACAAACTAGTCAAGCAACATCCTGACCTTTCAGTCAACGTCCCTGACTCCTCCATCACCATCCCTGGGACAGGACATACCCACCAGAGGAGGGCGGCGCAGTGGTATATAGTCGGGAGGGAGTGACCCTGGGAGTCCTCAACATTGACTGCAGGTCTCATGGCTTCAGGTCAAGCTTGGGCAAGGAAACCTCCTGCTGATTACCACATACTGCCCTCCCTCAGCTGATGAATCGTACTCCTCGATGTTGAACACCACTTGGAAGAAGCATTAGCAAGGGCACAGAATATACTCTGGGTGGGGAACTTCAGTGTCCATCACCAAGAGTGGCTCAGTAGCACCACTACTGATTGAGCTGGCTGAGTCCTGAAGGACATAACTGCCAGACTGGGCCTGCGGCAGGTGGTGAGAGAACAAACACGAGGGGAAAAACCTACTTGACCTCCTCCTCACCAATCTACCTGTCGCAGATGCATCTGTCCATGACAGTATTGGTAGCAATGACCACCGCCCAGTCCTTATGGTGACGAAGTCCCGTCTTCACACTGAGGACACACTCCATCATATTATGTGGCACTACCACTGTGCTAAATGGGATAGATTCAGAACAGATCTAGCAGCTCAAAACTGGGCATCTATGAGGCTGTGGGCCATCAGCAACAGCAGAATTGTATTCCACCACAATCTGTAACCGCAGCATATCCCTCACTCTACCATTACCATCAAATCAGGGAACCAACCCTGGTTCAATGAGGAGTGTCCAGGAGCAGCAACAGGCAAATTTAAAAATGAGGTGCCAACCTGGGAATGCTGCAACACAGAACTACGTGCATGCTAAACAGTAGAAGCAGCATGCTATAGACAGAGCTAATCGATTCCACAACTAACGGACCAGATCAAAGCTCTGCAGTCCTACCACATCCAGTCATGAATGGTGGTGGACAATTAAACAACTAATGGGAGGGGGAGGCTCCATGAACATCCCCATCCTCAATGATGGAGGAGCCCAGCACACGAGTGCTAAAGAAAAGGCTGAAGTGTTTGCAACCGTCTTCAGCCAGAAGTGCCGAGTGGATGATCCATCTCGGCCTCCTCCTGAGATCCGCACCATCACAGAAGCCAGTCTTCAGCCAATTCGATTCACTCCACGTGATATCAAGAGCACACTGGTACAGCAAAGGCTATGGAATGCATTCGAGGCAGGTTCCTAGAACAATATGTCATGGAACCAACCAGGGAAAAGGCTATTTTAGATCTTGTATTATGTAATGAGACAGGGTTAATTAGTAATCTCATAGTAAAGGATCCTCTGGGGAAGAGTGATGATAATATGATAAAATTTCACATTGAGTATGAGAGTGAAAGTCCGAAACAAGAGTCTTAAACTTAAGTAAAGCCAATTACATAGGTATGAGGGGTGAGTTAGCTAAGGTAAATTGGGAAATTAGATTGAAAGGTATGATGGTAGATAAGCAGTGGCAAACATTTAAAGAAATATTCCAAAATTCTCAACGAATATTCATTCCATTGAGAAATAAAAACTCCACAGGAAAAGTGACCCATTCATGACTAACTAAAGAAGTTAATGATAGTATTAGATTAAAAGAAAAGGCTTATAATGTTGTGAAGAATAGTAGTGAGCCTGATGATTGGGAGAGCTTTAGAAACCAGCAAAGGACGACCAAAAAATTGATAAAAAGGGAGAAAATAGAATATGAGAGTAAACTAGCAAGAAATATAAAAACAGATTGTAAGAGCTTCTGCAAGTATGTAAAAAGGAAGCGAGTAGCAAAAGTAAGCGTTGGTCCCTTAGAAACTGAGACAGGTGATGGAGGTGTTCAAAATTATGAGGGGTTTTGATCGAGCAAACAAGGAGAAGAAGCTGTTGTCACTGGGGAATAAGGAAATGGCAGAGACTTTAAACAAATATTTTGTATCTGTCTTCACAGTAGAAGACACAAAAAGTATACCAAAAATAGCGGGGAAACAAGGGGTTAATAAGAGTGAGAAACTTAAAGTAATTAATATCATTAGAGGAAAAAGTTCTTGAGAAACTATTGGTACTAAAAGCTGACAAATCCCCTGGACCTGATGGCCTACATCCTAGGGTTCTAAAAGAGGTGGCTGCAGAGATAGTGGATGCATGGGTTGTGATCTTTCAAAATTCCCTAGATTCTAGAATGGTCCCAGCAGATTGGAAGGTAGCAGTTGTAACCCCCCTATTCAAAAAAGGAGGGAGAGAGCATTCGGGGAACTACAGGCCAGTTAGTCTGACATCAGTCGTCAGGAAATTGCTGGAATCCAGTATTAAGGAAGTGGTAACAGGGCACTTAGAAAATCATAATATCCTGACTTGGAAATATACCGCTGTTCCTTCATCGTCGTTGGGTCAACATCCTGGAATTCCCTCCCTAACAGTACTATGGGAGTACCTTCATCACAGGGACTGCAACGGTTCAAGAAGGCACGGCTCACCACCACCTTTTCAAGGGCAATTAGGGATGGGCAATAAATGCTGGCCTTGCCAGCGACGCCCACATCCCAGGAACGATTAAAACAAATGTTAAATACCCCAGCAGCATCAAATTTTCCTTACAGATTCTGCTCAAGGCAGGATGTTTCTGCAATGAGAATTGACTGACGGATTGTCATATATTGACCTACCGATCTCTCAGCATGTACTTTCTTTTGGTGTTATTTAATCCATTGCCACTCTCTATTTTGCTGTTTTGAAGCCGTGGCATTTGATTCCAATGCCATATCATTTATATTACACCGGAACAAACCTGTTCTAGAGAATTAAAAGGCTTTCAAGTATTCTGTTGCCTATTACATTCTGCAAAACAACTTGCAGTTGCCCGAGAAAAAGCAACAATGACAGACTAATAAAGGTATTCGATCATGTGACTGCTGCATTGCTATTCTCTGCAGTCACTTTTCCTAAAAATGATTGGGAACTTCTGTCATATGTTCACTGCTGAATACAGGGAACCAGTGCTGACATTAGAAACTGTGATGGCACCGCAACTTCCTGAGGGACAGCAGGAAGATAAACGGATCCTGGTAGGCACTCAATTAAATTGGAGATTCTAACTTCCTTCTAATTTGCACTAGCCAGCTTTTTGATTTATGTAAGTGTGTACGTGCGTATGTAGTCAGTCTCCCATAGCATTGCACACGGGGAGTTAAGACCAAGTGTAGTCTTCAGGTGAAACGGGGTTAGAGGGTAGGGGATAACTATCTGGGTATGCAGATGTAATTCAGTCCCCATGGTAAAGTCAGACATTCTGTCCTTATTTTTATATTTCTATTACAAATTCCTCTGTCCACATTTATAATGGAAAATACCTATATAAACTTCTCACACTGTAATTACAACCTCCCACATAATCTCAGCTGTTTACCCAACTTGTTTACATGTTTGCTGGCGAGACTGTACACAGGTATTGGGGACACTTTAGTTTCATGCCAATGTTCTAAAAGGCTTCACACCTTAAGCTTGACTACATTAAACTCACATCTTATTTACTAAAGTGAGGCTTCATTCTGACTGACTCATTGGGAGGAATTTTAACCCCCCGTCGACGGATGGGAGTTAAAAATAAAAAAAGTGCGTAAGCCGACCCCAACCTGCCACGTACACACTTGCTACCAATTTTATGGCGGCGGGTTGCAAGGCATGTCTGTGTCCCGCTCTTGAGAGGCGAGACACCTCATTATAATATTTAAATCAGGCTTCCACAGTGCAGTTGGGAACCTGATTTAAATTTAATGGCTGCGGGCCGGGTTTCCCAGGGCTTGAAAAACCTGGCAGCTAAAGGGAGGCGGGAGCAGCCAGATTAAGCAGGTTAGTGCATTTTATAGCACTGCTTGTGGGCCAGGAGGAGCAGTTGCACTTCTCGCTCCCCCCGGCCCCTCAAGCAAATTTTTGCCGCGATCAACAAATTTTCACCCCCCACCACAAACAACGATCCAGAGCCTGTCCCTCCTCCCGATTGTCAGTCCTACCCACCCCCACCCCGCAATCAATCCCAAGCTCCCGATTGCCGGTCTAACCCCTGCCAACCCCTGATCTTTCCCAGCTGTGGTCTTATACCGCTGGCTTTATACCGGCTTGACATGCTGGCTGGCTGCTGGGGGGGGGGGGAGAAATGGAGTATTAAAAACTTGATAATGGGCTGGATTTTGCTCTCGTCGGTGGTGCCGTTTATTACACTTGCAGTTGCCCACAGACTTTCTTTGGGATTTTGCACTGGAAGTTACTGTAAATTAGAGAGCCAAAATGGCGAGGCACCCTCTACAGGGGATCGCGGACCAGTGTGAACAGGTAAAGCAACTATGTATCTCCTTAACCAATCATTGAAGAATCGTTTAATGAGCAGCACAGAGTCTGAACTAGGAAATGTCAGTTCAAATCAGGAACAGAAAGTAAAATAAAGAGAGGGAAATAAAGATGGGATTAAGAGAGAGATAAAAGAGACAGAAAGAATACATTAAAAAATGTTTTATTTAAATTTTTAAAAAATCTCCAACAATAATTAAAATCTGAAGGAATAAGACTCCACACTTGTTTAAGTTAATTTTCAGTGCCAGAGAGGTTGTTTGCCAGTAATTAAGACTTACCACACCATTAAAAGGGTATGGAATGGACCAGCACTAACATTTTCTGGCAGTTTAGTTCCTATTGCTGAGGTAAGTACAGCAACTTAACGCCATTCATTGTATTTGATCGGTGAGTCAGATGGCAAGATACCATTATAACACAGCTTTTGGAAGAGCAGGGCATCTCTGATTTAAGTGGATTTAGCGTGCGTTTAACTGTGCATGTGCGGTTGTCAGAAGTTGCTGTCCAATGTCCACGCAAATAACGGTTTAGCCTCATCATTATTTCTACAGCAAAATCCGGCCCAATGAGGTCCTGCTGCTTAATTCGACAGGACCTCCGTGTTCCTGGGATATCCAAGTTTCCCCTTCACAAACACCCCGCCTCCCCATAAATATCGGGTCCATTGTTTCTGTTACAATCTGATGGGAATTACGGTTTGCTGCGTCTTATTTTGGGGACTCTTGCTCAAAGTAGTTTATACATAGCCACAAGTGGGTAATTTGAATACCAGCCCAGGAATTGAGTTTCAAATATATCACAATGTATAATTAACATAGGAAAGATAGCACCAAAATAGGGCAGAAAATGTTTGTTTTTAATCAGATAAAGCTTTACAATGCTTGTTAATCGGCTTTCTCATGTTGGACTCTGTTTTCTAAATTTTTAATTTCTGGTGAATTCTCCGCTCGTTGGCCCATACCTGTGTTAGGGAACACTTTTCCATTTTAGTGCTAAAACCCCCAAGTCAGCTATAGCATGTGCCAGATGCAGTGCAATTCCTAAGAATACAAATTAATAGGTGATATAATTGAGTTGTTTAAAATGATAAAAAGATTTGATAGGGTAGTTAAAGAAAAACAATTTCTTCTGGTGGGGGAATCCAGAGCAAACAGGGGTTAATCTTGAAAAAAAGAGCCAGGTCATTCATGAATGAAATCAGGAAGCTCTTTTTCCACACATTCCATAGTAGAAATCTGGAACTCTCCCCCATCTCTTCCCGCCCCCCCCACTCCCACCACCCCATAAAAGCCTGTGAATGCTGGGTCAAAACTTTCAAGTATAAGTTTGATAGATTTTTGTTAGATAAATCAAGGGATTGTGGATCAAGGGTGGTTAAATAGGGTTGAGGTACAGATCAGCCATGATCTAATTAAATGGCGGAACTGGTCTGAGGGGCTAAATGGCCTACTCCTATTCTTACATTCCTATGTACCATGTACTATGCCAATGTGAATTCTTCTATTTGCTTCAGCAGTCACCTTTGTGGCCTTTGCGAGTGTATTTGCCGGATCCACATGGGGAGCAGACGCTCAAACCCTCCGTACGGCAGCACTCGCCCTGGTGTACTGTACAGCGGAGTACTGCTCTCCGAGCATGGCTGTCAAGTCCGCATGTCAAATCCGTTGATGTCCAGCTGCTACTATGAGAATTATCACCGGTACGCCTTTATCGACACCAACAACTTGGCTGCCCGTGCTTGCAAACATCGCACCACCACACCTACGCCGCGAATATGCAGTCTCCAGAGAATACAACCGCTACACCAGCAAAGACAGGCCGATATGAACAACCTACCACCAACCCGTCTCAAATCTAGGAGGCCATTTTGGACCATCACCGAAGCCCTTCAGTAATCTCTCCTCAGCCTTGATGACTGATGGCGAAATGCTTGGATGAATTGTGTCATACGGAATGGATTCCTTATAGAGGAGCCCACAGTACAACCTGAAGGATCAAACCTTCCTCGCAAACAGAGGTCAACCATCAACCACCTTGGGACCGGTCATGGTAGATGCTGCCACCGTCTCCATAGATGGAAGATTAAAGCATCCCCATCATGTGACTGTGGAGCTCCTAATCAGACCCATCATTGAACACTGCCCTCAGAGGAAATTCGCAGGTAGCCTATAAGATACCCACTGTTACACCGGAAGCTTTGGCCTGGATATCTGACTTAGATATTGGCATTTGATTTGCTTTGCTACTACCATATGAAAGAAGAAGATTGCCAATTAATGTAGAAATATGGCAATTTTTCTGCATCCACCGGAAATTAGATTGAACCTACACAAACGTATTTTATTTAGAAGCCTTCCATGCCAATGGTCAGGATTATATCTTAATTCAAGTTTTAAGATGTGAGAAGGACAGTTCAAAACCAAACTCTGCAATTCTCGTTCTTTCATCAGGCTGTGAATAGGGTTTAAGAGTGCATCATGGGAAAACCTAACATCTGTAATTGTAAAAGTAAACTTATTACTTCAATAAATTAAAAACGCTTCTCAGATTTGCAGAAGTCAAGCACTTCCCCATAGGAAAGGAAAGAAAATCAGGTGGGGGAGGGGATGGCAAGAGTCGCCTTGGGCTGCTCTCACAAATCCGTCAGTAGCTAACCACAGCGTCGCATTGCCCGAGGGTTGGGAGCTTGCATCCAGCCTATCTTTTCAGCCCTGGAAGGTATGCATTACACAAAAACAGGAGGGAAAATGAGCTAGGGAAAGTAAAATAAATCCTAAACTTTATGTTTTATTACATTTTGAGAATTGCAAATGTTCACTACTATAGTATATTGCTTGTATATGTATAGAAGAGACAATTTCACTTGCATTATGCCCATTGTAAAAGATATTCATAATCCGAAAAGGACGGACCACTTTTTAGGACCAGGAGTTTTCCTAGGCGGGTGGCCAATAACATTAGTTAAACATCCTACCGAGCTTTTGATCGAATATTAAAAGAAAATGGAATAAACAGAAAATAGAAAAAAAAGAAAGTACTTAGATTGGTTATTACACTTGAATATAAATAATCATAAGATATAAACAATGATCTAATGAGTCAAACATTGTTATTTTAAGTGTTTATAGGCTTGCTCAGATAGCTGTTGCCTGTAGTAATTTACTATATGATTTTTGACTACCCATTTTTAGTTGACGAGGGAAAAAATGTTTTAATGGACTAGTAGCAGCAATTTAATATTACTGAAATCTTGTTATTTTGAAACCATATATTTGTTCCATTATTATCGCATTTCTTTTCTTTAAGAAAGATCCTGTTTCACTGAAATTTAAATCCATCATTACATGAAAAATGCCGTTGATCAGTTTCACATAACTTTCATTTGCTAGTTGTTATTGAAGCTGTCTTATAAATTTAATGGCATACTATAAAGTGTTCGGTTGAATAGCATGGTGATGTTTCATAATTTTGTCTGATTCTAAACAGATGGTATTGTTTAACATTGTGGAGAACAGGAGGCTCCAAGAACTGTTAGCCATAGAGTATTGGATTCCCACCTGGGGTCTTGAGTTTTTATATTCTCAACCGGCATTAAAATTGAGCAATCCTCATTGGGTGAATATCATGAATTCTCAGGAGAGATGCTAGATAGAAAGCTTTGTGCCACCAAACTTCATTGCATGAAAAAGAAAAACTGGCTAGAATCAGTTTCACGCTGCAGTACTGCACCATCTCTTGGCCAAAAATGGAGAAGCATTATTGACAGTCTTGGAGAAATGTTGTTCTCCGATAGCTCATTTCTCCCAAATTGTATAAATAAATGAGGGGGTAACAGAAATACCATATAAAGGAGAAAATATAAATTAATCCTTTGTGCTGAAGAAAAGTTTATTCATCTGAGTGTGTGCTTCTTTTGTACCAATGAATACACTTGTTCAGGCCCATTTTTATCTGCTACTGATAAACCTAGTCACAAACAAGTTCATCTTTACACCCTTATCGTTTGCCTAAAAACACAGCCTGTGGATCTGTTTTTTAGCCAATCAAATAACCAGTCGATCAAAGGGGAGGCAGGAGAAGACAGACAGATTGCTTACAGATTCAAAAAAAGTTTGAATATTATATCAGGAAAGATAAATTAAACTTAATTTGGGACTGAGCGAAAATAAAAAGGAAGAAAACAACTAAAGAAAGGGTGAGCAGAAGTAATGTTTACATTTTATTTCAATTTAAAATTGTGTTTTATTTCTGTAGTTTAGGGATAGTATTTAGTAGAAAAGCTACTCTTAACCATTTAAGTAGCTTTATTACTGTATTAGTTTAATATTCAGTTTTGTTTTAGCATCTCCATATGTGAACTGAGAACTGAAACTGACTGGTCCAGGAAAACACTTTTTTCTGGACCTGATACCTATCAGAGTTAAAAGAAAAAAGAAACCTTCTTTTGGAAAATACAGTGTAGGTCAGTCAGCATCTGTAAAGTAAAAAGAGAAATCAATGTTTTTGGTATATGGCCTTCATAGAACTGAAAACTAAAAGAAAAATGTATTGGTTTTATAATATTTCCATATTTTTTTCTTTGTCAAACATAATTACAAAAGCAGCCTATTGTACTTTTTGTAGTCACAACATACTTACAGATAAAGAAGGCCATTCAGCTCATCGCAATCCACTCTACAATCTCCCCAATGCTGCATCTAGTTGCTTCTTTGATGATTCCAGTGTTTTCCTCTCCACCATTCTAGCTGGAAGTCCATTAAAAGTGTTGATCACTCTCTGCGTGAAGAACCACCTCCTGATATAAGTCCTAGCGTTACCTTGTACTAGTTTGAACCTGACCTATTCCACAGTTTAATTTAAAATAGTATTCCGGATTAATCTTTTCCATCCCATTTATTACCTAATATACCTCTATAAGATCACCTCTTGGATGCCTCCTCTCCAAGCTGAAAAGCCCAAATGTCTCCAGTATTTCCTCATAACTCAAACCTTTGACACAAGGGTTAAACCTTGTGGCTCCTTTCTGCAATGCCTCCAGCTCTTGGAATGTCTCCCTTGTTTCTTGGCGACCAATTCTGGACAAAATGTTCAAGGTGCGGTCTGACTAGACCACTGCATAGTTTGATCACAACTTCCTCTGAATTCTGTTCTATTTTTCTGGCTATATAGTCCAGCATTCTGTAGACAGACAGTCTTATCTGCTGGTCTGCATTGGCTGGACATGTTCAGAGTTGAGCCAACTAAGACTTTCTAGATCTCTTTCAACTTCATCCTAAGCTTTTTCAACACTATTCATGAAGTATACATGATGCCCATTTTTCCTTCTTATTTGCGATATTTTACACCTGTCTGCATTAAATTTCATCAGCCATTGCTTGGCTGACTCACATATTAGCCCAAAAGTTGCTGTTCTTAGCCTTGCCGTTACTTATGTGTAAATGCCACAGCAACTTTAGGTGAGAGCAAATGTGCAATTAAATGCGGAAATCCAAAAGTTGCTGTCTGAGCTGTGCCGCTCTGCTGCTAACATCGCAGAAAGGCATCTCACTGTCTAGCTCGCCATTGAAATGCATTGAGCAGCGTGAAGTTCCTGTACTTACACGGTAGATATGACCTAAACTCTCCACAGAAAATTAGGGCTCGTCGATTTCAGTCTAAGTACCCTTTTTAACAGTGTGGTAAGTGTTAATTACTGCCAGTCAACTGCTCTGGCACTGAAAATTAACTATTACAAGTGTGTAGTCTCATTCCTTCAGGTTTTAATTCTTGTAAATTACATTTTATTTTTACTTTTTCTGTCTCTTTTTTCGCACTCTCTTAACCCAGTCTTTCTTTCCCTCTCTTTATTTCTCTTTCTGTATCTGATTTGGCATTGAATTCACCATTCTAACTTAAACTTCCTTGTTCAGACTTTGCGCTGTTCATTTTACAATCCTTCAATCTGATTGGTTAAGGGGATACACAGTTGCTTGCCCTGTTTACTCAGATCTCAGATGCCGTGTAGAGGGCACCATTTCCACCTTGCATTTCCAGCAACTTGCAGGGCAAAATATTGTCGACATTAAACGGGCAAGGGCAAGCCAAACTAACAGCGGGCGCCATTCATTGGCCTGCCACAGCAATGTTTGGGCTATAGTACAGTACTTGGCTTATTCAGTAATTTTGGGGCAGCCTCCTTCAATTCCACTGCCCCTCTGAGTTTGGTAGAGTCTACAAATTTGACCAATTTGCACTGAGTTTCTAAATCCAAATCATTGTAAATTAGAAATAGTAGTTTCTCCAACTCTGCACTCTGGGCCTCCCCACTCAGTACTTCCCCCCCCACCTTGAAATTACCTCTCTAACTTTGGCGTGAAGCCCCATAGCTTTGAGCTTAATTAGTAATCTTTCATGTGTAATTTTTTCAAATTCTTTTTGAAGTCTAAATACACAATGTCATAAGGTTTAGCACAGTCAACTTGGGCTGTCACTTCCTCAACAAAATTAAGGAGATTGGTCAGGCAGGATTTTCCTCATCTAAAGCCGTATTGACTGCCGTTTACTAGATTATTATCGTGCAGATAATCGTCAAGTTTACTCCTCATCAATCCCATTATTATATATGGAATTGAAGTAACACTAGTAAGTTTGTAGTTGTCTGTGTCTGTTTTGTCACTCTTTTTGAATATCTGTACCACATTAGCCTGTTTCCAATCTACTGGTACCTCTTTGGTGCCCATTGACTCCCTCGTAATAATTGTCAGTGCAGCAGCAATCTCCTTGTTAGTCTCTCTCAACACTCTGGGGATTTATTTGTTTTAAGCCCTTTCAGTTTAGGACTTAAATCTCATTTATATCAAAGTGCTGAATTTTACCTTGGTACTCCTTTTTTGGGAGGGCATATTGTTTAAGAAAGGGAAAATAGATTATGAGAGTAAGCTTGCAGGGAACATAAAAACTGACTGTAAAAGCTTTTACAGATATGTGAAGAGAAAAAGATTGGTGAAGTCAAGCGTAGGTCCCTTGCAGTCAGAATCAGGGGAATTTATAATGGGGAACAAAGAAATGGCAGACCAACTAAATACATATTTTGGTTCTGTCTTCACAAAGGAGGACACAAATAACCTCCCAGAGATGCCGGGGAACATAGGGCCTGATGAAAGGGTGGAACTGAAAGAAATCAGTATTTGTAGGGAAATGGTGTTAGGAAAATTGATGGGACTGAAGGCCGATAAATCCCGAGGGCCTGATAATCTACATCCTAGGGTACTTAAGGAAGTGGCCCTAGAAATAGTAGATGCATTGCTGGTCATCTTCCAGAACTCGATAGACTCTGGAACAGTATCCATGGATTGGAAGGTAGCTAATGTTACCCCACTACAGGTACACTGTCCCTTATCCGAAAGCCTTGGGACCAGCTGAGTTTCGGTTTTCGGAATTTTTCGGATTTCAGAAGGTATTATTATAAGACTGGGAAATTTGTATTTAATATAAATTTTAAAAGTTCAGGCTACCTCTTGCGACTGTTCCGTGTCTCATTCCCCTTCCTGCTTCTCTGGAAAGCCGGATATCGGCTGACTCCTACTAAGCTGGCCCGCAAATCAGGTCGGGGGTCGGGTGGGGGGGGGGAGAAAAGAATATTGGACGGGCCGCGGTTCAGGTCAGGGGGGGGGTTCGGGGGTCGGGGGGGGGGTTGGGGGGGAGAAAAGAATATCGGACAGGCCGCGGTTCGGGTCGGGGGGGGGTCGGGTCGGGTGGGGGGGGGGGAGAAAAGAATATCGAACGGGTCGGGGGTCAGGTCGGGTGGCGGGGGGAGAAAAGAATATCGGACGGGCCGCTGCAGCTATCGGACGGGCCGCTGTATTGTTGGGTTCACTCTCCCGGTGCCTCCTTCACACTGCCCGGCTCGGCCTGCAATCTCCTACCCAGGAGGGAACTCTGTGACCCTCTGCCCTGCTCAGCGTAAGTCGTGCGCCACTCTGGTCATGTCGTGCGCACGACTTACGCTGAACGAAAAAACTTTCGGTTTTTAGAGGTTTTCGGTTTTTGGAAGTTCGGATAAAGGATAGTCTACCTGTATTCAAAAAAGGTGGTAGAGAAAAAGCGGGGAATTATAGACCGGTAAGCCTGACATCGGTAGTGGGGAAAATGCTAGAGTCCATTATAAAAGATGTAATAGCAGAGAAAACAGCGAGAGAATCGGACAAAGTCAACATGGATTTACAAAAGGTAAATCATGCTTGACTAATCTACTAGAATTTTTTGAGGATGTAACTGGTAAAATAGATAAGGGAGAACCAGTGGATGTGGTGTATTTGGACTTTCAGAAGGCTTTTGATAAGGTCCCACATAAGAGATTAGCGTGCAAAATTAAGGCACATGGGATTGGGGGCAAGGTATTGACTTGGATAGAGAACTGGTTGGCGGACAGAAAGCAAAGAGTTGGAATAAACGGGTCGTTTTCCGAGTGGCAGGCAGTGACTAGTGGGGTACCGCAAGGATCGGTACTAGGACCCCAGCTGTTCGCAATATATATTAATGATCTGGACGAGGGAATTGGATGTAATATCTCCAAATTTGCAGATGACACAAAGCTGGGCGGGAGTGTATGCTGTGAGGAGGATGTCGTGAAACTCCAGTACGATTTGGACAGGTTGGGTGATTGGGCAGAAACATGGCAAATGCCCTATAATGTGGATAAATGTGAGGTTATACACTTTGGTGGCAAAAACAGGAAGGCAGATTATTTTTTGAATGGCAATAGTTTGGGAGAAGGGGAAGTGCAAAGAGACCTGGGTGTTCTTGTGCACCAGTCGCTGAAGGTAAGCATGCAGGTGCAGCAGGCGGTTAAGAAGGCAAATGGTATGTTGGCCTTCGTAGCAAGAGGGTTCGAGTACAGGAACAAGGATGTCTTGCTGCAGTTGTACAGGGCCTTGGTGAGACCGCACCTTGAGTACTGTGTGCAGTTTTGATCACCTTATCTGAGGAAGGATGTTCTTGCCATGGAGGGAGTTCAGCGAAGATTCACCAGGCTGATACCTGGGATGGCAGGAATGACGTATGAGGAGAGATTGTGTCGATTGGGCTTATACTCACTGGAGTTTAGAAGATTGAGAGGGGATCTCATCGAAACCTATAAAATTCTGTCAGGCCTGGACAGACTAGATGCAGGAAGGATGTTTCTGATGGCCGGGGAGTCCAGAACCAGGGGTCATCGTCTAAGGATAAGGGGTAAGCCAATTAGGACAGAGTTGAGGAGGAATTTCTTCACCAGAGAGTGGTGAACCTGTGGAATTCTCTGCCACAGAGGACGGTGGAGGCCAGTTCATTAAATATATTCAAGAAGGAGTTGGATATATTTCTTAAGGCTAAAGGGATCAAGGGATATGGGGAGAAGGCAGGGACAGGGTACTGAATTTGGATGATCAGCCATGATCTCATTGAATGGCGGAGCAGGCTCGAAGGGCCGAATGGCCTACTCCTGCTCCTATCTTCTATGTTTCTATGTTTATGTCTTTCCTTGTGAATATTTTGAAGAAGTAGTCATTCCGAATATTTACTGTTGTGGCGGAGACCAGATAGGGACAGTAACACAATTTACTATGTATAGCCAATGTTGTTATCGCTCCACGTTATGTACGGAACTTGGTTGGGTTATCGGGGCAGGGTCCCTTTAAGAGTCGTCGATTGTGTGATGACGTCATAGCCCTGCGACGAGGCCAAGTCCCTCAGTCCATGTGGAGAGTTAATAAAGCTAACACGTGTGCTGCTATGAAAGTCTCGCAGTCTGTTTATTTCCAGCGACTCCTACATTGGTGACCCCGTTTCTCTTTTGGACGTTTCCAAAGACTTTATCCGAGATGGCGACGAATGCCGTTTCTCTCAAATTACCGGAGTTTTGGGAACAACAGGCTGCCGCTTGGTTCGCCCAGGCCGAGGCTCAGTTTGCACTCCGGGACATCACCGCGGACGACACGAAGTATTATTACGTCAACTCTGCTCTCGGCAGCTCCACCGCGGCCTGCTCAAGGACCCCCCGGAACACCACAAATTTGCGACGCTGAGAACGCACCTCCTAGAGACTTTTGGACTAACTGAACCCGAGCGCGCACGCCAGCTTCTCTCTCTACCCGGGCTTGGCGACTCCAAGCCCTCAGAACTGATCGACCACATGTTAACCCTCCTGGGCAAGCACAAGCCGTGTTTCCTCTTAAGAGAACTGTTCCTACAACAGCTGCCAGGGCAGGTACGGTCAGCTTTAGCCAACTCTCATATTAGTGATTTCCGCGCCCTGGCCAAGGAGACCGACAAATTTTTCTCCACCGGGCAACAGTACCGCGCGGCCATGCGGGGCCCTGCCCCCACCGCCACAGCCCAACGGCGGCAGCACCCAAGCATGTGCTTCTATCACGCGCAGTTCGGCCCCAATGCTAAGAAGTGCCTGACCCCGTGCAGCTTTACCACGTCGGGAAACGCGAAGGCCCACTCATTAGCTACCATGGCTGTCGGCCATTCAGTAGTCTGTTATTCATTATGGACACTGACAGTGGACGTCATTTCCTCTGTGACATGGGTGCCCAGGTGAGCATCCTGCCTGCGTCAACCGTAGACATACGGGGGGAACCACAGCCCCGCCCTCAAAGCCGCCAACGGCAGTTCCATCCATACATTCGGGAAATGGAGCGTGGCGCTGTGTTTTGGCGGGCAGCGTTTCGCTTGGGACTTTGTTACAGCGAAAGTGTCCACCCCCTTCTCGGCGCTGACTTCCTCTGCGCCAATGGCCTTTTGGTGGACGTCAAGAACCGACGTCTCGTCAACGCTGAGACTTTCAGTTCGCTCCCGTGTTCGCTCAGTGGTTCCGGCACGATGAAGTTGTCCAGCGCACTCTCGGCCTCCGACGAGTTTTCCCGCCTCCTCGCCGGGTTCCCGGACCTCACGAAGCCCACTTTCTCATCCGCCGCCACCAAGCACTGGGTAGAACACCACATCCCGACCACCGGTCCGCCTGTCTACGCCCACGCTCGGCGCCTCGACCCGGGGAAACTCGCCATCGCTAAAGCCGAGTTCAACACGATGGAGCGCCTTGGCTGCGACCCCTGACCGCTACCCGATTCCACACATCCAGGACTTTTCCGCCCGCCTGGCCGGGAACTTTGTTTTCTCTAAAGTGGACCTCGTTCGGGGTTACCACCAGGTCCCCGTTCGGCCGCAGGACGTCCCGAAAACCGCGGTGATCACCCCGTTCGGGCTGTTCGAATTTCTCCGCATGCCATTCGGTCTCAAAAACGCCGCTCAGGCTTTTCAACGCCTAATGGACACCGTGTTACGGGACCTGCCATTCCTGTTCGTCTACCTGGACAACATTCTCATCGCCAACGCCTCCAGGATGGAGCATGTGTCCCACCTCCGGACTCTCTTCGAACGTCTCAGCCAGCATGGCCTTATCGTCAATCCGGCCACGTGCCAGTTCGGGCTGTCCTCGATCGACTTTCTCGGGCACCGTATCACGAAGGACGGGGTGGTACCACTGCCATCGAAAGTGGAGGCCGTGAAGGATTTTCTGCGACCCCTCACCGTGAAGGCCCTGCAGGAGTTTTTGGGCATGGTGAACTTTTATCATCGCTTCGTTCCCCAGGCAGCCCAGTTTATGTGGCCCCTTTACGAGGCCCTCAAAGGCAAGCCCGCCAAGCTCGCTGTCGACTGGTCCAAGGAGATGGCCAATTCTTTCACGGACACGAAAAGGGCCCTGGCTAACGCGACCATGCTGACGCATCTGTTGGCCGATGCACCGATTGCTCTCACCACTGACGCTTCGGACTATGCTGTCGGCGCCGTCCACGAACAGTGGGTCAACGGCACCTGGCAGCCGCTCGCCTTCTTCAGCCGGCAGCTCCGCCCCAACGAGCGGAAGTACAGCACCTTTGATCGCGAGCTTCTCGGCCTCTACCTCGCCGTCCGACACTTCTGTTTCCTGCTGGAAGCCTGCCCGTTCACGGCGTTCGTGAACCACAAGCCGTTGACCTTCGCCATGGCCAAAGTTTCCGAGCCATGGTCGGCCCGTCAGCAGCGCCAGCTTTCCTTCGTCTCCGAGTTCACGACGGACATCCTGCATGTGGCTGGGAAAAACAACCCTGTCACCAACTGTCTCTCCCGGGCCGTCGCCAGTGCCGTACACCTCGGCATCGACTACACCCACTTGGCGGCCGACCAGGCCTCCGACCCGGACGTCCAGGCCTACGACCCGGACGTCCAGGCCTACAGGACGGCTGTCACGGGCCTTCAGTTAGCGGACGTCGCGTTTGACGATGCCGGTACCACGCTCCTGTGCGACGTCTCCGCTGGGCAGCCACACCCCGTCGTGCCCGATGGGTGGAGACGGCAGGTTTTCGATGCCGTCCATAGCCTTTCCCACCCGGGCAGGAAGCCGTCACAGAAGCTGGTGGCAGCTAAGTTCGTCTGGCATGGGCTCAAGAAGGACGTTCGCGACTGGGCCAATACCTGCGTGGTATGCCAGCGCTCGAAAGTGCATCGCCATACTAAGGCCCCGTTGGCGCCTTTCGCGGTGCCCGAGAGGCGGTTCGACCATGTTAATGTGGACCTGGTGGGGCCCCTGCCGCCCTCCCGCGGGTTCACCCACCTCCTCACGATGGTCGAGAGAACCACCCGATGGCCGGAAGCCGTCCCGCTGTCGTCAACAACGTCCGCCGATGTGGCTCGGGTGTTCATCAACACTTGGGTCGCCCGGTTCGGCGCCCCATCTGACGTCTCCTCCGACCGGGGGCCCCAGTTCACGTCGGAGCTCTGGAACGCTGTCGCCCAAGGCCTTGGGTTGAGACTCCACCGCACCACCGCATATCACCCTCAGGCTAACGGGCTGTGCGAATGGTTTCATCGCTCCATGAAGGCCGCGCTCCGGGCCAGCCTCCGGGACGACAGTTGGATCGACAGACTCCCGTGGGTCATGCTGGGACTCAGGACCGCCCCCAAGGAGGACCTCCAGTCCTCGTCCACCGACTTCGTCTACGGGCAGCCGCTGCGGGTTTCTGGGGATTTCGTCCCCAACGCCACGGACCCTTGGTACGCAGCCCGTCAGCGGTCCACCCTCCTGGACAACGCCAAGGTTTTCGCACCAGTGCCCACGTCGCAGCACGGTCTCCCTCAGTCCCACGTTCCGCCCGACCTTTGTGCGGCGGAGTACGTTTTCGTCCACCACCACGCCCACCAGGGACCTCTTCACCCACCCTACGACGGACCATTCCGCGTCCTGGAAGCCAGGGACAAGGCCTTCGTAGTGGATGTCGGCGGTAAGCCGGACTACATTTCCGTGGACCGTCTTAAGCCGGCCCACCTGGATCTGGACCGACCCGTTGGGTTGGCTCAGCCCCCGCGGCGGGGCCGACCTCCAGCGTCTGCACCCTCAGTCCACCACCGAGCGCCCGAGGACCCTCCTGTGACCCCCCCGGTCCCCGCCCCGGACTTAAGGAGCCATTTCGGCCGTGTGATCCGGGCCCCTCAATGACTGACATTGCCAGTTCTAGTGAATTCTGGGGGGACGTATGTGGCGGAGACCACATAGGGACAGTAACACAATTCACTATGTACAGCCATTGTTGTTATCGCTCCACGTTATGTACGGAACTTGGTTGGGTTATCGGGGCAGGGTCCCTTTAAGAGTCGTCGATTGTGTGATGACGTCATAGCCCTGCGACAAGGCCGAGTCCCTCAGAGTTAATAAAGCTAACGTGTGTTTTTCTTTGCTGCTATGAAAGTCTCGCAGTCTGTTTATTTCCAGTGACTCCTACACTGTAATAAAAACAGAAAATGCTGGAAATACTCAGCAGGTCAGACAGCATCTGTGGAGAGAGAATATTTACTGTCTTGTTTTCATCCCCTGTTTGAAGTCCATTTGCATCTTTTAATGGTCTCACCTCTTCTCAGATAGTCCTCTTGCTATTGTAGTATATTTTATGAGGTGTCTCTTGTGATGAAATATATTCCATTCATCACTGCCTGTTTTCTGTGTCTTGTAACTGCCTGCTTTCTGTGTCTTTTCCCTTCCCCCAGTCCTCATGTATTATGTATTGGAATGTGCTGGAACTGGTTGTGTGCAGGGCTCCGCCCATACCTGGCTCCTTTGTAATCTAACTTCAGTCCGGCATCAGCCTCCTGAAGGTAGACATCTCTCTATTTTACGTGTTATGTTCTGAGTTAATAAAAGCCTTACTTTTGTTCTGCTAACTTCGAGTCTCGGAATAATTGAGGCACATCAATTTTATTAACTCAATTTTCAACACTATGGATCAACTCCTGAAACCCGAACGTTTGGATTTGGATCAACATGCTCCGGACGCATCAGCACGCTTCGGACACTGGTTTGACTGTATGGAATTCTTCCTGGACAATTCCGCAGCCGTCAAAGACGCTACGGACACTGCGAAGATGAGACTCGGAATGCTACGGAATTGGGTAAGCCACCGGGTTTACCCACTCATCCAAGACGCCGATACGTACCTGGCCACCTGCAACACCTTAAAGGCACATTACCAGCAGCCTACGAATGAGGTGTATGCTAGGCATCTACTCGCTACTCGCGCACAGCGACCTGGGGAATCGGTGGAGGAGTTCCTAAGCATCCTGAAAAAGCTTGGCAAGGACTGTAAGTGCCGAGATGTAAAAGCCGCAGTGTACACCGACGAGCTTGTTCGCGATGCCTTTATCACAGGCCTCAGCTCCACTCACATCTGGCAAAGACTGCTGGAAAAAACGGGGTTGGACCTGAAACAGGCTGTGGACACCGCGCGGTCCCTGGAGATGGCCCAGAGAAACTCGGACGCCTACTCTTCAGCCCGCGCCGCCCACGCCGCCACGTGTGCGCCGAGGGCGCCGCCATCTTGGAAGGCATCTTCCCCGCCCGGCAGCCCGACACCGGCGGGGCCCAGCTCTCCCCCCAGAAGCCCTACGACAGCCGCGACGCGTCAAGGACCCAACTGCTACTTCTGCGGGCAGCCAAAGCACACCAGAAACCTGTGCCCGGCGAAAGGCACCACCTGCTTTAAGTGCGGTAAGAAGGGGCACTTCGGGAAGGTGTGCAGAGGGAACCCCGCCGGAAAACCAACCGCTGGAAAACCCGCCACCGCCGCGTGTGCGCCGTGGGAGCGGCCATCTTGGACACCATCTTGCCCGACCTCGTGGGGTCCGCCATCTTATGAGCAGACAGCGTGGACGCCATCTTGTCTCGATCAGGGCCCTACAGTGGCATCGGTCACAGTGGACCAGACCAGGCCGCATCCGCTATCCAAATCAATGGTGGACATCGAGGTAAACGGGTGCCGGGTTAAATGCTTAATTGACAGTGGAAGCACGGAGAGTTTTATCCACCCTGAACTGGCACAACAACTCTCCCTAAAGGTGGTCCCTGCTCAGGGTACCATCTCTATGGCCGATAAAACCCAGACATCGACCATTCTGGGTTACTGCACGGTACAATTGTGCGTTAACGGAACTGTGTATGATAATTTTAAAGTATTAATCATGAAGAATCTATGTGCGAGCGTGATCTTGGGTTTGGATTTCCAGTGCAACCACCAAAGCATCACGCTCAAGTACGGTGGGTCCCAGCCGCCCCTCACAGTGTGTGGTCTGGCTACCCTGAAGGTAAAGCCGCCAACGCTATTCGCGAACCTTACCCCTAACTGCCGGCCAATAGCGACCAAAAGCAGGAGGTACAGCTGGGAGGACAGGCGGTTTATCGCGACCGAGGTAGACAGGCTCCTGAAAGAGCGCATTATTGAACACAGCAACAGCCCGTGGCGCGCCCAAGTGGTAGTGGTAAGGGGTAGCGAGAAGAAACGGATGGTGATCGACTATAGTCAAACGATCAACAGGTACACCCTACTAGACGCCTACCCGCTACCCCGCATATCAGAAATGGTGAACCAAATCGCCCAATACCGGGTGTTCTCCACCATCGACCTCAAGTCAGCGTACCACCAGCTCCCTATCAGACCAGAGGACCGCCCGTACACCGCCTTCGAGGCGAACGGACGCCTCTACCAATTCCTCAGAGTCCCCTTTGGGGTGACGAACGGGGTCTCGGTCTTTCAGAGGGAGATGGATCGCATGGTCGATGACCACCACTTGCAGGCAACCTTCCCCTACCTCGACAACGTCACCATCTGCGGTCACAACCAGCAGGATCACGACTCGAACCTCGAGAGGTTCCTGAAAACCGCACAAAAACTCAACCTCACCTATAACGAGGACAAGTGCGTTTTCAACACCACGCGCCTCTGCATACTGGGCAGCGTGGTGGAGAATGGGGAAATCGGACCAGACCCCGACCGATTGCGCCCCCTACGGGAGCTGCCCCTGCCCAACACTCCCAAAGCCCTGAAAAGGTGCCTGGGGTTATTTTCTTACTATTCCCAATGGGTCCCCAACTACTCCGACAAAGCCCGCCCCCTCTTGAAAGCATCCTCTTTTCCGCTCTCTGTTGAGGCCCATGCCGCCTTCAAAAGCATTAAGCAGGATATTGAGCGGGCCACGCTACAGGCAGTGGACGAGAACACTCCATTTCAAGTGGAAAGTGATGCGTCCGACTTCGCCTTGGCGGCCACCCTCAACCAGGCGGGGCGGCCCGTAGCTTTCTTCTCGAGGACCCTCCAAGGCCCCGAGATCAGACACTCCTCCGTGGAAAAGGAGGCCCAAGCCATCGTGGAGGCAGTGCGCCACTGGCGCCACTACCTAGCCGGCAAACGCTTCACCCTACTTACCGACCAGCGATCGGTAGCGTTTATGTTCAACAATAAACAGAGGGGGAAGATTAAAAATGATAAGATTCTTAGGTGGCGGATCGAGCTCTCCACTTTCGAGTACGACATCATTTACCGGCCAGGGGCCCTTAACGAATCCCCTGACGCCCTCTCACGAGGGATGTGTGCCAGCGCCACCGAGGATCGGCTACAGACCCTCCACAACGACCTCTGCCACCCAGGGGTCACGCGGCTGTTCCACTTCAGAAAGTCCCGTAACTTACCCTACTCGATTGAGGAAGTTCGGTCTCTGACCAGGAACTGCCGCACTTGCGCTGAGTGCAAGCCTCGGTTCTACCGCCCAGATAGAGCCCACTTAATCAAAGCTACACGGCCCTTCGAGCGGCTCAGCTTAGATTTCAAGGGCCCCCTCCCGTCCGTCGACCGCAATGTTTACTTCCTGAACATTGTGGACGAATACTCCCGTTTCCCATTCGCCTTCCCCTGCCCAGACATGACCAGCGCCACGGTCATTAAATGCCTCAACAGCCTGTTCTGCCTGTTCGGTATGCCGAGCGATATCCACACGGATAGGGGGGCGTCCTTCATGAGTGAAGAGCTACGCCAGTACATGCTGTCCAAGGGGATCGCCACGAGCCGTACCACCAGCTACAACCCCCGGGGTAACGGCCAGGTGGAGCGAGAGAACGGGACAGTGTGGAAAGCAGTCACTCTAGCTCTAAGGACCAAGGGCCTCCCTATCTCCCGCTGGCAGGAAGTCCTCTCGGATGTGCTCCATTCGATACGGTCGCTATTGTGTACGGCCACTAATGCCACGCCTCATGAACGAATGTTTGTCTTTCCTCGGAAATCCACCTCAGGCGTATCCATGCCGTCATGGCTCTCCACCCCAGGTCCGGTACTCGTGCGAAGGCATGTGAGGGGCCACAAGACGGACCCTCTCGTGGAGCCAGTACACCTACTCCACGCCAACCCCCAATACGCATATGTCCGGCACGCCGACGGAAGGGAGGACACCGTGTCCATAAAAGACGTCGCCCCAGCC